>NW_017728949.1:14907383-14990167 GCF_001723895.1 Crocodylus porosus | reverse complement strand
TTAGAAGTCAAGGCTTTGTGAGAAAAATTTTTGAAGAATCTTCCATAGTTGCTTCAATATTAAAATCTGTTTAACACACAATCCCGAGAAAACAGCTCACTGTTTACCTAAGTCTTATAATGTACCTTAGATGAACAGCAATTTAAACTAAAACAATAACATTCCATTTTATTCACTTATTCAGATACCATAGCTATCCATTTTTAGAGTGATTTTTTTCAAACTGGAATAATAATGGTTAATTTGCTTAACTTTGGAAATTTTCTGGAAGTATACCTGGTTCAAAGATTATACAGGCTGTGATAATTGCTAATTAGCATCATTTTTATTCATGTATTATTTTTCCAGGATAAAGATGCCAGAATCGGCTTTCTCCAAAAGGCAATTGATGTTGTCATAATGGTAACAGGGGAGCCATTAGCAGTGAAGCCAGTCCGTATTGTAGCTGGACATGAACCTGAAAAAACAAATGAATTTCTCCAAGCAATTGGAAAATGCTGTCTCAATAAGGTAGAACCTTACTTTTGATGTGTTACATCTGATTCCCAATATTTTCAGTCCTGTATCTGGCCTTTTCAGATATTGCTATGTTTGATTTGTAGATATGACCAACTTCACTGGCATTCGCCCATGATTTATATGTATAGAGAGATAGCACAATTATTATATTAACTACAGTATGATTAAATTCAAATCCTAATCCTTAGCTTTTGTATTCACGAATCAGATCTTCAAGTCATGTACACTTTGTATATATCATTATTACTTTTTACCCTTTTAGCTGAACAGGGAATCCAATTCACTTTATTTACCACACAATTGCTAAGCATTTTCACGTTGGAAGCTTCTGTATTTTAATTAGCCTTGAATGTAGGGCTACTTAATAAGTATTTATTATGCACTTATCTTGAGCTCCTCATCCAGAAACGGCCTCCTTTATCATAGCCTTAGCCTTGTCAGTGATCTGATCAAGAGCAGAGACAGATTTAATGCTCTTCCAAAGACTTTCTCTTTCATAAAAAATACAAGTTCAAAACACTTGAGCTAATGATAGTAAAGAGTTTATGAGGATATTACCATAAATTACTGTAGTATTTGAGGGTTGTACAAAAGGAGTATTTAAGTTGGCTTTGAGCAATAATCTGTTAGTTTTTAAGTTTACCCTACACCTATTCAATAAAACAAGTATGTTAGCAATTCATTAAAAAACTTAAAAAGCCTGAGATCGGGAAAAACAGTGTCAGAACTGAATGACCTACTGTTTCCTTCAGCATTTTGTGATGAGATCAAATATCCTGAAGGTCCTTTCAGCTGACTTGGATTGCCATAATTATCCTATTGATTTTTTTTTTTTAATTATTATTATGCAGAATATTTAATCTGGTCTGTCCTGTGAAAAGAATCCTGTGAAAAGTCATCATCTTTATTTTAACTCGGGACTTTTAGTGTCTATTTCACCATGCTGCTTACCACTACTGCAATTGGAGCAAATGTCATTCACACACAGATATTAATGGCTGAAACTGAAAACCCACAAAAATCTACTCTCTGTTTGTACCTCCAGAGAGGATTGGAACAGTCACATACCTGATTCCCCTTAGAGCTGATTTCAGTTTTAATGTCTTTAAAGCTTATTCTTTTTCAGAAGATCAAGACTGAACCAAAAAATTCCTAAGGGAATGGGAACCATTGTATACTAAAATTTTGTTATATAGTACTTGATCACTGTTGTGAACAATATAGATGTACACTGAAACCGAACTTTCACCACCACCATCACCAGCTCATTAAAAAAAAGTTTGGTTAATAGAGCATGTTTAATTAATACAGTGTGGCTTTTAAGGTGAAGGTATAATAGATGCTTGAAGACATTTTTAACATGATCCCTGATGCCTGTTGGAAGTGCTCCTCAACATAGGTTTCCTTGCATTCTTGCGTTGTCTCCTTAAAAAGAAAATCCACTCACTAAAATGAAGAAACAGGACAGTGTATGTAAATAGAGCTTAATGTAGTTAAGAACATTTAACCAGTCAAACTGTCATAAAATGATTACAAAATAATTCATGTAATTTTTTCAAGTCTAAAGTAACACGATGTCATGAAAACTGCTAGAATTAGGAAAATATAGAGAAGTGCAAGAAAGCACTTAATAACATTTAAATGAAAGAAATAGATGGAAACTTCTGACTTCTTTAAAACCATCATATAGACACCCTTCTGGCTCAGCTGGTGCCCCTCCTGATCCACTGCCCCTCACCCCCAGCCGCCAAGTGTGTGGGACAGGAGGTGGGTGCTTGTGGGGCGTGGGGTGGGGTATGTTTCCCCATATTTGCGCACCCAAAGAGGACATGGTGCAGTCTGGCCAGATTGGCACGGGCAGCAGCCGCTTCTGCACCCCAGCAGGAGGGACTTGGTACGGGAAGGTGGAGTATAGCAGTAACACTCATTACTGCCACTGCTACCACCACTGAGACCCCTACACCAGGGCAGCACAAGCAGCACGAGAAGTAACAGATGGGATGGATGGGTGGGGCCATGCTGCCTTCCCATCCTCCTGCTGCTAGCCACTCATGCACTGGGTTGTGGCTCTACCCCTGCACTATGACCCAGCCACTGCTACTGCTGTCAAGCTGCCCATGCTGCCTGCCATCCCATCTTCCCTCTGGGGTACAGCCATGTCCTGAGGGGAGTGGCAGTAGTGGCTGGACCATGGCGGTGGGGTAGATGGTGAGTGGGAGGAGGTGAAGGAACTGCTGTCTTCCACTCCCATTCATTACTCCTTGTGTTGCTGGTGGCATGGTTATCACAGGGATGGCAGCAGCAATGAGTCTCACTGGCCCGCTTGCCCTCCTACAATGGGTCCTGCCCGCTGGGCTGTGGGGTGACTTTTGCCTGTGCTGGTCTTGCCAGTGCAGCCCTGTGCCTGCTGTGGCCACACAAATCTTAGGGGCAGCGTGCCCCCCTATGCTCCCGTGACATGTTGCCTGTGCCTCACCCACCCCATAGACCTATCTGTGGGGAGCTGCAGGAGCTGCTTCCCATACTGCCTGGCTGTTGCGTGCATGTCTGTACCACATGCATGTGGTGCCTCCTACCTGATCATCTTCCCCCCAGCCCCAAGCAGCCCCTTGCCAGCCTGCAAGGGGAAACCTGTGGTTTCCCATGTTTTTCTCCTTTAAAGGAGAATCCATTTTTAAAGTTTGTTTGTGACTCTTTCATATATTCTTGCGACCCACAGGTTAAGAAACAGGTTGATGTAGACTATTGTGTTTAATTTGACTAGATTTTTTTACATCTCCACTTGTAGTTATCCAGTGATGATGCTGTGAAAAGGGTCCTTGCTGGGGAGAAAGCTGATATCAAGGGGAAAACTCCATCTTCTTCTAAATTTCAGGACAAAGAAAATAGAGAATCCAGGGCAGAAGAACAAAAAAGCCATAAAGATAAAGAGGTGGGTTTTGCATGCTTTTTGTGGGGAATATTACTTAGTTTTTGAATCTTGGCTGGAAAATACTGTATAGTATACCTGCCTCAGAGCTTTAGTTGTAATCATATTTTAACTTTGTTTTTAGGGTAGAGGCGACTCTGAAATAAAAGACAGAAGCACAAGCAGGGACAGAAAACCTAGAGAAGAACTGAAAGATGGAGAGAGCAGACAAAGAGAAAAGGAAAGTGACAAGCATAAAGATAATGACAGATGCACAGGCCTTGAAAGGGACAATATTAAGGAGAGTGAAAAACACGAGAGAGACGCGCACAAAAACAGAACAGCTAAACAAGGAAGAGAAACAGAAAAAAGTAGAGACAAAGAAAAAGGCAACACTGAACGAGAGAAAGACCTGGGCCATGATAAAGGACGGGAGAGAGACAGAAAAAATGATGGCAGAAGAGAAAAGGACAGAGTGAAGGGCAGGGATAAAGACTATGAGAAAGGTCTGAACAGGGAAAAAGACAGGGAAAAACGAGAACGTGGCAAAGATGGGGAACGTTCAAGAGAACAAGGAAAAGATAAAGCAGAAAAAAAGGTAAAGCAAATCTTATTTGGGGGAAGAAACATATGGTTTTCTCAGCTTTATAGTGTGGGTATTGAATCTATAGTAAGTTTGCATGTAGCATCATCTAATAACTAATAACTATTAACCACAGGCAAGTTCATTTGCTTTCAGAGGGAATATTTTTCACTAAACAAAAAGTTTACTATAGAGTTGGCTTGCTCTTTTAAATAATGAATAAAAGATGCTCTTCCTTCAAAGCCTTCTCTCCCTCTCACTTTATTTGTCCTGGTTAGCACTGACCAGGATTGAATGTGCATGTGCAAACACTGTTTCCATACTTCAGCTACAAGCTAACTTTTAAAAGGAGGTATACCAGTCTCTTCAGAACTATTAAAAATGACTCCTGGCAAGGAGAGCTTTGGAAAATAAAACCTAGAAGGTGCCAGGACACTTTGCATTTCAGTTGAAAGCTTATGTGTTCTACTTAAAGATCCTGGGCTTTTAGTTTCTGTAAGTAACTATGCAACCAACCTCCTCCCTTCAAGCAAAAGTCAGCCATTACAAATGTTGAATTATACCCAATCTTTGTGGACATAATCTTGTCTAAGTAAAACAAATAGTTTGGCAACAGCATAATATGTAAAAGAAAGGAAAGTTGTGGTAGTCATGTTACAAAAAAGGAGTAGAGGGAAGGACTCTGGAGCTTTCCTCTGTAATAAATGAGGAGTGGACAGTATGTGGAGTGTCCTGAGAACATCATCCTGGAAGACAGCTTTTCCAATGAGATCCACTGTGTTTGATAATGTGTACTTTTTAACTTTTTCTACCTGAGATTCTAAATTAGGCGACATCAGGGACATCTAAAGTATGAGAACAGGTTAGCATTGTTTTGTGTGAAAAAACAAATGTATAGACCTAGCCCCCAATCTAGAGTCTTCCTTTTTTCACTGAGATTTGCTCAAAAAAGACATTATTTCATATTGAGTTTTACATGTTCAGTTTATCAGTGGAAACATCCGTTGATGTTTGGTGCCATCTAGGTTTTTATACAGGCACTGCACTGTAGCAAAACCTTATTGGAGAACTTTGTTTGCTTGGAAGGATTCACCTTATGCCAGTAACGACTGTAGGTAGGGCCCTACCAAATTCATGGTGGGAGTGGGCTTCTCTTTAATTTTGCAGGTTTCCCTGTGGGCCCCTCTGCCACTGATTGGTGAAGGGGCCTCACTTGCTGCTTGCTCTTGATTGGCGGGGAGGCAAAACTTCAGTTTTAAATTTGGTGCCATTTTTGCCGCCCAGCACTGATTGACTATGGGGCCCTGGCAGCTCCGCTGCTTGCTGGTGACCAGCAGGGAGGCAAAACCGATACCATGTTGCTGCAGCAGCATTAAAAATGGACCCACCTGAAGGGATACGAAGGGCTGTCCTACAGAGCGACAAGAGTGTGGAGAGACAGACTTTGTCCCAGCAGGAACAATGTTTACCCTGAGGGCAAGTGAAGCTGCTGTGATGTGTAACCCCAGCAAGGTTTGAATGAGAGTGACGTTAGCAAAAACCCAGAAAGACCCCTGGCCTGGGATTGGCTGAGGGGGCTTGTTTAATGGGAAAGGGAAGCAGTTTTTCGTGGGGGAAGAACAAAGGGGAAGAGGGACAGGCTGGAGGTCAGGAAAAGGACCTTACCATGGCTATGCCCTGGCAGAGCTCTGGAGAGGTAGTGTGGAGAGGCTGCACTGGAGAGAAACAGGGCATGCTTTCTCCCTCTTGCCCCCTTGGAGTCCTTCCAGGGCAGACACAAGAGAGGAGCTGCCTGTGGGGAGACCCTGCTACAAACCCTGTGTGGCTGGGGACCATAAGGGAGCAGCCACCGCCTGCTGCACCGGGACCCCTGGAGCTCGTGAGAGGGATGTGAGCAGCAGGGGCTGTCCACAGCTTCTGTGCCAGGGACACAGCTCCGAGACACCCAGCCAGGGGCAGTGTACACAGGGTCCTCACAGTTACCCTGGAACATATAAGGTAGAGACTGAGTGTGTAAATAAGTTCCTGATAGTTTATTAGTTGGTGTATCAATTTAGTTACTTATTGGATCCTTATTGATGGAGGGTAATTTGTATACCTTCCCCTAGTGTAATGTGCATCTAAGAATCATTAACCCTTAAGCCACCATCACCAGGTTATGCCATGTAACACTTGTTTTATTACATTAGTTATATGTTATCTTGTAAATATATTCTGTAAATAGTTTTACAGCAGTCTGCAAGGTTGTTTTGATTGTAAGGGGAGGCTCTCTGATTGGGGACCCTGCAGCACTTACCCAGGGAGCTGAGCAGGGCTTCCAGCTACCCCAGGATCTCACTATTCAAGTGAGGGTGTGGGTAGCATCATGCCCAGGGTTACAGTGTGGGGGCTCATCTGGGATCTCCTGGCGGTGTACCATGCTTAATAGGTGCCACATGCCCATAGTGGAGCATCTCCCCCACCTTGCAGCAGGCCTGTGATTTGCTTTTCTCCCCCCCAAAATTGTTTTTACCCCACTGTGGGAGTATTGATGTAAGGGTTCCCAATTGTTATGGCCATGGCAGAGCTTCTGCAGTGGTACACGGAGCTGCAGGTGAACCCAGGGAAGGCGCTTGAGATTACCAATATTCCCAAGGACCTTTTAGCAGAAGCCAGTCAGGATCTGCTCAGGGGGTCTTCTTGATGCCTTGGACTGTGCCAGGTGCATGGAGTCCTCCCATCGAATGGTGTTGTGTGAGCTGACAACCACAGTGGATTCCCTATGTATTTCCCTGGTGCTGGAGGTTGCGGATGAGGAAGTCTGGACTGTAACTCTAGTAGACAAGGGGCCTGTGCCCCACTCAGACTCTGGAGGCGGCTCTGAGGAACCTTCTCCTAGGGGACTGAAGGCCCTGCACCAGCTTCCCTGTCTGGGAGTGGGACAGGCTCCGGAGCACCAGACCCAGGGTGAGCAAAGGCATCGGGAAAAGCCCTGAAGGAGGCCCTCCAACCATCACCTGAGTCGGTTGCCTACAAGAGGCTCCTCGTATTTTCAGGGAAGGACCCACTCCCTCCAGGGGAAGAGTCTTTTCAGGCATGGCATTCCCACGTGACAGAAACTTTGGTCTTGTGGGCAGTCTCAGAAGAGAAGCTGAGGCAGTTGCTGGAGAGTCTCCGAGATCCAGCTTTTGAAGTGCTTCAAATGATTAAGCTGGAAAGCTCCAATGCATCAGTTCTTCAGTATCTTGACCTTCTGTCTAGCATCTTTGGGAAATCAGTGCAAACTGAGGCTTTGTTTCTGGAATTTAACGGAACGTACCAACTAAAAGGGGGAGATGGCCTCAGCGTACATCCTGTGGTTAAAGAAAGTATAACAGCAGCTAGTGGCCCGAGGAGGACTCACTCTGGAGATGGCTGGCAAAGCTCGCTTGCAGCAGCTCTGGGTAGGGATACTTTATGATGAGCAACTGGTGAGGGATCTCAACCTCACCAGGAGGAGAGAGGATCCTCCTATGTTTGGGTAGTTGCTTTGGGAAATGAGGGAGGCTGAAAGCCTTCGAGCTATAAAGACATCCATCAAAGCTCAGGGTTTTGGCCATGGCTCCATACCCACCACGACCATGGGTTGTCGAGATGCCGATGGTGCCTGACTTTGACAATGATGCTCCAGAGCCACTAGCTGTACTGCACCAGTGAGCCCAGGTGACATGAGGAAGTCAGCCCAGGGCCTCCCAACGCTCCCTAGCTATCAGGTCACAGTGACTCCGCCAGCCCATGGGGAAGGCAAAATTTTGTTCGCACAGTCAATTTAGTATTGGCTTCTTGAAGGTTCAGATCAAGTGTAGTACCAGGCTTAGTTGGCTAACATTGTATTTTCTGTAACCTAGTTGTGTCCCCCTCCCCATCCCTCTTATGTTAGTCCCTCGTTCGGGCAATGTGCATTTCCCAACTGGCTTTATCATCTTTGTGGATTCACAATCCTAAACATCTACTAATAAAATTCAATCTGTTCTTATCAGTTTAATCAATTTAGTTACTTACTGGTTTGTTATTGATGGTGGATAATTTGTATACCTTCCCCGGCATAATGTGCATCTAAGAATCATTAACCCTGAAGCCACCATTGCCAGGTTATGCCATGTAACACTTGTTTTATTATGTTAGTTATATATTATCTTGTAAATAAATTCTGTAAATAGTTTTACAGCAGTCTGCAAGGTTGTTTTGATTGTAAGGGGAGGCTCTCTGCTTGGGGACTCTGCAGCAGTTACCCAGGGAGCTGAGCAGGGTCACTGGCTACTGTGTATTCCAGGATCCCACTATTCAGGTGAGGGTGCGGGTAGCGTTGTGCCCAGGGTTACATTTAAAACCACAGTTTACACTTCCCTGCTGATCAGGAGCAAGCCGCAAGCAGGGCGCCTCC
Organism: Crocodylus porosus; assembly: GCF_001723895.1. NCBI lineage: Eukaryota > Metazoa > Chordata > Crocodylia > Crocodylidae > Crocodylus > Crocodylus porosus. The sequence continues at coordinate 14,981,755 of NW_017728949.1, read as the reverse complement.
ACAATCAGCAGCAGGGAGGCTGTGCAGGATTTAAAGAATCTTTAATTCTCTGGGGGAACCTGCAAGATTTAAAGAAGCTGCAGCTCAGCTTACTTCCACCATGAATTCAGTAGGGCCCTATCTATAGGATGTCAGTTGAAAAAAGAGAGAGAAAAACAATAATTTTATCACCCTCAGAATTGCATTTAGTTTCTTTAACCCAAATACAGGTCATTCAATGTATCCTTAAGTATTACAGTGGTTGGATATAAATCAGTTGTCTCATTTCAGTCCACAGAATCGGAGGAAACTAGAGCAAGGAAATCTGCTAAAGACACCAAGAATGAACCAAATAATGAGGTTAGTATTGCGGAACACGTTTTAAAGGTAGATATCTAAGTATTGCCTTTTTAGAATGTATTAAGTTAGGCTGGGTTTTGGTGAGTTTTTCAGACATGAGGATTACTATAATTCAGAAAAAAATGCTTAAATTGAATGAAAATGCTTACAAGATTCTGAAGTCTTCATGCTGAAGTGCTGTCAGCTTAAATCATATGACACACTTCTTATATGACTAATAATAGTCATCCTGTTTAAGCTATTCATTCATTCTTAAATTTTCTCTGTGCTGGGATGATAAAAATCAATGAGCCTTACTTTTTAGTTTTAAGTACTGCAATATTTGGGTTTGGACACTAAAAGGGAAATTTATTTGTATAGAAACTGTTGTTACATATGTTTTGGAACCTTTATTTCTTCTAAGTTTTATAACCTCTTTTATTACAAAAATGTTTTTACAGATACTATGTTGTTTTATTAGAAAATGGTAATTCTAATAATGGAAGTCATCTTAGAGGGTTGACTCATTGGATTTGAATAGAAAGGAAGGAGGGTATGATATCAACCAGTTGGTTGCCACTGAACAGTAGCTGCAGGTTTTCTCTTGCTTCTAGTGAAGCATCTTGTCTACATCTGTCTCCTGCTGACTGCAGACAGTTTTGGGAGTGGCTGGTCTACGCAGCTGCTTCTTTAGAAATGGAGACTTTAAATTACGATAAAGCACTAAAAATTAGAAAAAATAAAACTAGTTGATCCCAAGTCTAGCAGTAGTCCCTGTAGGGAGTCTGTGGACTCTTGATATCATCGTGTCTTCTGTTCTGGATGACAAATTTTATAGCCATTCTTTGACTAAAATGCAGCCAAACTTCTCAAAATATTGGCACTTGAAATGAGAGCTTATAAACTACTTTTAAACCTGAAGCAATTTTTTATGGCCAAGTTAAACTTCCTGCAAATTGGGATTTCTAATGGAAATTCTGAGGCTGATTCCAAACTATAGCAATGCTCTTGGGCATCACAATAATATACTAGTGTAATAAAGTTCCATTTCCTTTCTTAAGTGCTTTTTGGAATTATTCCAGGGAATTTTGGTTTATTATTTTAAATTTAGATGGCATGCTTTTCCTTCTCTTACTAGCATAACAAAAGACACTGCTTAGCCTGCAGGTGATGAAAACATGCACTGTAGACCTATGTAGAAAAAATGGCCACCTCTTTAGCTGTATAGAAAGAGAGTAGAATTAAAATGTTCTCAGTGAATCCTTGGACATGGAGAATTAAGATTATCACCCAAAGTGATTTAGGATATTTCCAAAACAAAGGTATTGAGAAATTGATCTTAATGGACTGGGGCTGATCATCCCATCATTGCAATAGTTTCACACCAGTGTAAATGCCTTGATTTCCATGCAGTTACTTGTGTTTTAGAACTGGCCTAACTTCACTGAAGTCACTTCATTGCAGCTGTAAAACAGGTGTAGTAATAACGGAAAACTGGGCCAAAAAACAGTTATATGAGTATATGTATAAAGATTTTAATAGCATTATTTCATTAATTTTACTGCATAGTTTCTTTACTTTAATATCTTTTGAACTTTAAAAAAAAATCAATCCATAGTTTATCAAGAATTTTGAAACAATTCTTTAGAAATTTAATCATTTGAATTGTGCCGTGGTGCAAGATTAGTTTTACGGAGAGCAGTCTTCACTTGTCATGACACATGGCTATACTGATTATAGTGTAATGAAGTAAGTTCTAAATCATGTTGTGTCAAAGATTTTATTTGGAGAACGGATATTTTTATTTAAAAAGAAAATAAGTTGCCTTGCTTCCTAGTTTGAAACATCAGATTATGGAAACAATAACTTAACATTCCTAAGCATTACTGCTTTTGACTCTGTTGTATAATTAGAACCTGAGCCTCCTGCTTGTGTATCTCTATCTATATTACACATAAAAGTACATTTAAAGGACTTTAAGGGCACAAAGTAAAGCACTCAAAAGTTAAGAAATGCCAGACATAGGGTCGTATATAGTTTTATTGCAGTAGTCTTTAATGATGAGCTAATATGCTATTTATGTCCTCAGAATTTTTGTCTTTCTTAATGCACATGGGCACTTCTGTGGCATTCATCCCTGTGGTATCTGAGTACTTAAAAAATGTTCATTACACTACCAAATATTTAGCAAAATGCATCTCATCTGTCTGTGTAACTGGTTCACGATAAACAACAACCTACTTCTTGTTGGCATCCTTTTTGAACAGTTAGGGAGCTAAGGAACAAAGGCTTTCTAAGAACCCTTAATTTGGGGTTTTCAGTAAGTCGGGACTAACTTTTTTCTGAATACTCAGTACAATATAGCTGTTTATTGAAGCTGTTCCCATTTATTTTAGTTGCAGTTGTGAGTGCTCACCACATCTACAAACCAAATCATTTATCTCATGTTTGTTTCTCAAAGTGAGGAGCATACAGTTTGTGGCTATATTTGGAAAAAAAATTAACCAACTTTCCAAGTATCCTTAGAATTTCTCTGAAGTAGAATTCGGCTGCCTTTAACCCTGACACCCTCCTTAATCTTTCTGTAATCCTCATTCTCATACACTATACATCTTTCAACTTGTGCAGTGATGAAGCAGGGGATTGATGGAGAACAGCCTCCTTGAGCACACAAACCTTATAGATTCTCAGAGTAAATTTATCTCTTGTACGAAATGGAGCAGGGGCTACAAGGACACAATAGTATATAATCATGTTATTAAAGACTGTGTTTTAAAATGTGTACGTACATGAGGACCATATTAAGGTTGCAAAGACGGGCTTACTTCTGGTATTTCCTAACTTTTGAGGACTTGACTTTGCAGCCTTATTGTTCTTAATGTTTTGTATGTAATTCTTTAGGTTTTTAAAGATGCAAACTTTACCATGTGGCAGAATAGACACCCACATGGTTCATTGCCAAAGATAGAATTTTCAGGTCGACCACATATACTTCTGCCACTTGAGCAAAAGAAGTTACTAATAGCAGAAGTAGGTTGTTGCTTGCTGTGGACTAGTTACATAGGCACATGAGGTGTGCTCCTTCATATATTTCACAGATGTTTCCTGACAGCAGAGCAAGAGTAACACTTAAGAATCTGAAGGTCCATTTCATACTCTGGAATGAATTATGCTCTAGTGGTCACACAACCGTTTTTCTGTCTCTTTTTTTTTTCTCTCTCTCTCTCTTTCTGTAAATTTTGACCTCCTCTGCCCTGTCCTTCTCCCCATCCTGTTTTTTTATCTAGGTTTGGCTTCTATACCTGGCACGTACTCCTCATGCTTCTTGTCCATGTCTCTTTGCTCACCAATCCATGTCTCTCTCTCCCTTCTTTTTCCAGACACTAGGCTTCTTGTCCCAGTCTACTTTTCTTTATTCAGGGTCTGCAAATTGCCTCTGCTGGGTGTGTGGCAGTTTCCTGTTATACATATTCTGGGTGTCAGCAGGTGGTCAGTGAGAGCACTAGTGAAAGAGAGAGGCCCCCTTCTCTCATTTGTGATGCCTGGAGGGTTTCAAGTTGAATATCTTGTATATTGCAGTCCTCTGGAAAACTGTGTTTAGAAATATCTTAACTATTTAAATATACAGTAAAGCTTTTACTTAGACCTCAGTTGTTTAAGATCTGAGTTCTGAGCAAGATTCTATTTGTGCTCTTTTCTTCCTCAAAAGCATAATATTTTTCTTGCTATTTATTCTCAAAACTCAGTGGTGATGTGTACAGGGTGCACTGGGGTGCCATGCACCCCCTGAGAGTTCTGGTGCACCCCCAGATAGGCCATGCTCCCCGCTTAGGTGATGGGCATGGTAGGCAGGCAGGAGCACTGGTGTCCCCCCCTGTGAGCACCGGTTGGGGAGTGGGAGTGCTGGATGAAGCATTTCGGACGCTTCCGGGAGTGCCATGGCCGCTTCCCGGTTGGTGCAATCAGCCGTGGGGGGACCCCTCCCCCCTGGTCGGTGAGATTGGCTGTGGGGAACCTGCCTCGGTTGCTGAGTTGTCACTGGGAGGGGCACATGCCCCCCTGACTAAAGTGGCACCAATCGCCCATGTCAAAACTGATGAGAAAATATCCACAAACTTTAACAGTTCAAATTCCCCCCATTTGACATTGCTTGTGTGTTGGTACTAGACAAACCCTGTCTGTCATCCAGCTAATGGCGGTGGTGGCTTGGGTATCTATAATTAATTTTCCAAAATTAAAGATAATTTCAGTGGGAGCTAAAAGGAAACGTTTGCATAATACACAGCAGACAATCTTAGACATGTATCAGAAAAATAACATCTTAATTGGAAGCAGGTTGTTTATCGCTTTTAGAGAGATGGATAGCCGTGTTTATGCGAAGTCAGTCAGAAGGTAGGGTAGGGTGCCACCTTAGAGACTAACTGCTTGATACCTAATAATTTCTATTCTCTAAGGCACTACCCTGCCCTGCTTTCTGCATCGCTTTGTGATCAGAGGAAGTGAAATGATACTTTTTTTGTTTTTTATTTTCTTTGGTCCAGTTTTACTAAATAGATTTATTTTAAAATAGATGTATCCATTGCATAACTGCTTCTCTTCTAAACCATAAAGGTAACTTTGTTTGTCAAAGGTTTTTGACAGAAAGGAGATCCAGGATTTAAGTGGACCTTCTGAAACATATGGTGCTGTTTATATGAATGTGGCTAAAGAAGTTGGATAGGTATGTTGGTTACCCCTAAAGCAAAACACATTGAAAAAGTATGTTCTAGTTTGCAGATGGCCATTGTAACTTTTGGCTGAAGCTCTTTCTAATATCCTGTCACTTTTGTCCACATCTGTGGTGACTTTTGTTATTGCCATACAACCTGTATTGCTCTGGAACTAGTCATTGGAATCATCTGCTAAGTTGCATCTAATGAACTTCTTTCAAAGGAAAATTTCTATTAGAAATGATTTTGAATATCTAATAAAGTGATTTACTAGGTCAAAGAAAAGTTAGCTACCCTGAGAGAAACAAAGACAGTAGTTGCATAGAGCTGTTTTTTGGAGGTTTTCATAAGTATTTGTATTGTATGATTCTGGCATCAGTTATTCACAATCATTTCATATAATTGAGGGTAAACATTAACATTTTTAATTTACCAGTCAACATTTTCTAAGCCATAGGAAATTCCTTTTTGTCTGATGGGAGCTAGGTGGTATTAACTAAAGTTGGCAGATACCACATTTCAGCCTACTGACTTCAGTTTATCAGGAGGTAATAAGATATTGATATTTTCTAAATAAGCTATACAAATGAGAGCTTATTTGGGCCTTGACAAATGTTGATCTTTCTGGGTTGTTGTTATGCATTTCAAATGATGTTTCTTTCAGGTTTGAGAAAGAGAGAAAGATCCAGGGAATTATTCAAGTGTTCCAAGAAAGCCTGTTAGAAATTAATTGGGGTTTTGTTTCCACAATAGTGGTACAGCTGTTTGAATAATGTGCTGAATAGCTTACAGTGATACACACACAGGGTGAGAGCTATTATATAATTTACAAACAAATCACAATGATATGGTTGTGTTAGCATATCAGAACATCCAGTAAGATTCCAAGGCAATGAGTGAATTTGAATTAATCCCGAGAATAGGAATTCCAGAGATGCATTTTAATGTAATATCAGGCCATCAGTGGCAATGGATTTATAAAGAGGAAAAGCTTACAGCTGATATCTTTTAAAAACAAGTAAGTTGTTTGTCTTCTCTTGTGTGGAGACCTTTTTTCCCCTCTGGCAGCTAATGATCCCTAGAATTGTATAAGTAATCTGCTAGTGCATGTTGGTTCAGTTTATATCTCCATAGTGGCTCCAAATGCTTTGGTTACCAGCCATTTTAGATATGACCCTAGACTTGATAAAAATCAATAAATAAATTTAGCCTTTCAAAAATGAGGGAAATTATCGCCACTTATAAAGTCAATTATGCCTTCATAATTTGGAAGAAAACCAAGGTATTCTGATACACTACTCTGTTGTCTTTGATTTCATAGTTGATTGCTTAACCTTCAGACAGCATAGATGCATAAAAATCACTGTGCCATCGATCAGGTCCTGAACAGATCTTGTGCCCCTAAGGGGTCTCACTTCATCTTGTGCTTTTTTTTTTTTGTGGTCTTAGATGAGTCTTAGATGCCAGATATGTTATGAAGGGGCAGGGAAGTTGAGAAAAAGGGAAGCTACAGGGGCAAAGAGAATGTGTCATTGGAAAAGGATATGAATTGTGTCCCTCAAGATCGTTGATTTGCTAATCCAGTGATTAGACAGCATTGCCATTTGGGGTTTGGATTAGAAAATTGGCTGAGTTTCTACCCAGGGAATACTTCTCTTTATGACCTACTATATTTCTATCAATGAGCATTGCTTAACACCTAAGTAGAGCTGTCAAAGGATTGGAGGAGTGAGATCAGAGGTCTGAGTAATGGGTTAGCTGCTGTAGTGCAGAATGTTATAACCTTCCAAATGTATACAGGTATAACTAAATGTATGCAAATATAACTACGCAACTAGCAATATTTCTTGGGTCACATTCTTAATTAGTTTGCCAGACTATTGTAAAAGTAACTGTAAAGTAAAAACTAACTACATTGATTACTTTTGGACACCCTGGAGCCTCTTAACTTTTGAGAGAGCTCTCTTTTCATCTTTCGTTAGAAATAATTAAATGATAAACATTGTAGTTTCTATGTTTTTGTGTCCTTCCTTAGTGATAAACATTAGCTCTTACTTTGCACCTGTTGCAGTGTGCACGTGCTGCACAAAAATGTAAAACCGTGCATGCGATTACTGACCAACAAATTTAATTGCCTAAATAGACTCTGTGAGAAGTCTTTCCACCTAGTCCCAACTTTTCCCTACCTGTGCTAATACTGCATCACCAAAATTAAGAGAAAGTTTGACTAAACCACGTGTGTCCCTGAAGGCTTTCAAGCAGATGCTGATGGAATGTGAGGTTTTCTTTTTGCTTCTTGTATTATATTATAAAAGTTAATATAGTAATAAAATAAATAAAATAGGCCACTTTAATAATATGTTTTTATATTCTTATCTATGTATTAATATGTATCACTACTTTCTAAATAGAGTGAATCCAAAACATTGTGTATTCAGATACAGTTACTATCAACAGTAATAATTTCATCAAAACATATTTATGTCAAAAGCAGTTTATTTACTCGGTACCCCCTATTTTCCATTTCACTAGTTCCTGCATTGCTTACAGTTTAACATGTTTATGTTTGGTTTTTTTATTACAAGCTTCCTGAAATTCTGCAAGCAGAGGTATTCAGTACAGCATTTTTTGGTAGAAAAAATGCTATAAACATCTTTATTTCTGTTTTTAGATTTCATAAGCTGGTTATAAAAGCTGGTGTGTGTGCGTGTGTGTGTTCGTGTTCTCACAGAATGCCTACAAATAGCTGAAACAATCAAATAAGCACAAATGCCATGAAATATTTTTAAAATGTTTTATTAATAAAGTGTCCTCTGTGTGTTTATCCAGAAATCCCATTACATTCATGAGCATTACTTACCGCTAAAGAGGAAATGTTACCTTCTAAATACAAATTAAAAACTTACAACTTAACATCTAATCTTTGCTTTCTTCCTGTTTACCTATCTTTTAAATTCTGTCTATTGGGTGCACTGTCCTCAGCTTTTAGAAATCAGCTGCTGCTCCTACCATACCTTTATCATTATTTCTCATATATTCTTTTTTTAAATGTTCCTTTATTGAAGTTACAAGCAGGAGTTCCAATATACTACAGATAAAGTAAATATTTTATACTGTTTTGTTTAGAGCAGAATTTAGTTTTGGGGTATTGTTGAAGAATTTTTATTATAAACATTTGGAAATAACATGATTATCATTTGTATCATCAGAATGTGCATTATCAGTTGGCAGTAAATTCTGGATGCAGAATAGGTGAGCTATTAAGCTTTCAGAGTACAAGTAGCATTTGGAAAACAAATTAGGGAGAAATTCTTAAGGCTAAAAATCCTCACATATGTTTAGCAGCCAAGATGCAGAGATATCTTACTAGGATGGTGAATACGGGAAAGTAAACTGCATTCTATAAATCATGTGTACTTTATCACCTTGTACTGCTTAGTTTCAATCACTTCATTTTATTTAAAAATGTAGATAAAGGACATTTCTGTGAAAGAAAAGTGAAGTTGGTAGAAGCATAATGAATGATATTCATAATGAATGACTTAGCAGAACCTAGTGTCTGTTCTGTTCACTATGCACTACTGAATGGCACCGCAACTGTCATCACTGTGTCAGTCCATCATTGTTCTTGCAAGTGAGAAGAAGACTTCTCTGAAAGTTTAGGGGTTATTTGCAGGCTTTCTTTGAACTAGTCGTCCATCATATCCAAATTCTGGTCATGGAGCAAAGATTCTTGGATGGCCTAAGCCTGCCTACAAAATCGTTTCAAGATCCTCCCTTACACCTCACACTAAAGTATTGGAGTACCATTTAGCATACATGCTCCAAACTGTGTGTGTAATGGGCCTGTCCAGTACCCGACTGTTAACAAAGGTAATCATCACAGACCTGGCTGAATTCCCACTGCTGGATGTTTCCTAGGATGCTGTGTGTGGAGCCTATCTGTTGAAATATATTTAAGCTCTCCCAGTTCTTGCTACTACTGTGCCTGTGTTTGGTCTCTGACATACTTTCTAGGCACACATTCTGTCTGTTACCCCCATGTGAGTTTGACCTCACAGTTCATTTGCCCTAGACTCCCAAGCCCTAGTGTTGATCTCCTTCTTTCTCCCACAGTACCTTCACTGAGGTCCAACACTGTGGGTGCTCTTCTGTTCCACTCATCTCTGTTAGGGTCACATGATAGTTGCAATAGGTAACACACACACTTTGCAGAAGGAATTTGAAAATTTAACAGCACAAAATGTATACCAGTCCTGATGCAACACCTATGTGGCACTCCTTGCCTGCTCATTACCACTCCAGAGCATTCTTTAGATGTAGGTCAGGACCCTTCAGAGTGTCCAGGATCTTCGTCATGCACAGGCTACTTTTCTGCTTCTGGTTTCTTTTTCCTCTCCTGAAGAGGCTGGTTGTCCTGTAAGGTTACAGCATCTAATACCCAGGTCATCTTCACCATGGTATCATAGCTTTCCATCAACGATGTATTGCCTGTTTACAACCATTGTCAAAACTATTTTTCCTAGTCTGCCTGTCTTCTTTGTCCAAGGTTGTTCATCTGAATAGAAGCCTAAATTCGACAATCTGGTTTCAGTCCTTTATTATCACCCCTTGAATTTCATCCCAAGATAGAGGTAAAAATTCTACAGAGGCAGTAAGCTAGCTTCACAATTGAAACAGAGCTTATATTTTGGTAGAGATGCGTACAGAACTAGTCCCTTGTCCATAGACAGATCCCCTCAATTGCTATGCAGACTCCTAGGATGCCCTATTCCGAGCAGTGGTAGGCTACCACAGGCTGTTTTAAAAGTTGTGACAGCCAGTGTTGTCTTCTCAAAATAGTTGCAATAGCCTTTCCATCCCAAGGTTGCCAAATGCATTGGAGTAGTTTCTTTGAAGATTCAGGAATACATTGGTTACATTTAACTTACTTTTAAAGATGTGCAAATATACCTCTAACCAAGTTTTAACTTTTTTGTTTTACTTGTGAGTTTAACAGGGAAGATTTCTGCTGATTGTGCATGGTTTGATCTTGTGTTTGTGTGCTGGAGCTGTCTGTGTAATGAAATATAATGTGCAGGGTTTTTTGTTTTTTTTAAAGAGTGAAAGTCTTGCAAGATTATCAAGGCAGCATTCAACAAAAGGGTCAAGGCACCGGTCCAAACCCGGAGGAGAAGGTAACTGGAAAGAATATTTTTCTATTAAATAAGCTTGAGGGATATGAATAGAAATGTCATTAATTTTAAGTGACCTTTTTGACTTCTGCTTGTGTGTGCTGAATGCACATAACCTGCATTTATGAATCCAGATGTCAGTTTTTCTACATAGATTGTGTTGGTGGATGTAGTTGCCCAGTCCAGTGTGTCCGCATTTTCCATACAAAATTTTAGAGACTGATTTAGAAGTAAATCGTGGAATGCTTTGCTTCATACGGTATCAGGACTAGATGAAACTTTTGTGCACCTCTGAAACTTTGTGCACCTCAGTTTTTATTCTGATATGGCAATGCTGAAAACAATGTTACTGAATGTTTTGTATTTCTATTTCATAAAGGTACGTACAGCACTTTTTGAAAAGATTACACATTAATTTTTTTTTAAGTATGCTTTTTACTCTGGTATTGGTGTGCCTTTGCAAGACCCTAAGTTACTAAGGAACTCAGCAAGGCAAAACATAGTGTTTCCTGGTAATCTGGAAACTGACTGCTTATCTAGGAATCTAGGATTTCACAATTAAATCAGTTGGTAAGACGTGGACAAAGAAGTACATCTTGAGGCTGTTCTTCAGTGTGGCTGGGCGCATGCATTTTAACTTACAGCAATGTAATAAATAGTACAGCAAGTTGGGCACAAATATGATGGCCTTTTGATGAGATCACCATATTCAGAAGGTGGTTAGATGAATTCTGCACTATCTAGGCCTTTTTGAGTAGTTTTTGCACATAGCTGTAATCTACCTCATGGATTGCAGAAATGTGGTTGATTGTGGCATTTTTCATCTCTGAAGGGATGGAACACAATTTCTTCATTGGTCATAAATTATCCTCTTTAGTCAAGTAAAATTGAGGATTCAAGTAAGATCCCTGGATTACAGACCATTTTGATGACTATTAGGGAAAACTCTCCTAATTGTTGAAACAAGTATGTATTTGGTCACATCCTCAAAGTATTTTCCCCAATTTCTGCATCAGTGTAAACTAGATTAATCTTAAACCAGTATTTTTTTTCATTCTGATTTGTTTTTACCTAGATAGTCCAGTTCAGAAGAAAGGCATTGTCATCATTTTTTACTTCATAATCTATGTGACCTACCGCAGGGGTCAGCAACCTATAGCCCATAGGCCAGATCTGACCTATGGAGCTGGGGCTTAGGTGGCATTCAGTGACAGGGTGGGGGCTTTGCCTGGTGCTTTGTGGCTGGGCGAGCAGGGACCTTTCTCAAGCAGCATCACAGCAAGGCAGTGGGGAGAAGCAGTGGCAGGGAAAAGTAGCAGCAGCAGCCAGTTTATAACACAGACCTATCCAGTACCTGAGCTGGGTCATTCCAGCTGGCTGCTGCAAAATGTTGCAAACTGTTGTCCTACAGTATTTACAAGTAAATGTTAGGGAGCATGGTGACAGAGTTGAGTCTTGTGGGATTCTACTGCAGCCTGTCTTTGGGAAAGAGTCAGATACTCCATTTGCTTTCTGGAAACAGTTCGGAAAGAATGAGCACAGCTAATCAAGGGCCATTCTGTCCGTGCCTGCCAGGATTTGCAGCAGCTAGCACAAAGCTGATCAACCCCGATCAGGTTCTTGAAGCCTGAATGGATAAGATCACGGGGCTGTTTGATGTTTGTGTGATTTGGCTTCTCTGATCCTCTCTTCTTTCAGTGAAGGGAGATGGAACTTAAGAAGGTAGTCAACTCAGATATTCATGTCAGATTTGGGTCCCTTAAAGGCCTGAAGATTTGGACTTCATAGGTTTAAAGATGTGTTTCATAACACAAGCCGTTTTGAGAGAAGTTCTAGTATATCTCTATAGCAATGGTCACCTACCAGTGGATCTCAGGCCTCTGGTAGATCTTGGAGCCTCTTGGAGTTGATCTGAGGCTGGAGTGGGAGTATGAGTGCCTGAGTGCGTGCTCGCGCGTGCCCAAGCCCAGCAGGTCAATCCATGGGGGAGGGAAGGGGTGTGGGCTAGATCAAGGCTGCTGCGGTGAGGGACAGTGCTGCAGAGGCTGGCCAGGTAAGACTTACCTCCTGGGGAGGCACACCCCCAAATATTTTTTTTCTTTCTCTGCCTCAGCCTGCCTCCCCCCACTCCCCACAGACTTACCTGCTGGGCGCAGGGGAAGGAAGGGAGGGCGTTGGTGGTGGCAGTGCATGGTAGAGTTTGAGTTTCTTTTAAATGCCGAAGGTGATCTCATACTTAAAAAAGTTGGAGGTCACTGCTCTATAGCCTTCTGCCACGCATGCTGGCTCTGTGTCCAGTTTGTATGTAGTTAGAAATGCTCTGTAGAGTTTTGTCAAGGTCTGTGTTGGGGCCTAGTTTGAATTTAAAGTAAGGGTTGGAGATATATCAGTCTTTAAGAAGCCTTCAAGCCCTACACAGCATTAGGTATATGCTTCTGGAGTTTGAAGCAGCCTACTGCTGGCCATTGTGGAAGTAATACAGAATCACTTATTTTTCATCACAGTTGCTCTCTGGTGGTTTGGAAATTCTTTATTTCAGACAAATAGACCCATCGCTGAATTTCCACCTGTTGTATTCCATCTAATCTTTTCCTGTATTTTCCCTATGGCTGGACTAGAGTTATATCAAATCTTCTTTTTGTTATTTGATAAGGGCCAAATTGCCTTTTCTTTTTGGTATATATTTGGTGTTATTAGAACTCTGATATTAGTCTCGTTGACCAGTGAGAAGTAGCCAGGGGGATGGTAAGGAGTATAACAGCCAAAGGGATGTGGCCTGAAATTGTGGTAGATAGGATTTTATTGCTTCATTGAGTTACATCCTGGGTTCTCTGTGCTTTTAGCGCATCACAGTGCAGTATCCTCAGGATCAGGCCATAAAGTAGAATTCTCAAGATTTTGTGGAATCAAAATAGAGCTAAAATGAATACTTATATTTTTAGGCATGCATTATTTTGTTGGATCTCTCTGCTACGATCTGTATTAAATTGGATAAAAGCAAAATTTACTGTTGTATTTGTTATTATTCTTTTTGCATTCTTTGGTCATTTTCTTCTTCAAAGCTGCCATTATCATGGATGTCAAATGACTACCCTGTCCGACTGTTATGCTATGAAACCATGTTATCTGTGATCAGCTTAAGATCAATTTGAGTTTAACCAATTTAAAAAGTTTACTCCAAAATATATTATAGTATTTCTCTAAGGCCCTTCCCTAGTGAAGAACCTTTATGTGCATACTTGAATTGTTTCATTCACACTGTTATCTTCTGCATGCTCACTGAAAGGTAACAGAGCTATGAAGGAAAAGAAGCATTAACTGTAAGCTTGCCCTGAAACCTGAAATGTGAAGCTACTAATATTAAACATGAGCTAAAATGAAGTCTGTACCAAAGTCATGGTGGGGGTGGAGGGGACCCAAGTTTGTGGCTGTATTAGATTACCATGCCATCATGACTAAACCCAGATCAGACCAACTAAGTCTTCTGGTTTGGTTTTGTTTTTGCTTTAGTGTAACGTTGGTATCAAATGCTGCTTATCAAACATTGTCATGATTTGGTTTCAGATTTTTCTCATTTAAACAGATGCAGTACTGTAAGCTTTCCTCATGTTGCCCTGCCTGTGCACAGCAGCTGTCTATCTGATCTGATCTTTCAGTCCCTGGCCTCTGTGCTAAGTTGGTTAGTTTTGACAGCGGTTCTGAGATTTTGACGCTTGCCCATTTGGAAACAGACTTGGATCACCACAAATTCATTCCTATCCTATAAGCAATTTAACAGCTATTGGAAGGTAACGTTTCAAGTTTTTACAGATTTACTGACTTGGGCTGCTTACCAGAAGATCCTACTGACAGTCAGTCACAGATGCATTCCCAGTCTCTTGAAAATTTTCACTGAAACAGCTAAGCTGCTAACTTTTAGATGTCTCCTATAAATGCCACTCCTGTATTTTGCAAAAGTTATAACCAATTTTATTTGTATTTTAAGGTCCTTCATTAGAGCTGATTAGGTCGCCACCTTCAGTTAGTAAGTGTACTAAACAAATATTGTATTTTTAAACTAATTAGTTCAAAGATTCATATAAATATATTCTGAATAATTATTCCCATAACTTTTATGTCAGGAAGAAAGGATTCTAAAAGTGGTACAACTAGAGACTCACCTGAAAAAAAGTCTAGTTCATCACATATGAAAGGACATGGTAGGAAGGATACAGTAGAAAAACAGTTAGGTAAGGAACAAAATTGTCTGTTAACCAGGGTTTGTATTTTGATAATGCAATTGGAATTTCTGGTTTTCAAGGAAATGCCTTGAAAGTTTTCGTTTTTCTGATTTAGACAAAACAGGTGTTATTCTTCACGCTCCTCACTCTTGCTGTGTAACATCCCCTCTGTACTAACTTCTCAGCAGAAATGAGTAATCACGGTATCATTCTAAACAGTGCTTTGATTGCATGTATTGATATAATTTCCCTCGGTTCTGAAACTGATTTCTAGTTAGTTATGTCCCAGGTGGCTAAGGAGAAATGCTAACACGTTTACATCATACTGTGGGTAAAATTTGGCCAGTTCCCTTTTCAGAAGGAGCTAGGGTTCAATGTTTTAAAACTCTTTAGGCATTTAAATATCTTTCTGAAAAGCCAACATTTTAGAAACCAAAGTCCCATTGACCTAGACTTGTGAGTCAAGTAGGTGTTTTGAAAATGTTAGTTCACATCTTAAGTAAAGACATTACTGTGAGCTTTTAATAATCTTATAGCTGAAAAACATTATTGGGATCCTGTTGCCTGTAAACTGATTTTTACCTCATGGTGACCCTTGCCTGATTTCTTTAGTTTTCTTTTGCCACAATGTAGTATTTGTTTTCTGATGTATTTGTTTAATTTTTTAATATTATTTTAATGTTGTTTTATGTTTTTAGCACTAAGTACATTCAGTTTTCACTTTACTGAGACTTTTAGTTCTTTAGGGCAGTGGCCATTTTTTGTTCTGTGTTTATATACTGCATACCAGAGAGGTTCTGGTCCATGACTAGGGTACCAAAGTGATACAAGTAATAATGGAATCAGAACTCATGGTGGAGGTGATATCTTTTATTAGACTAACTAGATTTTTGCAAAAAAATCCTTTAATATTTTATAATTTATTTGCAAAACTCTAGTTGGTCTAATAAAAGAGATCATCTCTACCATGAGTTCTGATTCCTTTTGCCTCTAGACCGATATGGTTACAACCTGGACACCTGACGCAAGTAATAATGCACACTTGTTAATAGTAACATTCGTCTAAGCCTGTGTTAAATGCCTAATGCATTTGTGTGAGGGCTATTATAAGTTTGATTGTTGTCAGGGGACTTGGCTTTGTGTTCATACATTTTTAATACCAAATCTAAGTCAGAGGTGGCCAAGGGGCACAAGTGGCAGGGGCGGCCTCTGTGTGACACCTGGCAGGTCAGAGAGGGAGCAAGGAGAACAGCAGCAGATAGGATAGGGAGCAAAAAGCAGAACAACAAATGGGGCAGGGAGCACAGGACAGGAAGCAGAAAGCATCACAGCAGCTCAGGGAGGGAAATGGATTCCTGTGGTACTTGGGGTAGGTGTGAAACTTAGCTGGTGGCATGCCTGCCAGAAAGGTTGCCCCCCACTCATCTAAATGAATAAATATGGGGTGTCAGGAAGAAAATAGGGTTGTAGTATATAACTCGATCTGTGAATGCAGATGCAGCCATTGTGTTGCATAAAACTGGATTGAGAAGTACAGTTGCAGTTCAGAAGGAATAAATGTAATTTGTGAACCTGGTAGTTAAGAGAATATACCAGGTCTTGCTCAACTGGGCATATGGGGAACAGATTTACAGTAGTTGTAGATATATTTTTAATTTATTTGAACTTTCAGCTAACTAATAGATGTACTCCCATTTTAAGTAGGTACAGTTTTATTTTCACTGTTGTAATATAATTTACAATAAAACTAATTGTATAGCAGTAGAAACTATGCTAATTAGAAAGCCAGTTTATTAGCTGCATGTCACATTAATTTGTCAGTGGTCTTTCAAACAAAGTTAAATTACTCTGTTTAAATCACATGTGATTGGTGTGTAGTTAAGGAAGCATGTGAACAACCTTCTTGAAAAGAATGGATGCTGTTACAGTGGGTAGTACTTCTTATGTTAGAGAAGTATTTTATGCATGTTAGGAGTAAGTTACATATAAAGAAACCTGAATATTAGGATTTCAAGCTGCTACCCTGTATTTCCATATCAGAAATTGATTTCATGATGCGACTTGGAAATGCAGGCAGGAGAAGTACAGAGGAAATCTGGTGAATTTGTGTCAAAACCTCAATTTTTAATACAGTGAAAAATTCTTGGAACATCAGTGAAAAGACTCAACAACTGAAGTTTATGCTTGTCAAGGGTGTTGTCATACCTGAAAACTGCTCAGGTGATGCTTTGAAAATCAGAAATGCAAACATGTGAGAAGGGGTGTAGGTAGGTAGGACTGTGCAGAGCTTTGATCCCTGATTCAATTTGGTGGAGATTCGTCCCGATTCGGTGGCTGAATCTCTGAATCTGAATTGAATCAGAGGACCCTTTATTCTCTCTGAATTGAATCGATTTGGAGAGAGTCGGAAAGATTTGGCAATTCGGGCATAGACACAGTGTTAAATATTTTTTTCTACATACCTCTAGGTAGCAGGCAGCTGTGAATGCTGCAATGATGGGGTGCATAGAGTGTCCCACAAAAGTCCAGGGTGGTCCCCAGCGTGCTCGGCAGCAGACCCAGAAATGGGCCAGAAGAACTTCCGGTCCACTTCTAGGTCTGCTGGGGAGCGTGCTGGGGGGCCCCCCTTGTGCCCCCCAGCTCAGCGACTGGTGCTTCCTGGGTCTGGGTCCCCCCACGGCCAATCACCGAGCTGGGAGGATGCAGGGGAGGGCTCCCCAGCGGACTCAGAAGTGGACCAGAAGTAGTTCCAGTCCACTTCTGGGCGCTGCTCAGCATGTGGAGAGCCCCCCTGTATGCCTTTGGAGCATCTACCCCAACTTCGCAGTGTTCACAAGTCACTCTGGTACCTTGAGGTACGTAGAAAAAACATTTAAAGCTATCTCTACGTCCAAATAGCTGATTCTCTGAATTGGCTTTGAATCTTCAGATTTGGATCCAGCTGAATCAAATCGGGGACAGTGATCCAAATCAATTAATCGAATCACTGTCCCTGATTTGGGCCAAATCTGAATCGAATAGGGTCTGCTTCGCACACCCCAAATATGGAGCAGTTGGTGAGCCTGTCAGTACGGCAACAGATTCTGCAGTGTTTCAGACTATATCCCTGATGTATATAGTTCTCATTGTAAATTATTTTATGTCAGGAGGAAGGGAAGCTAGTAAAAGTGCAGCTAATATTTTGGTTGAGAAAACTGCTAGCATATTGAGAGCTGAGTCTATCACTACAGTACAGGAAAGAGGTAAGAAAGTACAGTGCTCCGTATATATGCGTTGAATAGCATTTAATAATGATGTCTGTGTTTTACCTTTGAACCAACTGTTACAATATACAACATCAGTAGACAACCTTTTCTGGCTGTGGGCTGCGATGATGCACCTTGGGTCAGAGGCAGGCAGGGGCTAGGACTTGCCTACAGCCTGCGGTGTAAAATACTCTTTTCTAATCCATCTGAATGTTTTTGTATTCATTTTTATTCCTACTAAAGTTTTGGTCTTACTGATACCTTTAGCAAAATTATACTTGTGTGAGGTTAAAAATATTTTTTTTTTTACTGTCTCATTCAATGTCTCTTTGTACAGTTCTTATGAGACAGGGTAAAAGAATGCCTAACACCTTCTATGTGCTATCCATTACCTTGTTTTATACCTCTTGTGGCTATTTTATTTCTTCAAAACAGTTTTAGTCTTTTCCGTGCCTACCGTCTTTTAAATTACATGTCTGGACCTATCCTACTTTTTTTTTTTTTGAGCTGGGGTGATATGAGATGTATGTATTTACCTGGAATGAATATATTCAGTTGATTTGTGCAATGCTCTTATTTTTAATTTGTCCTTCCATTTATTTATTTATTTATTTTGGCTATGGGTTCTCAGCAAGGAGTGACTTCCTCCCCTCTATCTCATTGGGCTATTCACAAATAACATCCCAGGTCTTTTTTTTCTTTTTTTGAGTGATTGTCAGTTTCAAACCAGAAATATTCGTAAATAGTTTAAATGGTTCCTCCAATATGCATTGTATTGGAAGGATACATAACATTGTCCCAGCACTATTGTTAGCTGGATTTCAAGTCAGCAGTTAACGAGAGTTAGGAGGCAGCTCCACAAGCTAATTGAAATTGTGCATACCTAAAGCATAAGATGCCTAATTATTCCAGTGCCTTTCTGGCTGCTGATTATGATGGAGTATGTATGCTTCCCTATGCCAACTGAGAAGATTCAGATCAGAGATTTAGGTCACTGACCAAAAGGCCTTCTTGGATTGCCTGAATTACCCTGTTCAAACCCAATATTTATACCTGTTCCCCTTAACAACATTTTCTGATTGGTCATAATCAAATTCTAAAACCCTAAAGAACCGATTTGTCAATTAACTAAAATTTATGTTGTGAAACCAGAGAGAGAATTTCTTATCTTTTCATTTCTATGTTTTTTTTAACAAGACTGTTTTTAGTTTTCACAACTTATCCCAGAAACTTAACAAAGGTATATCTATTATAGCACGGACTTCAGCTGATACATCTGGTTACATCAGTCACCACGTATGCTAACATGCTTGTTCTAAAACTACAACATGCTCTGTTTGGGTTATTTATCTTATGGCATTCTTGCAGATTGATTCCTGCTAGGTCTTTTGCTTAATTTAAACCATGGAGTCTACTACTTGTTTAGCTGGATCTGTTGATTACTTTACACATTCTGCTGAACATGCCAGTTGTAACATCTGCAAAGAAGTTTGCTTTGCTGTCATTCAAGAGCAGTTTGAATTCTTTTTTTTTAAGTCACATTCCTGACTAATTGCCAAGGTTGGTTCTGAAAATGGTGAAGACTGGCAGTTGTGTACATACACCTGAGAAATTAAGGTTCTTGACAGATTAAATTGACTCCAGTTGTTTTAGCCTGGACTGGCAAAAATAATGGTGTCTGTCTACTGTATTAATGTTTGAAGAGCAATCTAGAATTAGATATTTTGTTACTTGATTCATTGCAAGATACATATTGGTAGTATTCTTTACTTTCTTGATAACTCTTGATGGTTTTTACTACCAAATTAGTTATTGAAACTGAATCAGTCTGTCCTATAGCTATGCAATTCAGAACACCTATTACGTTTTAGTAAATACTTTGATATTACTGGGTAAACACTGCATCACTGAAAAAAACAAAACAAAACTATCTTGCTAGTAGAGCATGATAGATATTGGGAAACTCCTTCTGAATAACATACGCCTTGCTGCAATTGCCAGTAATTTACATAGTTCAGCCAGTGGTCAGATAAACAGCCTTTTGTAAATTTATAATGTTGTTTATTTGTACTTGGGCAACTTTGAGGTGCATCCTCATTTAACAAACAGATAGTGCTGTGGCTTGTTTAGTGCAGCAGTTTATTCTAAACATTTATTACATCTTTAACATCTTCCTCTGTAACCTCTGTTATTCTAGAAGTACTGGAAATTAATAGCACAACAGATCATGTTTCAGATGAAACAGCTGCTAGTGTATTCCATGAGAAAGCTGAACAAGGAGCTGCAATAAAACGGCAAGGTAAGAAAAAGAAAAAAAACCTTGTTCATTGCCTTACAATACCAAGTTTAAGCCCATACTATTAAATCAGAAGTGTTGAAAAAAAAGGCCTGCAGCGCTGTCCAATCCAGCTCATGGGTCAATGGAGCAACCCCATGCACTGGGCCAGTCCGCATTCTGCATGCAAACTGGACCCAGCACCATACAGCCTGCAGTAAGCATAGGGAGTTATTCCGGAACACGTGCTGCGTGCAGTGCCCTGTCCATGCACTGGCATGGGGCTGGTCTGGATTAGGCCATGCTGGAGCCAGCACACAGGACTGGTCCAGCAGGCATGGCATACAGCATGTTACCCATGCACCTGTGTTGCATGCAGCATGTGAGGCCATTTCATCTCCACAAACTGCATGCACTGGCCCTGGAGCTCACTGTGCACATAGCATGTTAGGTTGGCTTAGGATATGTGCTGACTATAGCATGCTGGCTGGACCCAGCGCTTCACAGCACAGAATCCACAGTGCTGGCTGCATGCACCGCCCAGATTGATGCCCTTTGTTGTCTGTAACACTGGGTCCAGTCTGTACACTATGGGCAGCAAATGCCTCCTGCCAGCTTTGAATGCTGCTTGCACAGAGAACCCTGGGGCCCATGTATGCTGCACACAGTCCATGGGCTGGACCTGGCACCATGGGTGCTGCACAGGGGTTCCATCCCACTCTGACCCACAGACCGTCTCAGGTACCCTTATCCAGCCTATGGTCCTGGATGTGTTAAGTGAATTTAGGAAGGTAAACCCTACTCACTTTTTTTTTTTATTTAGCTGCTCTGCTTCCCTTATAATGTAATTGTGCTAGTCAAGTTTATTATTCTGAAATTGCACATTTCCTACAAAAACATTTACCTTGTACTGTTTCCTGTTGTCCTGTGAGGAAAATGGCTTTAAAATTATAAAGACACTAGGTAACGTGTGGTAGGATAAGTCATATCTGCTACAAAGTTTTATTCCTGAATGCTGTGACAATAGTTATTTATCCCTTAATGTTCATCAAAGAATTAGTTTTATTTTTGGGTCTGTTTACATTAGATTTCTTTCTTTAGGAAGCTAACCGATTATCATTTTGCTCTCTAAAAACTATGCTTTGTTGTTGGGAAACTGTGAAGAGGACAACTGAAAATATATTTGTGGAATGGAATTGGACAATTTCAGGATACCATTTAAGTAATTGCATTTCCTCCTGCATATTTCTACATTATTGTAACCTGCTAACCCAGTACAAGATTTGAAAAGAAAATTCCATCCCCACATTCTTATTATTCTATTCCTTTAAACAGCTTAAGGACTTCCCAAGAGGTAAAGTATCAGGTAGTTACCATATTTTATGGCATTCTTGCAGATTATTTCTTGCCAGGTCTGGAGTTATAAGTAAATGTAAAGAAAAGACCTGAGATTAAAGCTAAAAACTGGACCTGTATTTTCTCCACATCTAAACACACAGTCTAGTGGGAGAGTTGAGGCCATGTATGGGGGAGATCAGAGGCTGGGTCTGTTACACCTGTGGCTTTAAATAAGGCCTGGTAGCCTTGCTAGTCTAATGAGATGGCAGTTGACCAAGTCATTTTATACATTTTACACAGGTGGGAGAGCTTCCCAGGCCAGTTCCTCTTAATCTGGTTGAGTGCAGGAAACAGTATTGTATATTATTCTAGGAGACATGAATTTCAATAATTTTATACACTTTGCTTTAATTAGAATGTATATAAGAGCAGCATACAGAACTTTGCTAGTGGTTTGGAGCGAGATATTTAGCTGATACAAATAGCCTTAACTTCATTGTTTTCACGGTGTTTTCTTCTGTGATACAGTACATAATATAACAGATTTGAACATCTTATTTCAGTGCAGACGTTATAAGATGCCATCTAGAATTTTTAAATTCCAACTGCTGTGAAAACAATTAATGAATTAAACTAGTTGGTAATGCCAACTAGTTTAGTTGTATAAGCATATTCAGCAGCTATCAAGCTTCTCATTTATATCCCGTATCTTCTCACAGATTTGTTTTCTTGTGTATAAGTATAGACAGCAGTGTCTAATGAAAGAATCATTTAAATCTCCTTTGAAACACATTCTTTATTGGCTCAGTTAAATCTCTCTGCAGAAATAAACCATAAAAATCATTGACAATGAGTTCAAATGGCATGTTCCACTGCACAAGCAGTTTCAAGGCTGTAGGCACATTTCCTTTGGATGCGTTTCCAGCACTGAAGTTTTTTGTGATTTCCTAGTCAGCCTAATAAAAGGTATCATCTCTGAACCAAGAGGTCTAGAGTTTTGCATTTCTTTCAGCACTGAATAAGGCATTTACAGAATATCCCATACTCACTTGCTCTCCTGTATGTTTTCCTTGGTTGCGTGTCAGCCAGCCAGTTTTTCTTTATTTCAAAAGGTTAAATCTTAACTATAATATCCACTGCTACTGTAACTGCCATCAGAAAATTAAGTGGGCTCTTTCCTAATTACCTTCTATCAAGAACTAACACCCCTTTTTCTTTTACGATATTTATTAGGAGCCCTCATTGGCTAGCTTATGGTAATAGGTTTTTAAATATACCGCAGAGAATTTGCATACTTATTTCCACTGTTTTCATCCACTTTTCCTAACTAATATGCTTCAGTTTTTTAGCCACTGCAGCAGGGAGAGAGGGGTCATTCTATTTCCTGTGGTCTGTACAACCATATAAAGCCTAGTTCTGCACTAAAGTATGGAGATTCTGTAACATTTCTTATGATAAATATGTCTGCTTCTGAATAGAGTTCCTTGATGTGTTCTGCTTTTGCTGACAACAGTAACTTTCTTTCTTAAAGGTTTCACGGGTACTCAACCTCTGGCCCATGGGTCAAACGCAGCCTGCAGAGCCTTGCAGTCCAGCCTCTAAGGCTCCCCCCAGGGTTGGTAATTTGATGGCAGGGAAGCAATGGCTATTAATATGGCCACCTCTGCCGCCTCCTACCAAATTCCTAAACCCTAACTCCCAGGTAGCTGGTCAGAGCTGGGCTGTGCCCCCTTTCTCCTGTGGGGCTGGGCCATGCTTCTGCCCTCTGCATCTAGATTGGGACATTGGGACTAGGGCCATGCCCCTACCCCTCTTCCCCACCCTGCTGACTAGGCCACACCCCCTTCCCTTCCCATGGGGCCAAGCCATGCCCCCTTCCCCTACAGGGCCAGATTAGGGCCAGGCTACCCACCTTCCACCTCTCCATGTGGCCAGAAGGTTCCCACTGCACTTGCCTCAGGTGCCAGCTTGGGATGACTGGCCAGATTTGACCTGCAGACAGACGGTGTGCTTGCCCATCTTGCCAGCTGGGGCGGGGAACGTTTGAGCAGCATTGTATTATACTATATGGGTAGCTAGATTTAAGTGAATGGTCCCAGGCCTCAATCACAGTATCTTTTTAGTGGATATCTTAGAGAAACCTTATCATGTGAGAAACATTAGCCCTGGCAGATGCTTAATTACTATTTTGTACAGCTGCTACAGTATATTTCAGTTTACCTGATAACTTTCATAGAAGTTGCCTTTCAGGCACAGTTAATGTAGTCTACCTAAAATAAATAATCAAAGTGGAATTAAAAAGATTCTGTGTTTTACAATTCCTCAGGTACCTTTGACAGTCCCACTCAGTGACCTCCCAAACATTCACCTTTTCATCAGCCGTTTATAGAAATGGAATTTATTTTTCTGTATAGCACACTTGGTTCTTACAGCACTTCCAAGGGATCACTGGTATTTGTGGTTACTCTTAAATGTTTAACATCCTCTGATCATTCACTGATTTTTTTTTTTTCTAGTCTTTTGTCAACGTATATGTAGACTATTAAATATTTTCTGAGGAGAGATGTCTCCTATGATTTGGTTGTTTGAAGCAGGAATGTAACGGGAGTTTCAGGCCTCCACTTCTCACTCGCACTATTTTTCTTCAGGTACTTTGTGATCAGGAAATCCATTTTAATCAGTCAGGTTTATTTTTCTTCCTTTGATTAAACATGTTTCATTTAGTGAATTAAACACTATTTTGTAGGTCTCTTAATGATGGAGAGACCATGTTGTGATTCTCTCTTGGGAATACACTGCTACAGTGTTCTTAGTTCCTCTGAGAGTAACATGTTTGCTGTAATTCTGCTTTAGTATATGCTGTATAATTAGGTCATTTTTAGGGACCTACCTAAATCACAGTTTTGTGGATTTTGCAAGAAACAGTGGTAGCCATGATCACTGGGAAATCTGGCAATTGGCCTCGATTTCCCATTTAAAAAAAAAAAAAAAAAAAGGCAATAGTGTGGTAGATTGAGTGAAAGTGGCCTCCGCTGATCAACAGCAAAGGGAGGGGCTGCAACAAAATGCCAAAATCAGCTCTGTGCACTGTGAGTGGGCAGCTAAAAATCTGTTGTCTTGCTGCAACTTAAGTAGATCCCTAGTCATTTTTAATAAGATCGGCATTACCTCTTTACCTGTGAATTTATGGAGGGGGGTGGGTTCTTTCAGGTGAATCTACCAGTGATACAGATACTGTAAAGGTGATTTTGAATTATAAATGGCACATATCCACACACATATAATATGTACAGCAATGAAAAATGTATACCAATATTAGTAAATATGATTATTTAAATTCTACTACTAGTCTTTTTGTTTGTACCGTATAAACAACTTGCAGCTTGTAAAGAGACATGAAATGTAAGACATTTTTGTTTTCATTTTTTTTTATGCTGAACTTTATGGAAAGTTTAGTTGGGAGACCAGAAAAAAAAAATCCAGGAATTTAATCTGTACATAGAGTTAAATGTTGTTTTGTTTGATAAACGGCTTACCAGCGCTGTTTATATTTTAGTTTAGTTTGAAAAATAAGCTAATACTTCAAAAACCTTTCTTTGCAAAGTACCACAGGTCTTTCTTTCACCTTCTGCTTTAATTAAATTTCCATCTTCCAGTTTGTCGTTACAAGTCTATAAAAGCACAGTTATTCCTGACCTCTTTTTAATTTGATGTATTTGTGAATTCTGTTCATGTTGAAGGTGACCCACAAAGCTTATTTCCCCAAATAGCACAGAATGGATTATTTCTCCAGTCACAAATGGTAAATGTCCCTTTTTAAAAAAATTGAAATATCCCAGGTCATTTGTACTTTGCACAATACATTATTCTGTAATCAAAGCTACCATTGCCCCTTGTTGCATTTGGAAACCCAGATGAGCTCAGCAACTGAATTTTATATGGCATGATATTCATCCTAACCCAGTAGAATATCGTTAAAACATTCTTTATAACTACTCCATGGAATGGACATAACCTTTACCAGACTACTTTGAGCCAGCTCTGTATTATAATAGAGCTCCTTGATAGCTATTATGTCAAAGAAATAAATATTTTAAGATGTAGCAGCAGGGAGAAACCAGCTGATGACATAAGTACAGCTGGTTTTTTTAAAGCTAAATCCATTTAGCAACCTGCACTTCAACTTAATTTTTGTTTTTAGTTCTACAAAAAGTGTTCTGCAAAAGTTTTTAATGGGAGATGTGCTTATTATGAAGGAAAGACTGTGTGCTTGCTTCCCCTAAAGTCAAATGCGAACTGTGACATCAGAAAAATTAGCAACAGCTTTATAATGTGAGAAGTAAAACTGTGCCACTAATAAATCACCTGCAACACATTTATATATTTTATATATAAATTGAATAGCGTAGAGACAATCAATAGACTTCAAAATGTCTTGGTGCTGTGTTCAATCTGCAAAAATTAACTTTTTCTAAACTTACAATCTTACTCATCAATTGAAAAAAGAAAGGGGAAGTCAAACTAGCACAACCCAAAATGTTCAGGGGAAAAAGTAAATAAATCATTTAAGTAAACTCTATACAAATTTGACCCCAATCAGCAAGGTCTCTAATCATGTGCTGGAATTTAAGTGTATGAGTAACTGCACTGACTTCAGAGAGAGTACAGCTTCTTGGCCTCTTCCAGGCTAAGATCAAGTACGACCAGCTACATGTCTTAGATTGCCTTAACATACTACACCAACTATGTTCCTATGTCGCTGCCTTGTGCAGGTTCCCATATTATCTTACAGATCTACAAAGCCATGTAAATAATCATGATTTTTACTCAGAACCTTTAGCAAGGGCTTTCTTCAGAGTTATCAGGGCTAAATTTAATAGCAGTGGAATCCTGTCTTTTATAGGGCATTATTGAAAAATATTAAATAGGAAAAGCCATCTCTTCAATATTTGAAGCATTTGAGCTGGGTACTGAGAATATTGGGTAGTTTTTTGTCTCCTCCCTCCCCCCCTTATTTTTATATTTAGCTGTTCAAAACTATTCACAATAACACTGCTTTGAAGACTGGGGAGTTAACTGCATTTTACTATATGATACAGTTAGCAAATATTTGAAAGCAAATTGTAATTTATTCTTTACCACCTTTGACTAAACTAGCTTTATGTTTTATATGTGGCTGAAAGGGGGAATCTTGTTCTTATTTTAATTGACTAGTTTTTGTAACAAGTGACATTAACTATACTGAAGGTTTAATAGGAAAAGTGTAACTAGACAAAAATTGGAATGCTGTTAGATGCGATCTAGTACATTTAATTAAATAAAATGAAAAAAACTTGTAATATAAAAAAAGACCCTAAAAATCCTAATGCTGTATTCACCCAAAGCCAAGATGACTGAAGATTTTAAGATGAACCCTCTCCCCCCCACCCCCCCAAATAATTAGATGCTACACAAATAAAATTTATACTTTTGAACAATAATTTTCCATGTATGGAATCTAACTGTTGGGAAGAGGTTGTCTTAAATTTTCCCCCCTCATTGCTGTAGCAGGGCAAGCATTGGTGGAGCAGGGCAGTGGTAGGCAACAGAGGAGTCAGGTAGCCTGTTCAACCCCCTACCTTGTCCCCTGCCACTTGCCCCTTCACCTCCCTGTATTCAAATCCATGATGAGGGGCTTTTTTCCCCCCATGTTGGTTGGGGGTACCTCATTTTGGAGTTGAGTAAATACAGTATATGGAATATTGTCACGTTTTTCCTTTACTTTCATTTTCACTCATGTTTTGGATATATCTTAAATACAAAGTTAAGAAAAGTTCACCATATTATAAATGAATATCAAGAATTAAAAAGAATATAAAACTGTACTGGCCAGTGCCCTTTTTGGATTGTAGTTCAATGTTTTTAAATATATTTTAAATAAATCAGAAAGAATTTGATAGGCTATTAAAATGTATTTTATAAGTGAGCTTATAGGACTTTTGTGTCTGATTTTTTTAAAGAAAAGTATGTGTTGTAGTGAGTTAATAAATTAGCACACCGAAGTGGTTTGCTTATAAAATGGGAAGTACTGCAGTAAGAAAATAGATTTGCCTTTCTGACTTTTCTCAATATTGGTGTTCTTCTCATTTAATAGAAGAGGAAGCTGGGAATATTTCTTCTGAAAAGCCAGTGGTATCTGAGAATGGTGAAGTGTCTAATGATCTGCCACCTCATGCCACCCAAAGGTCTGTTCGTATCTCTTTCTCTTTTAATCTAACTAAAACAGATCTAAAATAGGCAATTAATTTGAAAATATGGTAGGACACTTTTAATAGTAAATTGCTGCTAATGACCTTAAACTGGCAGAATAGTGGATATTTTTAACTTTGTTTTCATCTGTTTTTTAAAATAACCCTACTTATTTGTTTTCCTTGAA
This sequence comes from Crocodylus porosus, assembly GCF_001723895.1. Classification (NCBI taxonomy): domain Eukaryota; kingdom Metazoa; phylum Chordata; order Crocodylia; family Crocodylidae; genus Crocodylus; species Crocodylus porosus. The sequence goes on along the minus strand of NW_017728949.1, from coordinate 14,954,061 downwards.
ACTAGTAACTTTAGATGCATTCATTCATTTTACAACCCTGCCTTTTGTTGTTTTAGAAGAATGCCCCGCCCAAGCAGTGCTAGACCAGCTCCACCTAGAATCAAACGACAAGAAAGTACAGAGATTTTAGTTCCAGAGAGGTAAGAAAATGCGTGCAAGATATTCTTATCCTATCACATCATACTGCAAACAGTGTTAGAATACCAGAATTCATACATGCATGACTATGCAAGAGGTTGCAATGCTTGTTTTACTATTTCTACAGAAACAATATAGCAGCAAGAAGTAAAATTCAGTGCTGATATCCTGAGGCTTTCGAGAGCAGATAATGTCTGCATTTTTGCAAATTTTGGAACAGTAAATTATACAATGGTAATCTAAGCCAGCACCAGAAAAGACCTAGGAACTATGCAGGGAAAATGGAGGATAGAAGCTGGCTTTTAAAACTGTTTCTAATTACCAAAATGGAACAAGTGTTGTTCCTGAGCTTTTTCTTAATGCATAAATGCACTCTGAAAGAAAAAAATTCATAATGCTTATGTGACAAAAATACAGGTCTGGCTAATAATCTTAATGCTGGGCTACCATGGAAAATGGCACAAAGTAGTGTTTAGTCTCTTATTGGTGGGGGGTGGAATTTGTAGTCTCTCCTACCTTAGAAAACATTTGGTCAAGTTCTCAATGTGTTTTAAATTTCCATTATATGTCTTTCAGAAGTGGCAGTGGCAAAACAGTCTCAAATGTGATCATAGACAAACAGAATTCTGATGATGATGATGATCAGTTTGTGGTGGAGGCAACTCCACAGCTACCTGAAATGCCAGAACTGGAAATGGTCTGTCAATGTCACAATATAGAGTATATTTGTTTAGTTTTGTCATTGTCTGTTCTTTTCTCATATGCCTTGTCTGAACACTTTTTATTTTAGATCCATTCATGATTCCTTATAACAAAAAGCTCTGTTGCTTTCTTTTTATATGTAGGAACCACCAGTGGAGGTAGATGGAGAAGAGAAGCATGGTAAGTTTCTTTGCCTCATTCTCTTTCACCTGTAGCTTATAAGCTATACAGGACATAAAAAGAATCATGAATAAATTAGAGGAAATAACAGAATCTCTGTAGTATTTTGAACTTGTTTATAAATGAGTCTGTGGTTGTTCAGGACTGATTCATGTACAATTTGTTTGGCAAAACCAAGCTTTTCTTACTGTAGCAGAACATACTTCCTATCTACAAGGCAGATCATCTGTAGATCCATCATGTTGCCAGGAGTTAAAACACCGCATACACTTTTTGAGTAAATTCAGTTAACTTACTGTGGCAGGTACATCTTGCTAACGCCTTTGAGATAAGAGCTGGATATCTCAGTCTTGTGCATCCATCTCTGAACTGCTCTCTGAGAAGAGAGCCCTAACTGCCAGGCTATAGGTGAGCCTGGGGTAGAGATCTTGTCCATCCCTACTGGTGGAATCGTGCTTTTGTGCAGCAAAGAATACTAGATTCATTGTGCTAGAGAGAAGGAAAGCAAGCAAGAAGGATCATGACTTGATATTAAGGGTTGGAAACCTTTTGGAGCAGTGGGCCAGATGTCACTGAAGGCTGCTGCATCTCCACAATGCTCTGATCCTTGTCCCCGGCAGCAGCACTGACTGATCAAAGCTACTTTTGGAAAAGTGGTTCTAGAGGTTGACATGCTCATTACTTAAACCAAACATCAGTGCCTCAGATTTGAATCCATCTTTACTTTTGTTAGGCAAGATTTAGGCAAACGTCTTCCTTAAATACGTGTGTGTGTGTGTGTGTGTGTGTGTGTGTGTATATATATAGCCAAAAGGTACTGGTAAGCAAAGGCTTAGAGATCAAGTTATCACTATATATGGTTTGTACAATACTTAAATTGTCCTGAATGGGACGTGCTTTAAAAATGCAAGAGATTATGTTTATTAACCTGAATCTGGATTTATAGAGCATGCTGCCTTTAAAAATTACATTAAGGTTTGTATTGATTAAAAGTAACTTAAAGTAAAGCCACTTACAAACTTGTTATCTCTATTATACAAATGAGATATGCCATTTTACTACAGTACAGTTGATGCTAGTCCATGATTCATTTTCATTAACTGGAATTAAGTAATCTGCATTTAGTTTATTTTTTCTAATTATGTAGAACAGTGTTTGTATTAAGCAGCATTGACAGAAATATTGCTCTCCAACAGGTGGGCTTGTAAAACGAATCTTAGAAACAAAGAAAGATTACGAGACATCCCAAAAATCACTGAATTCTTCAGAAAAGGTAACAAGATAGACTTAAATAATGGGTTCCAAGGAACTGTGAATGTCAAGTATTTTAGTAGTTATCTCTCCGGTGTTTAATGCATACATTTCCCCCCACTTTTTTCCCCCCCATCTCTTCTGTTTTCGTATCATTTTCAGTCCTTGATTTTTCATGTCTCTTTCTCTCTGTTTTAAATTGTAAGTTTCCATATTGGTCTCTATCTTGCATTTTTAATGTCTTTCAGTCTTTGTTTGTGTAGCTCTTTTTACAAGTTGTCTGTCTTTATCCTGTAGGGTTTCTTTTCCCCCACATTTTTCTAGCTGCAATAGCCATATGTCTGTACTACTAATGCTCAGATGTAGCTGATTTAATTGTATTGTAATTGAAGTAGCATGATTTTAACAGGAATGGTACACTATACGCAAGGAGTTTTATAAATTTCAAGATGCTCTAGTTTTAATTGGGTATAATCTGAATTTGTACAGCTATATCATTGTGATTTTAATCTTGCCTCTCCTTTGGGCATTTGAAGAGTAGCATTGTGTTACCCAGCAACAGCTTTCATAGATTCCTAAACAAAATAGGATCTAGAATACTATTACCCTTATGAAGTGGAGTTGTATCTTGATTCTTTGACACAACTTTATGAATCCAGTAGTTATCTTCTTTGCAGCCAGGGCTTAAGTATATAGATAATATTGCCTGTCTTTTGGCTTCACCCTGAGTAACCTTTTGTGTTTGAGTCTTGTCAAAGGCTTATTGTAAATTAATTTCCAAGGGTAGATAAGTGTTTAGGTTGACTTTTCTCGCTTGCCATTTAGAATAACTAGAATAATTTTGTATGTAAATTGACATGAACAATTCCCTTGAAAGATTTTTGACCCTTTTAATAACACAGATCACTTCTTAAATGTTGTTGTGATAGGACAGCTGTTGGCATATCAGTAGGTAAGGAGTCAAACCCCTTGGAAAGCTTGAATGTCTCCAAGTGAATGAAAAATAGGGCAGTGAATGACCTGAAATACTAATCTTATGTACAGCTAGTAAGATTTAGTGTCCTTTTAATTACTATGCCAAAAATGACCTAGTGTTAACTCCTAGATCATGGGATTACAATCTTGGGGTGGTCTATATTAAGACTGGGATGTTATTTCTTTTTCTTAAACGTGTCCATCACCACTTGCCCTGCTTTCTAGAGCCAGTGAATTAGCCTAACACAGACCCTTGTGTTTGTGTTCTTTCCCAGGATAGGAGAACCTTCACAGTAATGCAGTTAGTCAGAGGGAGGACCATCTTTTTTCTACCTGATACTTATTGCTATCTCCAACTCCTCCCTTCCCTTGCCTAGGGGAAAAGTAGCCACAATTTAAATTGGTTACATAGTATAATGAATGCATCTTCAAAACAGAAAGACTATATAATTTCCAAAATGATAATGTTTTCTAAGTGGATTTTATTGTGTCCATCATCTTTATTTTACTTTAAAACATTCTGAACTACAAATAAAACTTCTATGGTAATGTCTCTTGTAATAAAACAGTTGTAGTGAAATAGTATCAGTGCCTTTTAACTAAGAGATCTCAATTGAATATCAGTCTACTTGAATTAGAGGTCCATCAGTGTTTAGACAATGGTAAGGCTAAATGAGTGATATCGTGGCACGCAGTGTCTACAGAATTAATTGCAAGCAGCACACACCAAAAATTATGCTAGTTCTTTTTGCTGTCCAGATGCTACTATTCCTAGCTCTGTAACTAGATGGTGCTGTTTAATCATTGAACCTGAGAAAAACAATTTTGGATAGTTGCTATTCGATCACTTAGTTGGTTTGTCTCCCAGTGCAGGGTTGTTTGTTGGAGTGTATTATTCAGTATCTTGTTGGTGCAAGCACTGGGACTTGTTCAGTTTCATTTGGGAAAGTTTACAAAACCTAATAGGGTCCACATTCAGGAACTTATTTCGGGACTCAGGCTAAATTTTCTTCTGTTTCATTTCTCCCAATTAAATCCCCATAATTATACTAAATAAATTTGCTTCCTTCTTGGCATTTAACTTTTTCAAATGCGTAGAAGCAGTTCTATGTATTTAGAGTTAATAGTGTAACTATATACTGTATTTTTATTTTTTAATATGGTCCATTCAGTCCTTGTTTTTATTGCTCTTTCTAAAGTTCTTATCAGATTGGCTCTACTATAGGTGCTGCTTCAACTATATTTGTATAGAAAAATTGTTGAATTTTATGATCCATAAAGCAGAATCTTGTATATATTTATTTATTTGATTTTCATGCTGCCCTTTCCATGTAGCTGTAAAATCCATTGGGTTTTTGGTTTGTGGGGGTTTTATATGTTTTTTGTTTGTTTGTTTTGGTTTTTTGTGTTTTGCTGGTATAATATATTACATCAAAACTAAATGACTGTGAGTTATTGCACAAGATTTTTTTTGTCACCATTGCTTTTCATATTAAATAAAAGAAGTATTTATGATCCAGAGAAGGAAGCCATATTTTTTCAAAAGTGAGGAAGAAATGATTGAAAGGCAAATCAGATGTTTGGTACCGTTGACAATTACTTGAGCAATGAAATTCACAAAAAAGCAGCCGGACTGGGCACTACATTTTGGAAACGTGTTATTTCAAGTCGAGCCAGGATGCTAAGTGTATGATGCAAAAAAGAAATAGTATTAAGTAATTTTTTCGCTCAAGCTCTGTTGTTTCTTCATATGCAAAAAGTAACACAGTAGGTGTTTGGCATATTTTGGTTATATTAAAATGAATGGTGTCTCATCTCTAAGTGACCTTGCACAGATCTTGAGTAAGAAAAGTGGGATTTATTTCTGTGAGATTGCAATCCACGATCCTTTGAAGAAATCACAATCCTTTGAAGAAAGGTTGGGGACTATCACTACTCTACGCAATCTCTCAGAAGAGAAAGAAAAAATATTTCTGCCAAGTCCTGTAGACAGGATAAGCAGCATCGTGTGTCTCACTGCATTGAAGGCTACGATGACAGCCAGCACACTAGCTTAGATGTTTGATTTTAGACAAATGGTTTCAGACAAATGGACTTTGTGCTGTGTTTAAATCTGAAATCTTTTGGGAAGCAACATCAGACTGAATTTTGGCCATTTTTCCCCAATTGTCAGATGAATTATTTAATGTGTTTTCCACTAAACAATTCAGAAGAACTATTTGTACATTGTGCAGTAGTATGCAAGAGTTTTTATAAATCAGATTGTAAAATGCAATTTTTATTGGTCACTTTAGCCAAAAAAAAAGGACACTAATAATCTGCTTAGGTGCTTTATAGTGTTTGGCAAAATAATGTTTTTTATCACTGAAACTTGGGGAAATATTTCTCTGATTGTGACAGAACTATCCATGCTGGTGAAAAATGTTAAACCTATTTAAACTTTTAATTCATTTATGCTTTAAAATCTAGTTTGTTTTTCTGCTAATCTATTACTTAACCAAGATTGGGAAAATTCTTTGCCTATTCAAGCAATATCTTGTGGATAGTATTCTTACTATTGATGATTGTGTTTGATTGAAAATATCAGCTAATGAGTGAGCGTGTTTACACACACATTTACTCCAGCCTAGATTTACTGTGCAGTCAGGTTTTTTGGGTAGGTGTGTACACATGTGAGGACTATGGAGTAAATTTGCTCTCAGTTCCCTGCAATGGGCACCTGCTGCCACTAGGAGGAGCTCCAGACTCCCCCTTGGTGCTACCCCGGAGTCTGGAAAGGAGCACGGGTCAGGAGACAGCTGTCTCCTGGCCCCAGGGGGCTGCTTGCTGCTGGGGCAGGGACAATGTCCTCCAGTCCTGGAAGAAGGAAGCTCCTTGCCTTGACTCCCTGATCAGGGGCACAGGGCTTGGAAAGAGCTGCTGGGGAGGGGCAGGTCCCAGCCCCCATCTGCCAGTGAGGCAGCTAGCTGGGAACTGTCCTGGTCAGGGGCAGGTCGCAGCCACCTTCAAGCCAGGTGGGGAACTGTCCCCATACAGGGAGCTCCGAGCTCTTGCTCCGCAATTGCAATTGTGATCCCAGAGTTGGGGCTAAGGAGCTTGTTCCCAGTCCCTGCTCCACAATCGTGATTAGGGGAGTGGGGTGTGGAAGCTCTCTGCTGCTGGGGCAGGATGACATTGTCCCCACCTGGGCACGCAGGGCAGGGTCTGGACAACTTGTCCCCTGCCCAGCTCCTGGGATAAAGGGTCTCCCAGCCCAAGCTCAGGCTGGGAGATAAAGGTCTCCCAGCCCTGTCTGTGATCTGGGAGCAGGCTTGGAGCTCCCTGCTGCCAGGGCAAGGGGACTTAGTCCCTGCCTGGGCTTGTGTGGCGGAGCCAGGCAGGGAGCTCTCCTGCCCCCTGGTGGATGGCTGATCAGGAGCAGATTTTGCTCCCAGTCAGGAGTCTACAGGAGTCCTACGTCACAGTTACTAATAACAAGTAAATTTGCTACTTGCATTTTGCACGTGGCAAATTTACTCGGTATTAGGGAGGCTTACTGCAAAGTAAGCATGTGCACATGCTTATTTCACATTAAACTATGCTAATGCAAAGTTAAGCATCTCATGTAGACGGGCCCAGTATGTTGTAAAGAAGTGGCTAGTTAACACTGTTGAACTGTATAGTTTATCATGTTTTGACTAGAGGTTTTTATACACCTTTACTTTTAACTGCTAATTACAATTTAACATTAAATTTATTCGTTGCAAGCTTTCATCTGAAGTACTTTAAATGCACATCACCAAAAAAAAGTTATACTTTCTTGAAACATTAATATTAGAGTAAAAGCCTATATCTACATTTGCAAAGTCTGCATGGTGAAACTAACTTAAAATAATATATACAGAATAATATACAGAATTTTTGGGTCAAACAAAAAGGTCACACTGAAAATACACAAGATTTTTGCTCTTGATTAGGCGCATTCAGTCTAACAAATTCCTAAAAAGACTTCCTAAATTTATTTGGTTAAAATCTGACCCCATGTTAAACAGAGAAAGAAACAGATGTTATATTTTGTATTCCACTCCATTTATTTGATATGTGAAAAATGTAGGCAGGCTATTAAATTATGTTTCCAGCAAGTGTCATCACAGTATTCCCATCTTTACAGTACCAAGAGGGTTTGCAGCTCTTTTCTTTGTTTTGTTTTATTTTTAAAGGCAGTTTATTGAGGTTTTTGCTAGGAACAAATGACATTGGTTTAATCATTTAGATAATAATACCTTTCACCACAAACATAAAAAAACTTAACACTTAAAATATCTATATCTATCTAGATATAGCTAGCTAGCTAGAAAGATAGATTGAGATATATAGATATATTGATTTATCTATATATTGATTTAGTCTTGAAGTTCCTCAGAAAAATTTAGATTTTTGCATTAGTTCGTCACCTGCATGCACGATGCAGTGAATGCACATGCATTTAGTAACCTGTCAAGTTAGGTTAGCTGTGTATGTTTAAATATCCTTCAGAACAAGCGTTGTGATGCAGGCTGCTCCTTGGAAGCTCAAACTTATCTGTAGCCTAAAAGAATGCTTATGATGGGGTTTAACTGTTAGAATGCATCTACCCTCTGGCTATACTGAAGATAAAATGTGTCATAGTGATGCTCAGATATTAGTTAATTTATAAAGCTCCAGAAAATCTGGTGACATGCTTTGATACAAGCATAACGGATCCATTTCTGAATGTAACAGCCTGCATGTGGCTGGCTAACTTCTTGTTATGATATCACTGGATGAAAAAATCAAGTTAATGGAACAGACTTGAGTCTGTCTTGCTGGTTTTCCTAGTTTCAAGTCACTGTCACCACATCTCTTAAAAATACCATGTAATCACTAAATAAGCATTGCATGTTTTGGACGTGGAAACAAGGTTTTTATATATAATATTGACTGCTTGTGTTGAAATAGTACCTAAAGGCCTCAATCACAAATCCTAGCTTGTGTGTGTGTTCACAATTGAGCACACAAATGGTCGTCACTCAAATAAAAATGGTAATCTCTGTTTTGAAAAGCTTATACATTATAGATGATACAACAGGTAGATACACCAGGTGTATAGGGTGGGTACAAGGTAACATGAAACCATTATATTTGGATACCCAGAAGGGTACACAGAACATCAGCTGCCTAGCTTTTTTAGGCACCTTGGCAGGAATGGGTTTTAAGATTTATTTGGAAGAGGAAAAGGGTGTCTTGAAAGAAAGTATGGGGGTCCCATGTAAGAACATTCTGCTTATGGAAAGCTTGTTTCACTGACACAGGTGAGGCTATATGTGATAAGTAAGTAAGATGAGCTAAGCCCTGAGGGGGTTTGAGTGTAAAGAGAAATAATTTGTGTTGCAATAGAAAAGGGATAGTTAGGGAATGGATGCAAAGAGAAGGGAAATAAAGTCAGGCCACAGACAAGTGTTCATTTCTAGCAGTAAGAATTTCAGAGAATTTCTTTTGCTAGAAAAATAGCCCAGGAGTTGAAGCATACATGTCTTTTAACCCTCTGGCTGGAGAGCTGTGCAAATGAGCTTTCTGGCCAAGGGGCATTAGAAGGCTGCTCCGTGGGCCACCTGTGCCCTTAAGAGAGCATGTTAATTGGCAGCCTGTCCTCTGTCCTGCTTGGGAAGGGGGCATGTTCTCAGTGGGCAGCCCCTAGCTTTTAAATCACCACGTGTGCAGCCCAGATGTGGTTGCTGATTGGCAAGAAGAGGGAAAATTTTCTCTGCAGGGTTCAGATCTTCTATAGGAAATCTCTCTAACTTCCGTGAGGAAAAGCCAGATTTCTTCCACCAGAAATCTCTTAAATGGTGTATGCTCGCTCTCTTTCCATGCCTGGAGAAGGGCGTTTCTCTTGGCACAAGTGGCAAGCCAGGGAGTTGATTTTTTTGCAGTATTGTTTTGAATAGCTATAAACAGGGAAATGTGGGCATCCCAAACAGGAAGAGGCTGCAGTATCTAAGATTCAGGGTAATGAAAGTATAGATCAAATTTCAGTAGTGTGTGGAGATGAAAAGCTAAATCATAGAGGTATTATGCAGAAGGTGTTATCTAAAACTACTACACAATTTGCAAATTAGTGCTGATTTATATTTTCCACTTCAATTTTATACATTTTATTCATATAGTTAGTTACCTTTAGAATTGTTTATGGGTACGTTTGGAGGTTCAAGTCTTAAGATTTTACTTAAACCCTGGCTGAATATTGTGGAAAGTGTTTCAAATTTGATGCCAGCTTTTCTAGAAATTTAGAACCATAGATCCTACATATTAAGATTAACACAGTGCAATTGAGCTTGGGAGCTATTGTCATGTTTTTCAAAAAAATTATTTTTCTGTATAAACTTTGCAAAGTGTACAAAATGTACTATATACTACTATAAACTTTGCAGATGTTAATGTGAGGGTTTCTTTTAGTTTTTGGTTTAAGAAATATCCCTGCTCTTTTTGGAAATTTTTTTTTTTTCTTTGTGGGTTCCAGTTCAGAAGATAGTAAAACTAACTTTCATAGTTTACGTGGCAGAGAACATTGTATCGCTAGATTCTTGGCTTCCTGCTCAACTTGATACCTGTTATGAGCAGAGAAAGCATCCTATTCTTTGAGATATGATTTAACATATACTATTTTCCTCTCATTTCTGTGAAAAGTTTTCTTGTAGTGATCCCTAGTGGATAATTGCAATCCACTTGAAATGTAGATGCTATAAAAACGAGGAAAGCAAACCATATTTATGATGAAAAAATATTTTATACAGTAAAAAAAAACCCTTGTTTTTGCATCAAGTGGATCAAAAATGCTTGTCCCAAAATGAGATTTCTTTTATTCCATGTATTAAAATGGTTGGATTCAGTAAAAGTATAATGGTCCTTTTATGAATGTAAAAGAAGCCATACTGCAATATTGAAAGGGACTTTAGAAATCATTAATTCCTTAGTGCATGGATGCATGAACAAGTTACTACTAGGTAAAAAGGGTGGAGACTTACAGTGTGTTAGATACTTCTGGCAACTGCCCACATGCATGTTCTAACTACAGTGAATGAAAGTTAACTTGTGACATTTGCCCCTCAGTGTGTACCTGGGCATCCACTGTTGACATCCTGAATTCCAGTCCTCATTTCACTTTTTTATAGTAACATGTTTCTGTGTGCATGTGTTTTTCTTTGATCCTTGTTTAAGAGTCATTAAATTTAAAGCAAAAAGTTCTGTACCTAAAAATAACTAGTCAGCATTTGACTAGAAATAAACTTAACAAGCAAAGGAAAATTTCAGTGCATCTTTCCTAACTTTTTAGCTGTCAGGAATTTCAGATTTGTTTAACAACATGGCCATTGGAAATGGATCCTTTGTGAATAAGCCATTTGCAGAGCTGTGCACTCATAAAGCTTATTAATTTATCATTGATGAGTTGGAGACAAGTAAACCCTGTTATTCCTAGTACCTTTGATCTTTTTCTCCTTACCGATAGAGAAACAAAGCTTCTACTTTTGATTTGTCAAAGCCCTGAATCCAATTCCATATTGCATTCTGTTCTGATTGACGTTAATGAAAAGGCAGACCTTGATCCCAGGCATCCAAAATAAAGATTTATCTTGATGCCTAATGAAAAACATGAAGAAAAGGAAAGCACATTGGGTATATAGATGTGATATATATATTTTTACATAAGGATAATTCATTAATTCTTGGACTTCTGTGAATGTGGGTTGGTAGAGGTATATGGCCAACATTGACTGGAACAATTCTGATTCTGGAATTTTCCTTAAAATGGAATATATATGCTGTTACATATTTGTGTAAAATGAACAGAGATGGCATTTAGTATTTTACCACCCATGTGGCTTTGTAATGATTTATAAGAAAGACCCAAGCAAATTTTTACCTGAATTGTACCTATTACATCAGAAATAGCAATGTGTTTTGTAAATTAGTTTTATTCAGTAGGCAGCCTTCCTTTTGCTTTTTACAGTAACAGTTGTCTGTCAAAAACCCAGCAGTCTACAGCTCATGATAACATGATGCAGTGACATCTCATAATAGAGGCACTAAAACAAAAGAAGGAAACATGAATTCTACTGCAGCTGGACCAGTCTGAGTTGGGAATCACTAGTATAGTGCACGACTACTGAGATATTGATTGTTTGCTATTTTTAAAGATGGTCTAAATCATTATAGCGTTCCATGGACTTTGATACTGAACATGGTATTTTTTTTTAAAAAAGGGAAAAAAAAGGAAAGGAAAATGAAAGTGTGGGTCAATTGGAAGGTCAGTTAACCTTAAATGGCCTATTTAAAATTGCATTGTACAGCTAATGGTGTATTGTTAGTACACGAAACTTAGAGGGTTATTCTTATCTTTTCTCTGCTAATGTACCTATATAAGAAGAGGTCTTCCTTCACTGTCTTATTTCACTTTCAGGTTTTCAAAAAGCTGTGTTTTAGTGTATAAGATCTCACTTTATTGACTGATCTATTTACCAGTGTATTTAAATGGAGCAGTTTTACTTATCTAGGTGGATTTTTGAGAGCTTTTGTTCCCCTGCTGCTGATGTCCAGTGGTGTGGCTGCTCTAACTTCTAGGTGATAATTTATTGTTACAGGAGAAAAATGGTCTTGACTGCTACCTTGTAAAAATTAAAAATAAGAAAACTCAGAGATTTCATGACAATAGTGTTCATATAATATTGTCCCCAGGAGGTTCAATAAAGCATGTCATAGGGAGGAAACCCACTGTCCCTTCATTCCAGGGATGTTAAGATCCTTGGGGAAATTCCCTGTGTACTGTATTACAATTCAAATGTGGTAAGCCCACGTAGGTAGGTAGAGTGCAAGACTCTTTGTCATGTCCAGGTTGCCTGCCTTCTGTTGCTGAGGCCAAAACCCTTCTTCCTTATTGATTGCAAGACTAAACGGAATTAACTCTGACAAAATCATTTATTCAACTTCCCATGGGGATCACCAACATAGTGAAGCATTATGAAATCTCTCTTTGAACATTCCCCCTAAAAAGCTCAGTGATCACAAAGGACAAAACTGGTTAAGAAAGCATGACTATCAACTTTGCAGTACTAATGAGAGTGAACAAACTGGCTGTTGGAAAAAAGTACCTGGGTATCCTTACAAGGTTGTAGGGTATGTAATGAAACACCTGCTTCTGAGGGAGAAGTACTAGCCAAATTAAAAGGAATTAAAACAGGTATTATTTTTAACCATTTAGCCATCACTCCTGTAGCACTCCAGTGACTTGGGAAGCAAAGGTCACAAGTTCAGTGGTATTCATTGCCTCAACCGGATTCTTAATTAAACAAATTTAAAGTTATAAAATCACAATAAAGTCAAAAGTCCCACAGTTTTCATTCACAGTGTGTGTGGTAAAATACAAGCATCAGAAGTAAGTAAATCTTAGTCTTAAAATCTTAGAAGTATTTTTCTAAAATATATATCTGAGTTCATCAGTAAGCCAAAGGCTGCTGAAATGTTTTTGGCAGTAGTCCCTGCTGCCTCCAAACACAGCTGAACAAACAATCCACAGCTTGCATAGGAAGAAAGGCCAATCAAGTAGGAGGGCAGTAGGGGACAGTATGGGAGATTGTGTCCCCATGAGACACGCACAGACTGCCACCTCTGTATTTACGTAGACTGTAGGAACTGTGTTTAGTAATTGATTGATCCCATGGCTAGGATGTTAAATACCTTTCTAGTTTCCTGTGTACATTAAAGAACTAAAATGAATTTAAATATACTTTCACAATGCACAAACATTTTAACTAAAGAAGAATTCAGTGTTAGAACCCAAGCCCTTTGGCTGTTGACCTTGTTTATATAGAAAGAAAGATGAATCGGCGGGAGGGACTGGACATGTAGGAAAGCTCCATTGGAACAGGTTTATTATAACCATGTTAACGATGTGTCAGCTAAGGTCAGATGGGTCTTTTTGATTTAGTGACTTTCGGCACATATTTGCCTGTCTGAGCTAAATGCAGTCTGTTGGGCTTCTTTTCTGAGTGATTAGGTGTTGCATGTGCATGAGGTGAAATGATTTTTGAATAGCAGTGTCTGAAGTCATACCCCCAGCTTGCCTTCCCTTGTGGCCACTGTATCATAGGCTATAAGAGGTAGGATAAACTTGACCACCATTCAATTTGGCCTCATGTTCCGAGTCTGCAAGGTGGAACACCAGTAGCACCCATGTTCTGTGACTGTTTGACGCAGTTTACCTTAATTTTCCATGGAGTAAATTAGTATTAGAAACTTTGATTTTTGACTTTAAGCAACTTTTTCTATCTCTAGATAGTTTTTCTTTCTATAGTTCCTCCTGCACACGAGGGACTACATCTTCTGCAGTGGGAGATTCCAGGTCATTGCCCATCTTACCCACAAACAATAGTCTGCTGCCATTGTTTTTGCTTGTTTTGGGAGGTCATAAAGGAGCACCTCTGTGTGCATCATTCATTCAACAAAAGAACCCTAGAAACCGAGAAACAATATTTTAAACTGCTCTTGCTCGAAGTGTGTGCAGTCTCCTACTGGCAGATCAGACAAACCAGAACCAGATCACTCTTACCCTGGTTTAGTGCAACCAAGCGGTGGATCAGTATCTAGCTCCTGAGCTGCCTCTCTGCGGACACTTCTTCTGCACCAGCAGTTATTTTAGAGAGGATAGGAAGGGACCCAGTTCCTTTGGCAGTTCAAGGTGCAGGTCACTTTTATATAATCTCAGGTAAGAGATTTAGGATTCTTTCTTGGGCTTTGTTCTCCAACTGTAATAGTTCTAAGTCTCATACTGGTAAGTAGTACCAGTATCCAAATGGACATTGAAAATTACTTTAGACTTCAGTGATGACATTGTATTCACTGGCACAGATTTTGGCACTCAAACTTTTAGTTACCAGTTGTCTCTTTCTCAGCATCAGTGTGCCCTTTGCAGTTTCAAAGCATTGTAGCAGTGGTTGCACTGGAATTCTCATTCCAAAACTCTTCTTGTGTCACCTGATCTGTCTGGTTTTGGTACCAGCCTCTGTTTCGGAGCGTGTGACAGAGACAATCTATAAACCCTAGTTTTTCAACTTCAACAGTACTAATACATCAGTTACTGTGGATCCAGACCCCACCATGTTTAGAAGAGGTTTGCTGTTTTTCTTCTCCAGACCACAGTAGAAGTTCTTCCATGCTTTACTACTTCTTCCTGATAGTTTGCCAGAGCCAAGGCTGGAACTTGTACCCAGACCCAATATTGAGCAACCTGATGTCCTGAATCCTGACTGGATGCTTTTGTTTAAAGTAACTGCTTATGTGAAGTGCAAACCATTCTCCTGCATAAAAAAAAAGTCTTCCACCAGGCTAACATATGACTAACATAAAATGTTTTCTCTTTGCGTGTATTCAGCAGAAACCTCTGCTTTTGACTGCTTCAGTACTGCCAGTACCAGACTGGTTACTTGCTGTGAACCAGTCTGCCTGAACCCACTGCCTGAGGTGCCATCACTGGATTTATGGGACCCCTTTTCTTTCCATAGCAGCTTGCTGTCTTTTGTCACCTGTGTGATGGTTGTTACCTCTACTGGAAGGTTGGGTGAAATTCAGGTCCTCTACCTACTGTGTTCCTTAAGAACAGAGACATACTTGGCTTCATCCCAAGGTCCTTCCCAAAATAATTTCTGATTCCCACTTCAATTAATTAGCCCAGCTTCTACTTCATTTCCTCCAAATCCTCATTCTACCCCAAGTAATTCAAAATTGCATACCCAAAATTGGGTTAGGGCTTTTCATTTTTATTTGGACAGATCCTCTTCAAGTTTGTGGCATTAGCAGAAAGGGTTAACCGATTCCCTGTAGCCAGCCAGCCAGTAGTTGCCCATGTTACCAGGAAGGATTATCTGGGTTGTTCTGTAATCCTCTCAACCGAGATACAAGCAGTCTCTTTTGCTGCTTTGAGTAATATATCAATATTAGAAACGTGCACAGTTCCTTGTACAGCACTAGTCACACATTTTATTTCTGTTGTTCTTTGATGCAAGTTTTTCGATTTGGTGCCAGGTTTCAGTTACAACTGTCCTGCAGTCCCTCTTTGACTAGGAAACCATTTCTGATCTCCAGGCTTTGCTGTAACTAAATGTCACCTATGTAGAGTGTAATCTTTGTGGACTGTTGCTCAAAGAAGAGATCATAGTTGCTTATTTTGGTTTATGTAGATTCCATGACCACTTCCTTTCTAATATGGAGTTCTGCTGATAAGGGATTCTTATTAGGGAAGGAACTGAGTCCTGTTTGAGGGTATCCTGTTCTTTTCATGTGTGGCTACAGTCATTGTGATAGCCTGAAGAGGGCAGATGGACACTACTATTCAAAGAGAATCCCATTTTGAGCAGGTGGGACTCAGGTATCCAGCTTGCATTAAATGCCAGTTGGATTCCTGTCTCCTAAATTCCTGGAAAAAAGAATGGTTACCCTAGAGCAACAGTAGTTCTTTGAGATGTATTGTTTACCCTGATTCTACTTTAGATGTGTCTGACACTGTGAAGATGTTTTAAAAACCACGCCTATTATCCTTTTATTTATTTATTTTTTAAATCTTGACTCCTTCAGATTTGCTGTAACAAGATCACTTAGATTTCAAATATCCAGTAGGGAGAATATCAGACAGAAATGACAGTTATATGCCCATCTCCTGCTGAATATCATTTGGACCTGGGTACCTGCACTGTTACTTGTACCTTTACAAAACAGAAACAAGTGCAACCTGCTGCATTAGCTTCATGTTGCCTATGCCAATCCATCTGAACCTTCTAACTTCCTGTACAGTTACTTATAAATGCCAGATCTCCTCCGTCATCACTCTCCTGCCAGTTTCAACAGGCATGATATTTAGGCAATTCATTCTTTCCACCAGCATATTTAATTATTGGGTCTCAAGTGCTAGGTTTTATCATGAAGGACCATCCCAGCAGCTTTAGTGGGGATGGGGTAAAGATCAGGCAGTGGAGGAACTGCTTTCTGGACAAGAATGAGATGTGAGCTGATAAGCTCTTTTATGTCAATTACTTTTCTGCCTGGATAAGAATTTTGTCATTCCTCTAGGAATCCTTCTTTTCCTCAGTTCTTACAGAATCTGTCCATATCAGATGATATTGAGAGATGCTAGTAGGGCCAGGAACAAGCACCACAGTAAAATCACCTGGACTAATGTCTTCTGTTCAGTAGGAATGCCAAACACTCAAATACTCAGAAATAACCAGCTATTTAAGAGGTTGCTGCAAATTCTTCAGATCCCTGCCCTCTCTGAAGTCGGTGAAGTATCACCTTTGTAAGGAATCCACTTACTGTTTGCATTTTCCTTTTGAGTTTGGTTGATAGGGCTGTGGCCTGGGGGAAGATTGGCTCATACTGTACAGTTTTCTCCCACTATATGTTGAAGAGCTTCTCAGTTTGTTAAGTCTTTGAAAAATATCTTCACTGTTTGTCATTTTTCAGATTGCCAGCCAACTTTAAATAGATTTGTAAAAGGACAGAAGTTAGCACTAGGAGAAGAAAGATAATATTATATGCACTTTATGATGCACGTATATTGTACTGTAGCCAGCATCACTATCTGTGGTACTTCTTCTTCTTCACAAGTACCATCTTAAAAAAATATCATTCACCTTCCTTCAGAGCTTGGCAGTTACTTTTTCAGGATTATAATGATGGTGATCATCATCATCATCATCATCACCATCATTATAGTAGTACCTAAGTGCCAAACAAATCATGTCTCCTTATGCTAGGCACAGTACAGTGCAACGCCATCCTTGTCACAAAGTACTTGAAAGAGACCCAGGATGGGAGAAGTTTTGTAACACAGATTGAACTACATAACAGTAAGTTTCATGCTCCGCTTTCTGTGGGAGGGAAGGGGGATAAGTATTGGGTAGTTAAGAAGGGATCAAGTAAATGAAAAGAAAAGGGAAGGGGTGAGAAGGATAGAGTAAGGGAGAAAAAGGTAGGGGGCAAGCGTGGAGCAAACAGGTAGTAATCCCAGAACAGAGCAAGTCTACTCAAAAACATAGTTTTCTGCATGTCCATAGGTTTCTGCTTCAGCTGTTCCTACATCTGTATCTGATCCAGATTTCTCTTTTTTTTTTTTTTTTTGGCTGTATTTTACCTACTTTCCACTAGTGCTTTGACTACGTCTGCAGCTGTTCCTGTCACTCTGCATCCTATTGATGTTCAATTGATCCTTTTGAATGGGCTTTTATTTCTTGGACAATCAGCTCCCATATATTCAAGCAAACAAATAGGAATGTGTGGGTAATGGCTATACTCTGCAGTGGAGGCCAGTGTGTTGTGGGCAATAGGGTGCTTGGTTTGCACTTGCCCTATTATCACTGCCCTCAAACAGTGTAAAAAAGCAAAACCCTTTTGATCTTAGGAAGCAGAGCCAGGAATGAGGATGCTGCAAAGAAGGTAGCTTCATTGAAACAGAGCAATAAGGAAAATAGTCTTTGGTGCTTGGATTGGTTATGAGCAATTCTGTATTGCTTTAGGCAGCAAGGACGGTGTCTTTACATCTACAAATATTTATAACTAAGGCTGAATGAATGTAATGTTGGTGCTAGAGAATATGCTTGCTGCTTTACAGTACTGCTTTGGCTTCATTCCAGCCTGCCAGAAGCAACTTCTTTAAAAACATCATTGGGCATTATAAAGCCATCTTTTTAGTTGCTACTAAATGTTCAGCACTTTTCTTGACTTCATGCCTTCCTTTTTATTTTAAAACAATTAAATTAGGAGAAGCCATTTCTGTCAGAAGCAGCCAGGAGAAAAGAGAAGGACCTAGTATCTAAAGAAATAGAGAAGTTTCGTGGATCTATTCAGACCTTGTGTCGGAGTGCACTTCCGCTTGGGAAAATCATGGACTACATTCAGGAGGATATGGATGCCATGAAGAATGAGCTGCAAATGTGGCAGTATGAGAACAAGCAGCATGCTGAAGCTCTACAAAAGGAGCAAAAGTAAGGCAAATTTGAGAAGGGAGTGCTTAGGAATAAAGTTGGTTTCAAGCTATCTGAGGCGACTGTTCCAGATTGCTGTTTCTGTATTTCCACAGGCAGAGCCAATTTAACTTAGTTTAAAAAGTAATATAGTTTGTGACAAATTTTACTTAAGTTTTGGTTTTAACCCAAGTTTTAATCTTTGTAGGTCTTCCATTATGGGAAATGAGTTATGTGGCAGAGATAGAAACATCTGAAATGCATAAGATCCATTGTGCTAGACGCTGTGCACACGCGTGTGCACATGCACACATACACTCTAAAGGCAGCCTCTGTTCCAGAGAGCTTGCAGTCACCATTTCAGCCAAGTAGAAGAGGTGGGCAAAGTAGACAAACAGAGTAGTATGTACTGGGAGGGTAAAATAATCACAAAGGAAAATAAAGCTTAACCAAAAAGCAGTTTGAGCCACAAAATTATTATTAGCCAGTGAGCCATGTAGTAAAACATTGGGCTAAATCTTCAGCAGTATTTTTTTTGTTCGTTTTCCCTTTAGATAGCTCACTCTAGACTTTCTCTCTTTTGGGGAGGTTGGGTACAATTTAGAAATTCTTTGAGATTTCCAAATACTTCATGTACTGTCTGTCTCAGAGGCATGGGTAATGCAAAACAGCCTATTTTTTTCCAAAATGTGCCTTTGTCTTTTTCAGCATCACTGACAGTGCTGTGGAACCCTTAAAAGCAGAACTAGCAGAGCTGGAGCAGCTGATTAAGGACCAGCAAGACAAGATTTGTGCTGTGAAGGCTAACATTTTAAGGAAGGAAGAAAAAATACAGAAGATGGTTCTTAGCATTAACTTATCGTCAAGAAGATGAAGAAGAGAAGAATGAAGCATTGCCCCGGTTTATATTTCTACCAAATAAAGACAGTAAAGGAAAAAAATAAAGATAGTAAGAACAGTGACTGTACAATTTCATATTCTTACATTCTACTCACTTGTGAGGTTGGTTTTATCAGTAATAAGCTTACAACAACTTGGATATTACAGAACTGTCAACATGCCTATTTTGAATATGTCTTTAGACAGAAGCTGCTGTTATTTGGTTACTTTCTACTTCCAACACATTTCCTCTCCATGGCCTCTTTTTATAAATATCTGCAGTTTATACCTTCATGTTTCCCCCTGACTCCATCCATTTTGGGTGATTTTGAACAGGAATGGAATATCCTGTTGTGAGAAATGTTATTAGCTATCTTTTTTTGCAGAAATGTCTGAAATCCCTACAAATCAGATGGGTCTGAAATACCTTCCACTATTTACAAGTCCTAAAAAGAAATCTGTAAAAGAATGCTTATTGATCTAGAGCTAAAGCTTTGTTTAACTTACAGCTCCTTATGTTATCACAAGGGTGATGTCATATTTTCATAGCTATCGAGGAATATTATTAGGAACCATATAAGAAACCATACAAGCATCACCAAGCAAGGGATCAAAAGTATTTTATCTGCACAGGTGTTAATTCCATTTTTATTGCAAATGTTCATTTGAAAAGGATTAATTTAAGCACCCATTTCCTCCCAAATACATGGTCATATAAGTTTTTATACATTAATAATTCCACTGATCTTTAGTTAACTACAGATGTCTGCAGTGCTTTCCTGCTGACCTCTCTAGTGCACTGTGTGTAAGGGCCCAGCCCTTCCAATTCATAAATTGGAAAAAAACCTATTCAAATATTGCATAAATCATTGCAATAAAGTCAGCAGAAATATGGAAATTTCTAGTGCTGTACAAACTTTTAGGCATTTTTTTCAAGATTTTTTTTGTTTACAGTAACATTTTATGTTCCCATTATTTATTGTGTACAACTACCAAACCATTTTGCCTTTTTTGTTGAGAAATCGGCATTTTGTGGCTTGACTTTTTTTTTATATTCACTGCTGCAAAATGTGATTTACTATACACTTTCAAACTATGGATATCAGGCTACAGAAATTTTAAAAAAGCATTGAGAATTTAAACAGTTCATTGCATTGTTTTTGCTAACTGTGGACTAGAATGATGCCTTCAGCTACGGTCTAAATTGTCCATAGAACAATGTTGTGTGTGAGCACTTTCTAGCTTTAAGTTATTTCGATTCTTTACTCATTTTTCTCTTGATTGACAGATTCCTCACTATAATGAGAGTTTTGACGTAATATCTTAACATAGTACAGTTGCTTGAAAAGAATATTCTCTTTCTAAGGAATACTACACGATTTACATTTTTTTTTTTTTTTAGTGACTGGTATAAACAGGATAATCACATTAACTAGGATGCCATAATGTTTTTCTGAAAAAAAAGCTGTGAAAAACTACTTCATATGATTTGGAGTTCAGGTCTTTCCTTATGATGAGTCCAAAAATGGAGTTGGGCTAAAAGAAAGTAGGACCAAGTCATCTGTTTATGCTAAAACTCTGATGCTTATGTTGATTGGTACTTGGAGGTCAGTGTCTTAGTTGTTTGGTTGCAACATGGTTTATCTTCAGACTTTCCCTGTCAGTCTTCAGGATTGCATGTATGCTTTGCATCATTTGTAAATATGGCTAGGACTGTTTGTGCAGGACTCGCACTCATGCATTGTATGCGAGTAAAATTGTACAAAGTAGAATATCAAATTGTATCAAAAACTTATTTTTCTTTTATGTAAAAATCATTAAAAATGATCACCTATTTTTCTATGAAGTGTTTGGATTGTAGAATTCACATTTTAAAGACTGATATGTAATAGTCAAATGATCTTTCCGGGGAAAGAAAGTGATATCCTTTTTTTTTTTTCAATCCCCTTTGGGGAAAAAAAAATATGGCAGCAAAAAATGTGAATTGTTGTTAGTCTGATAATACCTTCACTGTGCTGCATTACCAGTAAGTCATAACAGAGAGATTAGTATTTATCAAAAATCTGCCAAAGCTTTAATAATGAAGTTTGGGTCTGGTGGTCTACTGACAGTTGATTGTGGCTGTCATGTTGAGATTGAAGCTCCCTTTCTTTTGGAGTTGGGATAACTACAGAGGCTGATTACTTAGCCCCTGCAGAGCTTGACTGACTCATTTTCCTAGACCAAAGGGAACAACAATTTACTGCCTATGCATTCAGTTACATCTAAGCTTCAGTTGCTGTATGGGAAGGAGGCTGTGATATGTGGTTTTGGTGGAGGTGTAGAGGAAATAGGGGAATTCTAAAGGAATAAAAAGAGGATTATAATCTGTATTCTTTATAGCATATGGCCCAGTGCTCTGTGCTTTTGAAATATTGCCTTAATTTTTTATTTCAACACTCAGGCTTGTGTAAAACAAAAGGTGATGCAGTAAAGCCTGCATCACTGATAATGTCCAGAAAGGAAGGAATGTGCATGACTTTACAACTGTGGTCCCATATTCTGCTACACTTCAATATTTGGCTACTTACACAATGGTACAGAAGCTGCTTCTCCTTTTTTTTTTTGAGGGGTAAGGAGAATTGGGGGATAAGTTCTTTCATGATGCATGCATCACACACAGGTCATGACTGCCTAGTAGGAACTCCCCAAATTCAGAGCAGTTTGTGCTAGCTAGTGAGCATTGTGGCTCCCTTGCTGAGGGGCCTAGCATGCTCTTGTCATTCCATCATTGAACAGGTTTATTTCCAAACACAGTCTATGAAGGAATTTGGGCTACTACTGTTCTTTGCATTGATTGTCCAAGCTGTTAAGACATCTCTGTAGCATTGTTGAATGTAGCATACCATTTTTAGTGGAATCCAAGACTTTTCCCCATTCAGCATTGTCAAAAAAGCTCCTTGTCTTGGATTCAAGTGCAAGGTGCGGGGCTGGCAGGTGGCTGCTGTGACTCCAGCTCTGGCCCCAACCCAGGCTTGGGGTTGGAGCTGCAGCTGCCACCACTGCAGTATTTTCTGTATGGAGGGGTGCGGGGGGGAGTTGTGGGCCAGGGCTCAGAGTCAGCCTGTGCTCCATGCTCTGGGTCAGAGCTGAGCTGAAGCTGGAGCCACAACTGAGGGTAAGCAATGGTGGGAGAGCAGGGGCTGCAAGTCCATGGGGTGCAGGTGCCAGGAGTGTGCAGGCACAGGCAGAGGGTCAAGTGGCAGGGGGCAAAGTAAGGGGGATGCGGGCATGAGGGGGCAGGGGGAGTAAGTGACAAGGGGCAGGCATCAAGCCACTTCCCATGCTGCCTGCCACTGGTTGCCATGCTGCAGTTGGTGAGGAGGATGAATTTAAGCTGACCCCTATATAATTTTTCATGCATAGAATCTAAGTATTAGAAGTTCATCTTAAATTTGAATTTATCTTGCCCCTGCATCTTGTTGGCTGCTCACCTTGACAGTAGGCATGGCTGCAGGGCATCTAAGGCACTGAGCAGGACAGGGCTGAGGAGCAGTGCAGCCTGAGCAAAGCTGCAGTGTTATGGGGTGGGGCAGGGGTGGAGGAGCAGCAGGGGGGGTCCTTGCTGGGCCAGGAGGAGCAGGGTTAGCGGGGGTCATGTTGCCCTGGGGTATCAGGGTGTGGGGTGGGGGCAACCTGGTGTAAAACTTGCTGTGGTCAGGTAAGACTTTGGTTGGTATTAAATCCCTAGATTTGAGCCCACCCCTTGTTACTGCTGTCCAGTGCATTGCTGTCCAGGGCTTGACAGAAGAGTTGCATTTACATTATATAAAACATCCATCAGTAAAGAAAAAGTTTGGTTTTCAGTAATAAGTTTGCAGATTGTCAATTAAAAGAAACATATGGGGGGTTGACAACCCTGTACAGTCAGCTTAGATACTGATGCCTCCAGCCCATTTAATATTGGTAGATTTGACACATCTGCTGACCTGTAAGTGTAAATGTCACTATCTTCTCCTGGTAAAAAGCACTTAGGATGAGGAGAAATGCCAAAGGCTAGAAGTTGTGTCTTACGTCCAGAACTGAAATCCTCTCAAATCCTGCTGGCTTGATGCCTAACACTGGAGATGTTTAAAATCCTCAGATAAACCAATTTCTTACATTACAGTTTTCTCAGGTACCTACAAATTTGCTTGTGATTTTTTTTTCTGCTTTAACAATACGGAGCAGTTGAGAGCCTACCTTTTGGTCCATGCTGTGAACTCCAACAGCTTTGGGGCGTTGTAAGTATTACTTTAAGTTTTTTTGTTTTGTAGAGAGAATCTTTAAATGTTGAAATCACTATCTGAAAAGAGTGAGGACGTGACCTTGTGCATTATGATATTTGATATCCACTAAGAAAATGAAGCCAGACTATCCCCAGGACCCATTAGTAGATATGACTAAATTAGAGTCCATGGAGCAATGCCAATTTTTGCACTAAAATACTAACCATACAATTCCCTTGATTTCCAAGGGCTGTGGCTGAATGGACACGTGCATCTTATCTTGCAACAAGTGAAAGACTCACAAGCTATGCCAAGGAGTGTTATATTAGCAGCAATTGGCTTGCAATTAATTTAAAAAATTCTTTGCTTACCAGTATTGCTTCCCAATAATGTCCATTTATTATATATGTGTGTGTATATGTATGTATATGCTGTTGTTTGCAGATGATTCCTTTCCTTTCAAATATCTCCTTAAAAAACAGACTTTGTGTTAGGACTTAATAATGTGCTCAGTATCTTTTTCAGTCTAGGGTTGCAACTCTAAGCTAAGTACAGACAGTTAAAAAGCCCAAGGCTGAATTGAATCAGTCTTCGCAAGTTTGTCTAAGTTGCGTAGATTGAACCAATAAGCAAGTGAACAAATGTTCACTTTTGATTCCAGAAATGCAGCCACATGTCTGCAGTGGCCCAGGCCAGAAGCTTGTGGAGGGTGCTACAGCATGCCTCCCTACTTGGCTGGAGCAGACAGCTTGAGCCAATGCTAACTGCCTACCCTGAGAAGGGGAGTTTACAAGGGAGGTGCAAAGCATCCTGGGATGCTGGAGAACTTGTAAGTTAACTTGAATCTGGAGGGGATCCAAGACATGAGGTCAATAAACCGATGCAACTGAAATCAGTAAAGTCTCATACTACATCCACCCAGGTTTATCTTAAACCAGTTATGGCCATTTTGGAAGTGGTTTATTGTACACTGAACTTCTGTTGTGTTACAGATTTGAATTGGTTTCCAATCACTTATACTGGTTTATGTGCAAGTTATGTCCCTAGCCTTAATTTTTTCATTTCTTCCTCTTCAATGAAGGAACAAAAAATATTGATGGGGTGCCTAAACTTTTCTGAATTTCAGATTGGGTTCAGGATACCACACCTAACAATATAAAGTTGAAACTCAGGCAAAGGAAAGGGAATTCCTGTAAAAATGGAGATGATTATTATTATTATTGTTGCTATTGTTATTAGTATAATGCAGTACTTTGCACGTGTGTTGAGCAGCTTGTATTTTAATGTGTGGCTGGTTTGTTAGCAAGGAAAGCTTGCTAACTTGGTGGTTTGGGGTTTATAAACCTTGAATTGTCAGGCTCCTGTGGAGCTAATGGAGCTTGACAATTCTGGGAAGCAGAACTTGTGTTTTCATGAAGTGCATAAAATTCTTCTGACTTGTGCAATGGAGGGTGATATGCTGCCAACCCGGCCTTTTAGGAGTTCTGAATACTTTAAAAACTAAAAGGTGCAGCTGGTGGAGGGGTAGTGGGCCATCCCTCCACAATAATGCTTTGTACTTGCATGCACCTTCTATCTGAGGAGCTCAGTACACCTGTCAAATATTCAGTTCTCAGAGCACACCTAACACGCCATCAGGACTGGGCTTCTCATAAGCTGAAGAGGCAGCTGCCTTATTTAAGGGTAGCTATTGGAAGGTAAAGATGGAGTGGTGTCTTTTATATATAATAGCTCAAGGGTTAACTGGCCCAGAATCAGAGAGACCTTGGTAAGACACCCCTTCTTAAGGGGACTCAAATCTTCATCTCCTAGGAGAGTGGTCAAACCACCAGGCTATCAGCTGCTTTGTGGGTTAACACTCTCCATCCCTTCTGTTGAAGCTGTGCCACTTTGCAGAAAAGAGTTCATATTTCATTGGACAAGGGCAGAAGCTGAAGAGGATGTAACTCTGCGGGCTTGTGGTTAGAGCCACAGGAAGAGAGGAGTTCTGGGTTTTGACCCCTGCTCTACAGATAGTTCCTGTAGGGACTTTGAAAAGTGCCTGGCGCTGTGACGCTTGCAGCTGTATAAGTGGCGAAATGCTCATCGGCCCCGAGAAAATGGTGGCAGTGCGCTTTTGAATTAAAACCCAACAAAGAAGCTTTAGTTCAAAAGCATACCACTACCATTTTCTGGGCATTGACATGCATTTTTCTGCCTATACAGCTACACGTGGCACAGTGCAGTGTGTGTCATCTCATGTGCGGAGCAGACTCTATTAATCAAGTCTGCTTTGAAGCAGTGAATCTCTGGCATGTCACAGGATGAAAAACTGTGTGTATAAATGCCCTAGGGCTGCCTTCTCCAGGGTGAGAGTGCTAAGCACTCAAGTAACATAAAACATAGACAGTGGCATTGCTTGCCATGTCATTTAAAAAGAATGACCCCTGTGTGCTCTGTAGCAGGATGCCAGTACTGTTCTAGGCTGTCCCAAGTAGGTAGAATCCCACGTTAAGGAGTTAGGTATCTGATGCCCCTCTGAGCCCAGCTCTTCCTGCTGCTTGTTTCTAAGCAGCTGCATGCTGAGCGGACTGACTTTAGGTGTCTCCCTGCTCAGTATTGCTGGCCACTGTACATTGCATTCCAAGGCACCTGACGACTCCACCCACTGTACAGAGAGCTGAACCCAGCGTTCATGCTTCCACGGTGGAGGCCTAAAAATTAGATGCTACAGTTCTTAACTTTAGGCACTTGTTTGGTTTTTTTTTTTGGGACCAGGCTCTAAGTGACTTGCTTGATGTCTTCCAGTTGATGCAGAAGAAGAAACTGGGCTTCTTGGCAGAGATTTTCAAAAGGACCTCTAAACCCATTTACAATCCCAGTCCTTGCCTCCTGAATTTTGCTGTTTAACCGTAAGACCTTTTCCTATCCACAGGATTCAATCCGGCAGTGTGTTTATCACCCTGCCTGCTTTCAGAGTGAGAAGAGAGTGGCACATCTTCCTAAGACCCGCTCACAGTATTCTCTGCCTTCAAAAGTTTCCTAATACTAGAGATGGAGCTCTCCTTTTTGTCAGATCACTTTGGGTCAGAATTGGCACTAATTTGGTCTTAATCTGTCATTAATATGGAACAAAGAACTTGGAGGTAGTTAGGGACTGCACAATTAGCCCTTTAGCTGAGTGCTTCTGCTAAAATGATCAGTTGTGAAACTTGCCAATGGCAACCTTTAAAAACATCCTCTTTAAGCCCTTGAGTTGAATGGTGTGGTTTGCACCTCTCAGCCTTGGGTTCATGCTGTTTGCTGACTCAGGATATCGACTCTGCCTCTGCTCACATTTAATTATCCTCACCACCATGTGAACTAAATGCATAATTACTGTTTTAAAATGAAATCTTAAATTCTGGATCATAAATGTGCAATCCAGGGCAAGCTGCCTATTGCAAATCTGTGGAACATATGGGACCTGGGTATGGTATATCCTGTGGATATACTATACATTTTCTATCAAGTGCTTGACCTTGATGCAGTTTTTGATGCCTCTGTCTTAATGATATTGGTTTACTGAGTTCCTGGGAACCATATGGAGACTTCATCATATGTACCAAGTGTGGCTCCTGCTTGCTCAGCTTGGAAGACTTAGTGGTGAGGAATATACAATTTCTAGCCTTTGTGATCAGTACTGGCTTTCAGTTGAATCTAGGTGCAGTTTGGGGTATTGTTTTTGTCTTCAAATATTATAATTGTAAATGGTAGCAGTATTTTAATTGCTGTAGATAGAAGTTAAAAAAGTAAACGCTGGGTGTTTAAAAGGGGCCAGCTGAATTTAGGTGCCCAAATCCCATTTGGGAACATTTTCAAAAAAGTCTATGGGATTTAAAATCTAATTCCCCTTGAAAGTAAATCTGTTTTGGGCTTCTAAGTCGCTTAGAATCTTAAAAAAACAATGTGTGATGACTTGAGTTGTTTCCATTCTCCACTTCTTCCCCAGCCCATCCTCAGGCCTGACCCAGTGTCCACTGAACTCAGTGGGAGTCTTTCTGTTTAGTATTACATGCTTTGGATCTGATGCTTAACAATTGTCGACCTAATTAAAAAAGGAAGAAAAGACTGGAAAGTTTGTTCTCCATTTTCTCCGGCTGCTGGAGAGCAACCCATCATGCACCATCCAAAAACAGCTGGAGATGTGGCTGACATATTCCTATTTCAGAAATGACTTCTGACATATTTTGCAAGAAAATATTAAGAAATAATATTTCCTTTTCCAGTGAGAAATTTAATTAAAATAATTAAAGTATAGTTTATAGTTTAATTTAATGTGATGAAAAAACAACACGACAGCAGCTCGGTTTGGAATTGGACCTGACAACCGCAGAAGAAAAATGCTTACCAAAAAAATTACATTTCAGATTTATGACTTGCTAAGCAAGAGTTGCATGGGTTAGAATTATTTTATGCTGGGCTGAGTTCCACTGACTTGACTTTGTTGTGTGACCAGGTTCTGGGCTTAACACTGATTTTGTTGGCTGCTCTAGCAGGTCATTTGTATGCTCAGGTGCTACTTTTGTCCGTTTATCCCTTCATTTATGTATAAATATTACATTTGTGTATTGAGGTGAGTGTGTGTGTGTAGAAATATAGGTAGCGTATGTTTCTATTCACAAGGTGGAGATTTCCTTTCCCAGGCTGGTTTCCATTCTTATTTGGATTGCAGTAGCACTTAGGGACACTAATAAAAAATAGTGTTAGGTGCATATATGGCAGCTGACCCACAGGACATTGAACCAATGACCTTCAGAAAAGAAGCCATTAGCTGACAAGTGAATCTTCTATAGTTAGGATCTGGCCTTCCTGGAAAAGGCATGGAGGAAGAACCAGTAATTCTGCTTTCTATTTTATATTTCATAGAGAGCTCTTGCCTCATTTACTTACAGGTTAGGTTTTGATCAACAGATGCATAAAATAACTACTGGACAGGGTGCTAGAAGCAGTAAGCAACAAATTTAACCAGCACAGACAGTATCTCTGCTGCAGCACTTACAAATAATTTTCCTCAGTCCCTGAAAGTGGCATAAATGCCTAGCAGGGCAGGAGCTTTGCTTTTAGCAGAACAGTATTATTCTTCTGTGCTCCTGATTCAACCCACACTGAGATAAATGGAAAGACTCCCTATGACTCCACTGGAGTTCATTGCTAAATCCTGGTTTATAAATGTATTTTAGGCACCAAGTAAGTGAGGTTGTTTTCAAAAGTGCCCAGCAGCTCCTGCTAAAAAGAAAAAACCTGAATGTAACATTTTCTTCAGCAATTGTACAACTAGTTCTAACATAGGGCACTACAGGAAACTGCATTGTCTTCAACCTGCTCTTATCACTTGTTAATATAACAACTATAATCAAATCTCATGCTTCAGGGCTCCAACTGGAAGCTGAGGTCAGGAAGGATTTTCTCCCAGGTATATATTTGGCCACGGGTATTCCTTTTTTCTTTCTTCTGTGAAGTGTCAGAGATTTCTGTAACTTGTAGGTGGGAACCCAGATAGAATGGAGACCATGCACTGAGGTGGTATGGTGAATTCTCTTTTTGGTGGTTCAGGCTAGTTTGGCAAAGCATTGAGTTTCTTTTTTTTTGCTTTGTTGCATGAGATGTGGTCCACTTGCTGAAATCATCTGGCTGTATCTTACCTCAGAGCCTTTCAACTGGCTGCATGCAGCACCTGAGGGGTTAATTTGTGGCCCCCAAGCACCCAGTCCAGATGCTGTTCTCTCCATCGCTCTCCTGCTGCTGCCACTGGGGTCTCTAGCAGAGGCGAAATGGAAGACCTGAAAAAAAGGTGCGGTGTTTAGTTTTGTGTCCCAGCTTGGGTGCCTGCAGCTGGTGCACAGGTTCTCTCCTGCCTACCTCTGCTTCTGAGGGTGGTGGTGGCGGGGTGGCTCAGCTTGTGGCAGCCCATCACTATGGGATTAAAGGGGACCCTGCACAGCACAGGGTGGAGGGGATCCCATGTGACATGGAGGGGGAGGCATCTGTGACAGTGTAGGGGGGGCACAGCATGTGGCCTATGAAGCAGGCAGCCTGCATGGCATGTGGCTGGGTTGGGGGCTGTGGCCCCTAGCCAGCTGGAAGTTGGACCATCCTGTCTTGCCTAATTGTCTCCCTGACAGTCCAGGGCTTTTGACGCTGGTGGCACCTCATTCATAAAGTTGTTTCCATTCTCCATAGAGGTGGCACCTTATTCTTCTCTGCCTGTGGCATGCAATAGTTTAGTCCCCTGAGGACTGAGATGCTTTAATAGCCAGTGACCAAACTGCAGGGGTATCTAGTGGAATTTAGCAGTCCATGAGTGGTCTCGAGGTCAGACTAGACGAGCTAGTAGTTACTTCTGGCCTTAGATGAAGCCGACTGAGGACCACCAGTGACAAACAGGCAGCTGACAGTGGGGTATAGGGGAAGGTGTAGTAGCTCCAAAACTGCAGAAGAGCTGCAG
The DNA here is from genome assembly GCF_001723895.1 of Crocodylus porosus. Classification (NCBI taxonomy): domain Eukaryota; kingdom Metazoa; phylum Chordata; order Crocodylia; family Crocodylidae; genus Crocodylus; species Crocodylus porosus. The sequence goes on along the minus strand of NW_017728949.1, from coordinate 14,924,218 downwards.
GCCACTTATCTGGAGCAAGCTGGTGAAAACAGAGATTACTAGAGCTGGGCATCAGACAGTGGGTTAAACAGTGGCTGCAGCAGAGCTGATCAAGCTGCTGATAACTGGGTCAGTAAGTAACCTCTCTTACTGATAGTAGGGCCAAGCAGCAGAACTAACTGGCTACAAGACACTGTAGAGCAGGGGTGGGCAAAATGTGGCCTGCGGGCCATATCCAGCCCTCTAATTGATTCTCTCTGCCTCACAGCACCAGCACAGGTTGGAGATGCTGCTCGCCCACAAGCTGGATTGATTCAATTGGTGGGCCTGCAGGTGGTGGCTCTGGCCTCTGCTGGGATGGCAGGGGATGCTGGGTGGAAGCTGGCACTGCAAAGCAGTTTGGGAGATGGAGTTTGATCCCATGGTGCTGGGCAGTGGCTGGGCAGGGCTGCTTTTGCCTAGTGTGTCCTGCAGCGCCAGCAGAAGCCCAGAGCCCTGCCCACCCAGCACTGTGCAGCATGGAGGGTGGGTACAGGAGGGAGCTGAGCCCCCTGCCCTGATCCCCCCCCCCAGCCAGGATCTGCACTGTGGGTGTGGGTGTGACTGGGGGGGGGCAGCGGCAAAAGCAGTGTCATTCCCCCCCTGCCATAAGCCAGCTCTGCAGGGCTGCAAATGCCATAGCCCTGCCCCAGTTCAGTGCAGCTCTCAACCCTGTTCCTGCCTGCCTGTCAGCCAAGCTGGGCAGCATGCCGGGTGTGGGGGTGGAATGGGTAGGAGCAGAAATGAGACACTACAGCCCTGGGCAGGTTCATGCTGCCACTGCCACTGCTGTTTTGGCACCAGCCTTGGCCCATCTGCAGAGAGCTTGTGAGAGAGTGTGTGTGCATACACACACGGAGCCCTTGACAGCTCACCAGAATTGATTAAGTGGCTCTCCAGCCCAAATAATTGCCCACCCCTGCTGTAGAGGGCAGGTTGCAAAGAAGTTGGCTTGACTGCAAGGCAGTGCAGAATGTGCTTGATTAGGAGAAGATGGCCACAGAGTTGTGAGCTTGCTCATGGGGAGACAGGTGGCAAAGGAGGCAAGCTTGTAGATTAGGTAGTTCAGTTAATCCCTGAACCTGACTCTGAGAAGTGGGGATTGGGTGACTCTAAGTGGGGGTCAGGGTGGGGTTAGTAGTATATAGGCTTGGCTCCAGAGCTAAAGAGTCTCTTTGGCTCTGAGTGTTTTGGGGAGAAGAGCTTCTTGGAGGGGAGGATTAACAGAGAGGTAAGATACCCTGAAGCTGGTAGTATCCAGCTGATAGAGGCAGTAAAAGAGATGCTGTCTAGTGAGTGTACTCAAATGAGTTAGTTATTTTTGGTCAAGTGTTTATGTTAACTGCTGAACCCCTGAGGTCTGGGCATATTTGAAAGGGAGGTAGGAGGCCATGATGGGTATCAGCAAGGCGCGCTGCATTCAGAGCTGTGGGCTCAGGAGCCTCATGGATTGAGAGATGTAGTGATGCACTGTAGTGAGAGGGTATTGTTAGATGAGACCATCCATGAGGTACAAGCGGAACAGGATTTCACAGATCAGAGAGTTCTTTCTATTAAAGGGAGAATGGTTTTTCTGTGACATTTCAGGATACTTGTTGCTTTGCAGCCCCAAGAATGTCACTTGTTTTTAATTCTCTTTTAGGCACTGGGTAGGGTGGGGAAACTACAGATACAATGGAAGTGACATAGATTTTGGTTTTGTAGTGGCAAGTATTGTAAAGTGGATTATGATTGATATTCTTATTAGTTGCACAAAAAAATTCTGCCAAAGTGCTTTAATCTGTGACCAGTGGCTGCACAACAAAATGGAAATTTTTACAAGAAGATTCTGCTTCTTTAAAAAAAAATTAAAGACTGTCAAAGAAAAATTTTCTTTGAAATTTTCTTTTCATGGGGAGAAAGACAATCTCCCACCTAGCTCTGATGATTGCTGAGACAGATTGTGGCCCATCCAGGGCGCCTGCATAGGGGAATAAAGGAGCATAAATCATGTCTTTGCTGCCTACAATTGCTACTCACATTGAAGGTGGCAGTAAAGGTGGGTGGCAAGGGACACTGTTGTTTCTACCCCATCTGCTCCAGGTACAGGATTGGCACAGATGACCTCTCTTCGGAGCAGGAAGCAAACTGCGACCCGCAAAACTGCAGCCTTGTACTTTGCCTTTCATAGGGGCCTATGGCAAGGTCTTTATTGAAGCTTAAAAAGTCACACTGATGTGAGCAGTAGCTATGGGAGAAGTTAAAGGGCTGGAGAAAAATAAGATTTGTATACTCATAGTATACTCATGTATACTATGGGGACCATTCTGTGCCCTCCCCCTGCCATGAAAAGTCCTGCAGTCAACAATTGAAATGAGAGACTTGTTTGAATCTCCAGGGGCCAATAAACATGCTTTTACTGAAGGGTCTGTTGAAGGTTAATAACCTTAATAATGTAGAAAAGGAAATTCACACAAAAAACATACTTAAAAAGGGAAGGAAAAAAAAAACCCCACTGGACAAGGAAATTCATTTTACTGTGGAAAATACCAGATAAGTTCCTCATCTGCAGAACAAAGTTGGGCTCCCTGCAACTGCCTTCTTTATGTGCCCCATTTCACTCACTGTGTGGGAGGTTTTGTCCTACTGCAGTCAAGTGAGTTGCATGCTGCTTTCTGTCACGTGTACTATTTGGTTAGTTGCATGGCTTAGTACAGTATGTACATTCCTTACTACAAGAATGAATCTTGACTCCAAGCTGCTTGGACAGAAATGTGAAATGTCTCCTATAAAATTCATTGGAAAGGTATACTTTAATAGGACCTTTCTCATCTTAAATTGTAGACTTCAAATATGTGGAAAATGGCCCAGGTAAGTAGTATGAATGAAATGAGAAGCCTGATGTGGATACTAACTGATGGATGTGGCAGCTGTGCTTGAGAGAGGAGGTTTGGATGCACAGAAAAGTGGAAGGCCACCTGTGAGAAGGAGGCTGTTTGGATTAAGTGTATCTGCTTAAGCAGAAGGAATATCAACTACCTAAGTTCCAAACTGGTATGACTTTAAGCTAGGGAGGGAGAAGAGGAAGGAAGAGTTCTCATCCAACTCAAATAAGCTGAGATGCTCTTTCAGTATGGAGTATAAAGCTAGAAAATGGAACTGTCCTGAAGTGGCTGGGTTTCATAGTTGGTAGGGTCGGAGGGGACCTGAGCAGATCATCAAGTCCAACCCCCTGGGTTATAAGACTATTTGCATCTGGATGAATCTCTGAGGTTCATAGGTACCTATAGAGAGCATGGGGACTAAGCAAGGAGAACCAGAAACAAAATTAACTGGCAGAGACGGTAGCCACTGGATATAACAAAAAGGTGATAGGACAGTTCTCATAATGTCACGAGAAAAAGGGTACAATTTTACCCCATTGACATTTCAGTGATGAATAGTTTCTAGACAGGAGGCAAAGAGAAGAGGAGAGGTCCAGTTGGTATTATTCTGTGTTGACAGGTCTTATCGCTAGTGTAGCGTTGCAGTTCTCAGTGTATGGATGCAAGGAAAATAAATGAACAGCAGGCTGAAGTGGCATTTGCTGAAGTGGCATACAGGGGGCATTAAGAATAAAGAAGCAGCTTGAAGTCCCCTGTGGATGTCAAGACCTGAGCTTTACAGGATCTCAGTTGCCAAGACGTGTTGGTTAACAAACAAAGCAAAATAGGCACAACGATAAAATAGCTGGTTCATCTACTTAAATGCACACTTAAGAATAGGTCTATAACCACAGCCACAATGCTCCCCAGGAGTATGCCCCAGCCATCTGCTCCTGCTCACATGCTGCAAACCTAGAAATGAATTAGAAAAGCTGCTGTAGGGATGTTCTTCACACGTCAGAAGGACATTGGAGAAAGGCACTTTGAGAGAGGTGGGAGTGGGCACCCCAGTGAGCCCTCACTGCCACACTTCTGGGTTGGACATGTAGGAGCAGGGACAAGAAGAGAAGGGAAATGACTGTTGGGAAAAATTGCTGATGATAACTTTTATCAATTCATGGGAGTGGTGGTTGTTAGAGTGCATGGGTCATGCTAACGCAGGGAGTACAAAACAAGGGACCAGACCTTAAAGTGATGTAAATCAGTAGAATCGAATGAGAGACAGTGGGTCAGATCTTCAACTGGTGTAAAACAGGGATGCTCCATGGAAGACAATTTATACCAGGTAAGTATCTGGCTATAGCTTCCTTGAGTAAGTTAAACTTTTAATGTTATCCGTCTTCACAAGAGTTGTTTATTCCAAAGGATCGCTCTTTAAATTCAGTGATTCACTTAAGAGTGCTCTTCCCTGTACAGGGCTGTACAATAGGTTTTTAGGAGGACTTATGGGGCCTGGTAAACCAGGGAACTTCAGTTAATGTTGGGAGTGATTTTCTCCAGTTTTAATGGTTACTGAATCTCAGCTTTTTCATTACTATTCCACAGAAGTGTCAACAAAGGTCGGTTTTTATGTTTTATTCTGTTAGGCTGAGGGCTATAAACTCAGACCGTGTTAATGGGATACTGCCTTTAGGAGCCAAAAGGTAGGGGGAAAGCACCATTGCCTCCTGTAGCTAAATACTGTTCTATTGTACTGGGTTTTATATCTGCTGCTATGAGTGATCAGAAGCTGTGCCGGAATGTGTATTAGATGTGTTATTAAATGAAAATGTCACTTTCTCAAGTATCATGTACTGTGTTTGTATGGGGCTTGCGGGCTTTTGGTATGTGACTTTGGAGAGCAACTTAAGTGTTAGACCACCCTAAGGGATCCAGCTGGTTCTAATGTACTATAGCTTAGGTGAGATGGCTCAGGCAATGGTAGAGCAATCCACAATAAAAAACGAGAGAGCTTCCACTGTTGGCTCAGCCTTCTTGTCTGCTGCTTTCTGGTTTGGCTGCACTGATTACTGGACTTAGTGGAAAAGCCATCACTTGATATGGGAGAGGCAATGTCTACCCTTGCAAAAAGTGTTCTTGGAGTGCTGCCCACAAGAGGGGAAGGAAAAGTTATTGCTGGGGAGGAGGGGTTAAGTATTGTCTCAGTTTGTGCAAACAGCACAATTTTATGGTTCTGCAGGCCAGGCAGGTCCCAGTCACCTGCTACTGCTTTTGTGAAAGGCTGAGAGAAGTGTCATTCAACCTGCCGGTGATAGTCAAAGGAATACTTGCACAAGTATGGCTTCTCAGAGCAGAAGGTAACTCTTGTTTAAAAAGTAGCTGATTAATTAAATGCAAATACCAGGCCTCAGAAACAGCTGACACTCTCATTGTATTGGCACCAAACTATTTTCCTTATACAAAGCCAGTAACCATAGACAGTGTCTGGTAAAGTTGCTGCATGTATCTGCACTATGTGGACAAGAAAGGTACAGAGGTTGTCTAGTAATGCTTTGCACAATTCCTTGAAACATGCTCTACCTCTTTCTGTCCAGGCAGAGACAGATCTTGCAGAATGCTCTCTGAGACTCAAAAGCAAAGGTTTCTCAGCATTTGGATGGCCTTTGAAATGAACAGAGCTGATCCAGGTGAATCCAACTGAGCTGTTGGCACTTACACTGGATATACATACAGCTGGACTGCTTGGAAGAAATTACTTTAAGAATTTCTAAAGTGGCCTTAGTAGCCCATCTCTTAATGGAAGAGGCAGAAAAAGCTCTGAAATGGATAATGCATTTAAATCGCTGAACTTCTGATAGAAGTAAGTACAACTGAAAGGACAGTGTAGACTTAAAAGAGCCACAGAGATTAAGTAACCTTTTCATTAAAAATATTACTGAGTCCATTCTTCCAGGAAAAAGGTTGAGTTTCCATTCCTCAGAGGTGCTTTAGCAGAAGGTCAGAAGTTATTCAAAGGCTTCTGAATTATGGAAGGGTAAGATTCAGATGCTGCACTATCTTTAATCATAAGAAATAGTTTGAGCCCTCAGAGTTGTTAAACTCTACTAAAAGGAGGATGGTGTGAATAGTTGAGTGTAGAAGACAGCAATGGAAAGTGTTATGCAGATTTATCCAGAGCATTTTGCAGTGGCATGATATAATAGTGCAGCCCCGTGTATCCCTCCAAAATAGAGCCCTCCTTCTCAGTATTTTGCACAGTGGTCAGAATATAGAAAGCATTAAGGAAATATAAGACAGTAGGCCAAATTCTGAACTGGTTCCAGCAACCCTATTTATTTAAAAGGGTAGAGTGACATTTAAATTGGGGCAGAATGTGGTCTACAGTCCTTCCCCAAAGAATTTCAAATCTTAATCAAGGCCTGTATGATACAAATATGTATGTATTGTAAAGCATCAGATTGATCTCTCAGAATAATGGCATTCCATGAATTACAGCTGCACTGGCAATGTTAGCTCTGCCATGTTGCACACCAGATATGTTTTGCTGGAAGCTGGGAAGCTGTCTTTGGTGTTCGGTAAATCTTCATTTGGTCCTCTGCTTTGTCACAGCTTTTGTATGGGATCTTCTGGGAGTTGCTTAATGACTCTGTCCTTCAGGGTAGAGATTTCTTGTCTCTGGCATGTTTGAGGACGTCTCCCTAGGGCACTCCCAGAACAGCTTTGCTGCCATATTTTCAGGTTTGGCATGTGCCTGAACATGAGAGTATAGGGTGTGGGGTTTGTTGAGAGCAGACACCTTCAACCATGTTAGGGACACAGTGTAGATCTGCCCTTAATTCCCTGTCTTCACCTTGGGGAATGTAACCTGAACTTCCTTTCATTCTCTGGCTCTCTTTGCTACTGCTGGTTCTTTGAGACAACGCCTGCCTTGTGCCACCTTCCCTTGGCACCCAAGTGCCTTGGGGCTCTCATGTTTCTCTGGGTCTCTAAGTGCTGACATAAATAAATAACATTATTTTTACCGATTTAAATATATTAATAACACAGATTAACAAGTTGCCTTTAACACTGGAAAAAACAGAAAAGGAAGCTGAGATAACATTAACAAAGCAAATTTAACTTTTACAATTGCCTGCTTATTTTGCATACATGATCTTACAGCCTGAGAGATGCCCTTGTGTTATGTTTTGGCATTTCATTTCCTAAGGCATTCTGTAGAGCAGGGAAAGAAAGTCTGGAGGTAATTGACTCCGGCATTTTACAAGCTGTGCTGGCTCCTCCAGCAGACCTCGCCAGTCCTTTGAACCAGCAGCTGTGCAGATAGAGCTTGAACCAACATGAACTGAAGTCAGTGGAAAGTCTTCCATTGATTTTAATATAGTTTGGACAAGAAAAGTGAAGAAACTTCTCATTGGCATTGGTGAACATGGGATCTGACCAACATGACTCAGTTGTGAGCTTGACTCTGTTCACACACAACTATGGAGCTTAAAGAGCTGTTTTCAGTCGTGAAAGCTCCAGAAACACTGTGAAGTGTTTGGTCTCCAAAATTATGAGATTTTTTTTTTTTAAAGGAAAGAGATTAGTGTGGTGTTGGTCTATGTTTTGGGTTTTGAGCCCCACCCCCATCCCTGTCCCTGCCCTTCAGTGTATGCAAGGGGTACAGAATTGTCGACTCTCCCAATAGGTCGGAAGTCTCTCTGTCCTCTCTGTATCTGCCTCGCGTGTGTCTTACTTGGTGTGAAGTATGCAAATAAATATGACAGGATGGGTTCAATGAATAGGTCAGATGGACCATTGTGATAGTGTAGTTACAGCATGCCAATCTATGTAGCCAAGTTCTAGTCACAAGGGAGCCATGTGGCCTACATAGCATCCAGTTGCCTTTGACTCCTCAGCCCAAGTGACAAGGTAGCCTGAGTCAACTGTATAAAGAGGTGAATTAGGGCCCCTGCCACAGGTGCCCTTGCTAAAAGGTCCCATTTGGGATTGAACAACAAAGAAATGTATACACTGCAGGTTGGTGTTACAGAGCTCCCAGCATCTTCCATACCTCCTGTTGGATGTGTAGTGCAGGAGGAAAGACGAGGGAATCATGCACATTGTGTGCCATCTGGTGGCCTGTGGCTTACCAGGTGTGGCCAGTAAGCCCACAGGGAATGATGAACATAAAATTTGCAAGCTTTCACATCCTTGTTTGGATTTAATCAGGTTTCTTAAAGGAAGCACAGGCTCCAAGTTCTCATTGAAGGCCCATACCTTTGCTAGGATTCAGTATTTTGGGTAGCTAGCCTTAAAAACAAAAAGTATGGTTAGAAATTTGTTGAATAGGAAAAGTTTCTTGCCCATGCCAAACTCAGGAATTGCAGAATCATTTTGCGTTAAACTCGTGTGTGTCTCTTAAACTTCTTCAGCCAAGATACCAAGCATGGAAATTTTTCACCCGAAAAGGTGAATGCCTTGCAAAATTACGAGCATGTAAAAACAGGTGGTTAAACTGAAACTGTTTTACAGATTTGAAAACAACGAGTGCTACCAAGAACTTGTAATAAATCCTGAAATAAGCTTTTCCAAAAAAGGCTGTGCTATAAGCAAATGCCATCAACCAGTGACCTGAATCAATACCAAACCCACAGGCAGCCCCAGAGTCAGCAAGCAAGCCAAGCAAAATGGGAGAAGGCATTCCAAAAGGTCAACCAGAGAAGCAGATACTGCCCCACACTTCAGTGTTTAAAGTAAGTTTTAAAAAATGTGACTGGTACCTGGCTGAGAAAAAACAACTTCTTGCGCCTGATCCAAAGTCTACTCATGTCAGTGGCAGTTGTTCTCCTGACTTCAGTGGGTGTTGGCCAGGTCTGTATTTTGACAACACACTGCTAGGCAAAGGAAGAGACAGGAAGAAGTGAGAGCAAGAACTATGCAGACTTACTGTCTTTCAAGTTGTGTGGTCTTTCAAGGCAGAAGTAGATGAAGGTGGGCCTCAATGTTTGTAACTGCATTATTGCTGTTGTTACAGTAGTGCCTAAGAACCCAAACTGACATCAGGTTTCTGTTGCACAGGACTCTGTATAGTAGGAAGCAGATGCTACCCCACAGAGCTTAGAAACGATATCAGTAATTCCCAAACTGTAGTCTTTGGAGCACTGGTGATCTGCACATTACTTTAAGACTCCAGTTTAGGTTGATGATGAGTGTGTGTTCTGTCTGCAACGTTGAGGGTTGACTTGTCTTTTGCTCCAGAGAATTTGGTAATCATCACTGGTCTAAATACCAGATTTGCTAAATGTTTTGCCAAAAATTAGCCATCCTAAAATGTGTTGCATACCTTAAGAGAGGAAACTGATTTTCATACTGGAATGGTGTCAGTGAGCTGTGCTCAGCACGGGTTCAGAGTCTCATCATCAGCTCTCCCCGTGACGGCTACAGATTTGACACTCTCACAGCTGCCTCCCTCTACCCCTGTCATCTATAGGTTCAACCTTCTCCCAGCCACTGCTGAATTTGGCAGTAGCTGCCAGCCAAGCAGTAGGGAGAGGAGGAGTGACACTGGCAATGAGACTTTGCCTCTGCTCCATGTGGCCAGAGGGTTCAGCTCTGCCTTTGCAGGTGCCATGGCAGGTAGGACTCAGGGGGGGCGGGGGTGTTTTTCTTTATTCTGCTTTCCCAAAATGAGGTGTGTGTACATGGGCAGATTGAGGATTGTAAAGGAAGGTATGGAAGAAGCCACTGGTGTTGCAGGGGAGACTGCATCCCTTGCTCCCAGGTGCCCATCCCCCTGCCTCTCACACATATGCTGGGAGGCATAGCCCACAGTGAAAGCAGCAGCAGAGGACTTAAAGTCCCCCAGTCAGATAAGAATCTCCCCTCTCCCTTTGCCTCTGTGCTTGGTGACATGTCCTATCCCCTTCATTTGCCCGCCTCCCCTGCCTGCCACGGCTGCTGTCCCCAGCTGCCTCAGGAGAGGGAGGCTCCAGAGCTGCTTTTGGCCTGCTCTAGCCAGGGTTTACAGGGAGCCAGAAGTAGCCAGAGACAACAGTAGCAGTGAAAAGTGGCTTCCATTCCCCTGAATCTGCTCTTTGGGCTGGCAGGAAACATCCGAGGAGGATCAGGAAAGTTGGGGAGGAATCCACGTATTGCTGCTGTTGTCCCCATCTAATCCTGGCTTGCCTTTGAGCCCTCTGGAGCAAGGCGGCAGCAGCTATGCCCCCCTGCCCCAACCCTAGATCATTAGTGATAGTAGTAGATAAGGGAGGGAGAGAATGGGAGGGGATGGGACATGCTATGGAGAGGAAAGGAGTGGGGAATCTTACTTCCATCAGGGCCTTAAAAACAAACTCCCCAACTGCTGCTCCTTTAGCATGAACTGAAAGGCTGGGGGTGTCGGCACCACTAAATCTTCTCTGTATCTGTCTTATTTGGGGTGTGCGGTATGCAAATAAATATGACAGAATGGGTCAAACGGATGGAATATGTCAATGGTTGGTTGTTTCAGTGTTTGGTTTGCAATTTGAATGGGCATCTGAGTTTAGGGGAAGCATCTTGTATGAATATTAAATTGAGACAAAAAAGCAATATGTATTAGCTCCTTATCATGGGTGGCAAAATGTGCCATAAACAACAACCCCTCTTCTGTGGCCATGTGCACTTCTTACTGTTCTAAATGGGGATCTGTGGACTAACTTGTATCTTTCCATTTACAGAGTACTTGATACTCAAGTTACAGACCCATATAGTTCTAAGAAGCAGCTCTTAACAATAAAGAAGGCAGATGTAAGTGATATCAGTTCCCTATTCTAAGTAAACATCCATCAGTTATAATCTTTCTGTATAGATCATCACCATAGTAATGTATGAAAATGCACATTTTCTATACATACACGTATTTATCCTTGAAACCCAACTCATTCACAAATCAGCGATGATCTGCCAAGAAGATGAATGACCAAAACAGAAAACACACCGTGTAGAGATTTGATGTTCCTATTCCTGACTTGTTTAGACTGGAAATGTCAAAGGAACTGTGAATGGCTGGGCTTACCTGCTACTCTTCACTGTGTTGGGATCACAGGGACCTCTACGTTGTCTTCTCTCCCTCTCACCTGCCACATCTTTGATGTCAAATTCTTCTTCGGGACTATGGATGATCTCTTGGGTGATGATTATACTGATAAGGTCAGTCTTCCACAGGGCTCCACCATCACTATACCCTGCCCCTTTCCACTTGGGTGACGAGTTATATTTTCCTTCTGGCACTGAGTGCAAGTCTCTGGTTCTCAGGTTCTTTCTAGCCCAGATCAAGGGTGGGCTTTGCGAGAGGTTGGCTGTGTTCTCTAGGTGGGCCTCTTCTCCTTGGGTGTTTAAACTCAGCTTGCAGTATTCTTCTCTTTGGGATCAACAGATCCCTGAGCAATGGGATCTCTGCCTGCCAGTCCCAGGGGTTCACATTCAGTTTTTTGCTCAGAGTAGTTTAGGATGCACTGAGGCTCACTACCTCTGGTATCCTCTCCTGCCCTATCTCCTGAGGGCTTAACACTCCTTCATTTGGAGTATTCTTCTTCCTAGTGTCCCCGGTTTCCTAACCAATGGGTATACCTGCACTTACTTGTTACCAGAGGAAATCAACTCTTTGTCTGATTTATCACTCACACTTGTTAAGTACCACACATTCCATTAAAATATCCTAAATTAGTAAGAGAGTCCTGAACATGAATGATAATCTCCTTTTCCAGGGAGGTTGTCTTCTTTCCACTGTTTCCATGAAGTGTGGGGATCCATTCTCATCCTAGGAACCAGTGAGACCCTTAGTCATGCAGGATGGGCTGCTTACATTGCACAAGAAGCTGCTCCAAAATGGGTGTGAATCTAGGTCTTGGTTTAGCCCATGAATGTTTCTCTCATTCTAGCCCATGTGGAGGTAGTGCAACTTCTTTTCCAGTTTGGCAAATAACCACTCGTAGTAGTTTCCGTAAGCCCTACACAACTTTCCCAGAACACTATTAACCTACAGTATCCCTGTGAGGTCAGTGAGAAATCCACTATAGGAGGGATGGAACGTTATTGTTGTGCTCCAAGAGAATGACTCGAAGGTTTCCTTCCCAACATTTCCATTTCAGCACTGGACTTTGCACCTTTCAAGTCTCCAGAGAGTTCCAGCCTATTTATTCATGCTTTGGCTTCGCGCTTAGATTTTTCCTTCAAACAAATCCAGTTGGAAAGATTTTAAGAACTGCTTGCCTTTCTCTTCTCCATTCCTTTTGTTCCGTATGGCATATTCCATCTTCTGTCACTCTTAAGAGTACGTTAAGTAGGTGTATACCTTCTCACGTTAGCCACAACATCTTCATACATGACAGAGGTAAAGGATTGTACAGTCTTAGGAAACAACTTTGAGTTTAAAGTCCAGGTTTTTTTGTGACTCACGAGAAACAGATAAGAATTTTCATACTAGGTTTCTCAGATGGGCATCTGATTTGTACAAAGACTTACTGATGCACATGTTGGCAAATGGGGGGAGTAGTTTTCACAGACTGCTATAGTGAAGTGGGTACTAGACTGAGATTCACAAATCTTGTGTTCTGTTCTAGATGTACCACTGCCATATATTATCTGCAGGAAGGAACTTTGTATCTTTGGTTAAACTGTTAGTTCATCATGGCAGAGACTTTCTCTGAGAGCATGTTTATACAGGACCTAGTAGAATGGTGCCCTGATCACTAGGCAGGACATTACTTTACTGTTCCCTTCACAAGATAGAGTCTTGCTATCTAGTATGATTAAACTTTAAATTTCCATTTCTTTCTTTGTATCTTTCTGTATTTTTTTTTTTTGTTTTGTACTCTATACTTTTCTATAGATTTCATACTGTATTTTGTAGCATTCTACCATCTTATGCCGCTCAGCATTTTATGACGGAAGCAGACTCATTCCCCTGGAAGAAATAGCAATTACAGGGTAATCTGTGGTGACACTAATCCATTATCTAATGCTAACACTATAAATAACTTCACCAGATTATAGTTAATATTGCAGGGAGCTGGCTGTTAGTTACTTATTCTTTGCTGCTTTTATACTTAATAAAGTGAATGTACTGTACCTGAATGGGGGAAACTGAATTTCTTCAGATTTAATTTTGTCTTCTAAAGAATAAAAAAATACAACCTTTTAATGTTTTCCTCTGTGATCTGGAAGGAAACAACTTTCAAAGGAATAAGAATCTTGTATCAAGAAGAGCTGAATGACATCAGTAAGGTCCATTAAAGTTTCTGCACACACATGTTAGACTTGTGGCACGATTTTTGAGTAGTTATACCTGTTAAATTATTTCTCTTTGATGCTGTATGGGTGACACTCCAGACAAAGGCTATTTTAGCCATGTACTTATGTATATACCTAAATTGGAGTCTGTGACCCAAAGACCCAGCAATCAACTTAAACAAGACAGAATAGGTCAGTAGATATATGCTTTGATAATCCCCAGTGTCCACATTGAGGGTGATTATAATCAATTTTAACTTCAAGTTAGGGTCTAGATATCAGTGGCCTGGATGCACAGTAGAATATTATAAATCCAGAGCATATTTTCAGCTTCATAGATACCAACTCATTTGGTATCTGTGGTTAGAAAATGGAAATTAGCCTTCCTTCTATTTAGTCATAGCATAAATTTTGTTTCATATCAAATCAATTCCATTTTAACTCTTCTCTCTGGCCTCCATTTCCTGTGCTACAGGACTGGAGTCTGGGTGCTGCTATTTGGGGCTCTTAAAGGAAAAGGGATACAGAATCTGAAGAAGTGTCTAAGAACCATTCAATATTGTACTGTTCTAGTATTGGAAAGGCAGCTGCTCTCCATCCCCAGGAACTTTTTCATGTGATTTGTCCCCCTCTTCTTTGGTGAGACAACCTGTGATCCAGTGACACCAGTAGAAGAAAACCCAGTCTACAGCAAATCAGGAGGTCTGTTCCTGTGCAAGGAGTATCTGGCTCAGACTGGAGCGGGACCAAACCTAAGTGACCTTAGTGGCAAAGAGACGCATCATTTTATGGAAATATCCAAGAAACTATCCATTCCTCCATCAGGGGTTCTTTCTCCTAGAGCCTCAGGGTACTTTTGGATGCACCTGTCAATGCCTTGATGATAAGAATGAAGAAAAAAATCCTTTTTCTGTCTTCAGTTTGCTAGGAAATCAGACTCCTTCCTCTAACACAAAGCTTTAACCACAGAAAGCCATACATTACCATCCACTCCAGATTGTATTTTGTAATTCAGTCCACCCGAGGCTGTTGAAAGGAACATTGAGAAGTACTTTCAACAATGGGACAGAAGAACGGGTCACATCCAAGACTGCCTCTATATTGGCAACCTGTGCAGACAGGTGGCACTCTTTCATGACAATGTATATGAGGCTGAAGCCTGCAAGAGATGGCTGAGGGTACTTGACAAAAAAACAAAGTGCTGGCAGCTCTGATTCATAGCCTATAGTCTTCAGGGCACATTCTAGTATCAGTCAATTTGCTAGCAAGGAGCTACTTAGGAGCTACTTGCATACAACAAAAATAAAGCAAGCAAAACCTCTGAGAGTCTAAGAAATAATGTCCTTCATGCACCCCTGCTGAGCAAAAGTACTGAAGGTGGGTTTTAGTATTATTTGTGCACCGACAGAGATTTTGCGGGCTGATACCGACAACTGATTTTTAAGGAGGCATATCAGCCGATACTAATCCGATTTCCGATATGCAGCCCTGCACCTTGAAGAACTGTGTGCAGCTAGTAAGTCTCTTGTGGTGGAAGGGGAGGGGAGGGAAGGGAAGGGGTGTGGGGGGGATGGATCAAGACCCCTGCTGTGAGGGAGGGAGTGGGGCAGGGGCTGGGGCAGGTGCTGCCCAGGCAGGGCAGGGTGGGGCGCGGGACTGAGCTGTGGCATGTCTAGGAGGAGTGGGGCCTGGCACAGCCCTGGCCTCAACCCGCAGTTGCAGCCTACCCCACCTGTGCTCCATGCAGATCCAAAGGTACATGTGCCCACCCCCATGCCCTCCCAGGGTGTGCGCAGCAGCGGGAGCCACCCCCCCTCCCCTATGCCCCCCTGGACAAGCTGTGGCTCTGTCCCTGCTGAGTAGTACCTGTCCCTTCCTCACTGCAGAAGCCTTGATCACCCCTTCACACCCCTTCCCTCCCTACTTCCCTTCCACCGCCACAGACTTAATAGCTGCTGGACTGTGCTTCTCACTGCCTGTGTGCTATGCTGTGGTTGTGCACGTGTATGGACATTTATCAGCCACATCAAGCTGATTTCCAATACAGGCAATTTTCTTTATATCGGTGCTGATCTGATATCAGACCGAAGTATTGGTGCACCTCTAATTGCTTGCATTGCTGCATCACAAGGAGGCCCCGGTTGACATCAGGACCTGATTGCACTAAGTGCTCTGCATGCATATATAGATTTCATAGACATTTGGGCTAGAAGGGACCTTGGAAGATCATCGAGTCCAGCCCCCCGCCCAAAGGGCAGGAAGTCAGCTGGGGTCATAGAAGCCCAGCAAGATAAGCATCCAATTTGCTCTTGAAGGTGTTCAATGTAGGTGCTTGAGGGCTCGGACAGGAAAGAAATTCTTCCTTATGTCCAGCCTGAAACGGTCTCATAGTAGTTTATGACCGTTTGACCTCGTCATCCCTTGGGGCGCTCTGGTGAACAAACGTTCCCCCTGATACTGATGGTCACCCCTGATAAACTTATAGGTGGCCATCAGATCACCCCTGAGCCTGTGCTTTTCCAGGCTGAAAAGCCCCATGGCTCTCAGCCTGTCGTCATAAGGTCTGTTTTCCTGACCTCTGATCATGCGTGTGGCTCTTCTCTGGACTCTCTCAAGCTTCTCCACATCCTTTTTGAATTGTGGAGCCCAAAACTGGACGCAGTACTCCAGCTGCGGCCTCACCAAGGCCGAGTACAAGGGGAGAATGACATCCCGGGATTTGCTTGAGAAACATCTATGGATGCAAGCCAGCGTTTTGGTTGCTTTACTAGCTGCAGCATCGCATTGCAGGCTCATGTTCATCTTGTGGTCAACGATGACTCCCAAGTCTCTTTCTTCCATAGTGCTAGCCAGCATAGCACTGCCGAGCCTATAAGGATGCTGCAGGTTTTTCTTCCCACGGTGGAGAACCTTGCATTTTTTGGTGTTAAACACCATCAGGTTCTCATCCACCCATTTGCTGAGCCTGTCCAGATCAGCCTGGATCACCCACCTGTCTTCTGGTGTGGATGCTTTGCCCCAGAGTTTGGTGTCATAAGCGAACTTGGCCAGTCTGCTTCTGACTCCAATGTCCACATTATTGATGAAGATATTGAACAATATGGGTCCAAGGACAGAGCCTTGGGGGACCCCACTAGTCACTGGACACCATGATGAGTGACTGCCATCAATTACAACCCTCTGGGTCTGACCACAGAGCCAATTTCCCAGCCAATGGATCGTGGTGGACCCAAGGCCACAATTGGCTAGTTTCACCAAGAGGTGATCATGGGATACCAGATCGAAGGCTTTTTTGAAGTTAAGATATATGACATATTGATCGTCTGATGGAGGACTACCACGCTCTCGGGTGCGTGCTGAAGGAGATGGGCGCACAGGTGGTTTTCTCTTCTATCCTGCCAGTGAGTGGATGAGGCAGATGGCATGAAACGTGCATCGCGGAGACCTACTGGCGGCTACAGGAATGGTGATTTGAGGCGGGCTTTGGCTTCCTCAGCCATGACCAGCACATCACAACGAGAGACATGCTGGGATGGGATGGGCTCCACCTTTCCCCTAAAGGTAAGCATGTGTTCTCTTCTAGGCTGGTGGACCTACTCCGGCGGGCTTTAAACTAGGCTTGCCGGGGGAAGGGGTAGACGAGGGTGGAGGAAACATCAGACTGCCAGACCAAACAGCACCCACAACTACAGCCCATACCCAGACCACTGAGCGAAGCAA
>NW_017728949.1:14899125-14907372 GCF_001723895.1 Crocodylus porosus | reverse complement strand
GGTAGCTGCAGTTGAGCCTGTGTTGCCTGTGGGAGCCGGCAACTGAGCAGGCTCTGCTGGAGCAGCAAGAGGTGCATACCTGTTGCTAAGCTCTGGCTGGGCAGGGGCCTTGGTGCGGTGGGCCTTAGGGCCCTTGACCACCTTGGCCCATGCCCCTGACTGGACAGACTGGATAGAGTGGGAGGTCCCAGGGTCCTCCTTTGTCCTGGAGGGAGATGGTGGTCTACCCTCCAGCTCCTGGGGGAGAAGGGCCTGGCAGTAGGAGTCAATCTCCTGCTCACAGTCTCTGGACTGTGGCCTGGAGCTCCTCCAGCTGGCGTGCCAGAGACCCCAAAAGGGAGCAGACCCCACACAGGGAGGTAGCCATGCTGCTGGGCCCCAGAGCCTGAAAAAGGGACAGGCAGCCCCCACAGCCGAGAGCCAGGGGCTCCGTCTGCATGGCACCTGGAACCATGGGCTCCGTCTGGGTGGCTGCCCCTGAGGTGCCCGAGGGGGGGTGGGGCCGCAAAGCCTGAGGGGACCCTTGGGGTGCAGTGCATGGCCATCCATGTCATGCCTCTGGTAGGCTGGCTACAGCTGGGTCTGACTACGCTGGGGGGTTCGCAGGCAGGGTCTGGGGCCCTCCCGCACGCCCCCCTGTGTGAACTCCGTGCTAACTCACACACCAGCAGACAAGCGCACCTGTTTGCACAGCCTGTTTGCGTGGCTCTGGTCTCGTGGCTCCCTGCGGGGCTGGGCGAAGTAGGGGCCTGGGCGGGGTCTTGACCCGGCCCGGCTCCACGCAGCCGCCTCCTCCCACTCAGAGAGGAGTTAACCCCTCTCCTCACATCTCCCAAGTGGAATTAATTTTCTGGGTGTTCTCCCACTTCAATGGCTGAAAAATCTATAAAGTTTTGCTTAAAGAGAGCTTCCCAAAGAGATACTGTCTAAGCTGACAGATGAAGTGTTGTGATCCCCATCTTACAGATACAGACTTCTTCAAAATTGCACATCAAATGGGTGTCAGCCACCAATAACATGCAAATCTACTGCACTAGAGTTGAGGGTGCGATGAGTAAAACCTCCAGCAGGAGGATTGTGCAGAGTCAGAATGAATTGAGACAAACCTAACACCTAAGAAGCAGCTTCAGACTTCAGGTAGGAACTTCTGACTCCTATGCCTCTTGAGGATAGGAATCTCTTGTAAACCCAACCATGCATCTCCCAAGTGGAATTAATTTCCTGGGTGTTCTCCCACTTCAATGGCTGAAAAATCTATAATGTTTTGCTTATTGTATCTGGGAAACCAGAGTTAAAGGTTCTAGGGGGATTTCTTTGATTAAATAAAGTTAAAAATAACTTGCAAATACAGCAAAAACATGGGCAAATAAATCAACTGCTGGAGCTTTGCTGCTTGGTGAGTATAATGTAAAACAATGTTTCTGTCATGACAGAGAGAGGAAGTATTCCTGTAATCAAAATTAGGCAAAAGACAGGAAATGAGGTCTCATCAAGATATGCCTCAAATCTATCAGAGATTCCATTTCAGAAGAGATACTGGGACTTTATACAGCTGTCAGCAGCATTCTTCAAGTTACATTACTGCATAAAAAAGAGTGCTAGAACCTGGGACTTAAACTAAACAGATTTCCTATAGGAAACACGCACAAAATTACATTGCTTCTAAAGTTACTTTTATAGACATTTTCCCTGAGAAATATTTCTCTCTGGAAAAATAAATTCACAGGATGTAATTAAAACAGTTATATGTGTACATTGGAATGGCCCCTCTTAAGTGCTTCACCAAATGCACCACTAAATAAAGGAATGAAAGCCAGCTTTGTTTAAATCTATTAATAACAATATTTATTAATTATAAAATGGGACGTTGCTCTGTTAGTTTATGGTTATGAAAATAGCCTTTAATAAAGCTCGGGCTGGAGGTATTTAGCAATGCAGTTGTCTGCACTGCTGAAGCAGTCTAAAAGTCAACAAGTAAAAGCAGTAGGTTGTGGTAAATGCTGACTTGATAAGTGCAGCACATATCAAATTCCATACACCATGGGTTCTATTAATAACCAGGTGCTTACATCTGCAGTGTATTTTCTCTGTCTCTCTTGCCCTTTTCTTTAATTTTTATCTGAGCTGTACTACTTTTTGTCTTTGCACTTTATAAAAGATAGTATATGGCATTTTAGAAATAATCCCTGCTGTAGGCAAGATGTGCTTTAGTTTTGCCAAAAGTGCTGAGCACAATATGGAGAAAACAACCCTTGCCCTAGCACAATTCAACAAGACACTGAAAATCCTTTGCACCGTTTTAATCAAGGGTTGGCAATCTGGTTGGGATAAAATCACTTTCTGCCTGTAAAAAGTTTCTTGAGGTTTGGAAAATGCCACCTATCACTTTAAAGCAAAGATACCAAGTTTTCATCGGCAGTATTCTGCATTTGGAAAAGCACTAAAAAACAAGGAGAGAAGGAGGCTTTTTGATCAGAACTATAGCTTTGTGTGGCTGCTCTGTCTTCCTTCCTATTTGGCACACCATAAGAATGGGTGACATGATACTTCTGACCAATGGAAAGGATATCATTGTTATTAAAAATTGAATCCAAGATAGCATTATTTGTAAAGATGCCTTTTGCATCTCTGTATATTATGATCATTTCACTTCAGGTTGCCTAATACTTGTGGATTTGGCAGCACTTAACTGAAATTACTATTTTCTCATAACTGGGGAAGTCTTAATTATGCTAAGAGAAATGTTTGATAGTCTCCTTTTAGATTGCATAAGTGTCCCCAGCACTGCAGAGATGGTCCAAACAATTACTTGCCCCTATGTATTCCCTTATATTTTTACCACTGTTCCAAGCTCTCTCATCTCTGTGAAAGGCAAAAAACATCTCTACATCATATTCTTTTTCCCTTTGAGTGCTAAATGTGGTTTACCTTCTGATAAAAGCCTGGGTTTTCAAAAGCACTGAAGAATTAGGAGCATAAAGCCCACTGAGTTTCGATCTTATACTTTACAGTCATTCTAATAAAGCTCGGGTCATGATTATATGATGGAGTTATACTTGTATAAACTAGGTTATAATCTAAACCATTATAGCAATGCCAGTATTCATACAGACATAGTTATCCCAATAAAAGAATGCCGTTTTCCAGTAAAGTTTATATTGTTTTAAGCTAAAAAAAAAAGGTAGTCTTTGTACTAGAATAATAGTCTCCACTGGAGAGTTTAGACTGATAAAATTCTTTTGGTAAAATTGTCCAATGTCTATACAGCCTTCATGTATTTATTTACTACAAGTTCCTTCAAAAAGGACTAATCAATATTTTTAAAATGTTGAGTTGTTTTTTTTTTTAAGCAATATTTGTACGAAGAATTGTGAAAATGTTTCATTTTTCATAGGAAAAGTGTCATAACATTTTTTAAAGAGAAATTGTTATTGGAAATATTACCGGAATGGAAACTGTGTGTTGTGCTTGTGTTGTGTTTTTTACCAGGTGTTTGGTGAAATGTAAAATTTTCAATAGCTATTTTTTAAAAAAGCATTCAGTAAAAACCCTGAAGGAATCTGTGGGTTTCCCTCCCCTTGTGGCTATGGAGCCCTGGCCCCTAAATAAAGCAGGACCCTTTATTTAAAAATAAGGAAAATGAATGCTAGGCCAATTTTAAACAGGTCCACATGAAAACAGCATCGATGCAGAGGATTTTTGAAAGCAAAATGAAGCTTTTATTTTTCAGCTAGCTCTAAACCACCATTCCTCTGCCGTTGTGAGTAAAAGCCAGGCTGGGGAATGCTCAATGTGAATTGCCCCACAGCTGTTTAGCACAGTTGTTTCTGCACTCAAGAAACAATGGGGGAAATGTTTAATGTTCACACCCCACCTCTGTGGTGGGCTAATGTCAGAATTGTAATGCAAAATGCACAGAAATGCTCTTGGTTAAAAATACACCTATAACTCTTACGCCTTTACTCCTCAAATATATCTTTCTTCATGTAATTGCATTTTTTTCAGCTATGGTGCATTCATTTTCATACAAGATTTTTACGCAAAGTAACAGATGCTTTTATACTTTTTATTTTACTGAGCTTTTTGAATGCCTAGCACCATAACAGCTAGGGATTTATTTCCCCCCGTATTCTCTTAGGGCTTAATTCAGTAATTATACATCCTGCTTCTTTGCAGCCGTAGCTGGACTTAATGAAGTTGTGTTAGGCACTTGTAAGAGATTAGTGTTTATTTTTCTCCACTGATTTTATTAAGCTCATTCTAGGCCTTTGTGCTCAGAGGATCTTTTAAAAAGCAGTTCTTATGATTATGGTCAGGTCTCTCTGTTGTGCTAAAAGGGCCTGCACTCATTCGACTTTGGCATCTCTTAGAGGGGAGGGTGAAGGTGTGGGTGGATCTGTGTTTCCTCTGTATATGCTGTACAGAAAAACAAACTACATTAAAACTCAGAAAGGTTGTAAAGTCAAATGCTCAGAAGTTAGGAAATGCCAGATTTATAGTGGCTGGAAGTACAGTCTTTAGGTGTATAGACCAATGCCCTGGAACTAACAGGTAAGATGTAAAGGCTGTTGTCTATGTGGAGCTGCCACAAGAGGGTGATGGAGATGTCTGGTTTGCCAGTGGGTTTCATTGCTACTTGCTGGACAGCAAAGGAATATGGAGCCTTGAGAATAATAGGACTTATTTTCAGGTTCTGGAGACAAGTGTAAGATTATGAATCCTGTCTCCTGTCTGTCTTTCTCCCCCACTGTGTCTCACTCCTATCCCCTGTTGTGCTACTATTACTCCTTTCCCTATTTCTCTCCCTGATCCCATCTCCTCTGCCTCCCTTGTTCCTGCCCTTTCTTCTGGCCTCCTTTCTGTACTTCTGTACTCCCACTACCCAGCTCCTATCCTCACCCTTGGTCCTTTTCCCTTGTTCTTATCCCTACATTTTCTGACCTTATTCTTGACCTGCATCTCTCCTTCCACTTTCTTCACCCATCTGTTTGAGTCAAATGACTGCTTCCTTTTCCTGCATACTACCTGGGCTCAGCAGAGGAGAGACAGGCTCCTTGCTGTCAGCTGTGATGGCAACCAGAAGCAGCAGGTTTAGGGAAAGCCCATCTCAGGCCTGGCAGCCTTTGACCCAGAGCATGCTCTCTGTCACTGTGGGGAATAGTATATGTTCAGTCCATAGGAAGTGGCATGAGCTGCTCAGTGCAGATAGACTCTGGCAATTTACAGTATTTCAAGGTGTATAAGTTCAGGTCTGAGGCCCAATTTTTTACTTGAAATTCAACCTGGGTTTATACACTGTTTTGTCTCCTGCAAGCGTCACTGGCATGGCTCAGGCAGCGCCACTCACAGCGGATGGGGCCACACTAGCCGAGTGCTGAGCCCGGCTTCCATACTTACCTGCACACAGCGCTCAGCAACAATGCTCACAGTGGATGGGGACAGGCTCAGCACTTGGCTGGTGCAGCCCAGGCAGCACTGCTTGCAGGTGATGGGGTTGCACCAGCCAAGCCCGAGCCTGGGCCTGACTTGTACACTATGCCTATGAAAATCCTAACTTTTCGCATTGGAAAACCAGGGGTCAACTTATACAACATATCATCACCTGTACAACATATACACTGTGAAATAAGGTAGTTGCCTATTTGTAGCAAGTCTCAACAGAGTCCGTGTGAGCAGCAACATTTCAGAGCCTTTTAATTTGAGTGAGTAGTTGCATGGAATGGAAAAAAGCACACCTTTGACATAAATATGACTGCGCTAAATTTCAGGACTCTTAAAATATTGAAGCACAAATATTTTTTATTTTTTTTAGGAAGGGAAATGGAAATATATATTCCTTTGTCTTGGAAATGGCTGAGTCATTTATAATGAAATTCTTTTCTCTCTCCTTTTCTCTTAATTGCTTTCAAGCAGAGAGATGGCATAGAAAATTTCAACCAAAATAGTCACAGTTTGAACAAATTGTAAGAACTGAAAGTACGTTCCAATAATAGGAAGTTTTGGGCAACCTTAATGATGTATGTTGCTATTTGCACCATTTATTGGTAGGGGTCCACCTAACATGCAGTGAGAGAAAGCAGTTTTCACAGCTTGGTCAGCCTGAAGAGAGAATTTTGTGGCCATTTTATGGCAGCCCCGTCCCTCAGCGCTGACTGGTGAAAAAGCCCTGGAAGGGTGGGGGAGAGATGAGGGTTTGGGCTTTGTGAATTGATTGGCAGAGAGGCACAAGGGGTTACCCTTCATGCTGCCCTGCGAGCTGGCGCCTTCCCCTCTGGGGCAGACCGTGAGGCCAGGCTGCAGCAGTCGTGAGGCCCACTATGTTCCACTGGGGAGCTAGCATTTTATTTTTATTAAGGTTTTTTTTCTGTTTGATTTCCTAGGAAATCAAGGCCAATGTCATGTTTTATGGAAATCATGGAAATTGCTGTTTTTCAGTTTCTGTGAAAATCGTTAAACCACAATTTGAGTAGGTCCCTATTTACTGGTTGTGAGAATTTATATGTTGCTACTCTGCCCCAGGGCTTGGGTGAAAGATGGGTAGGATTTGAGAGAGAAGTTGATTAGTTGAGATTTAAAATCAGGTATTCTTGGGCTAAGCAGCAATCCCAGGCACTAACTTTCATGAGGGCCCTCTGGGTACCCAAATGATTTATGGGATTTTTAGACAATATGGTGTAGCTCCCTTCCTTCAGATATGTTACTCCATCTCTCTTTATTTAGTTATGCCCCCAGGCATTTTCACTCTCTGCAATGCATATGTGCAATTCCCATTAATTGGGAGTCAGGCGTGTGTATCTATTAGAGGTTTCACCTTGTAAGAATGCATGAAAGAAATGTCTAAGTCTGCTTCCATTAAAATCAATAGTAGAGTAGACACTGATTTCAATGGGCACATCTACACAAGATATTTAGGGTGTTTATACATGTGCTCTGGGAGTGGGGAGGGGTGCTTTAATTAGAGCGGCTCCAAGAGCCTCTCGTGTATCAACATGTCCCTGTGCTGAAAAATGGTGGTGGGGGCACTTTTAATTAAAGCTTATTTGACAAGCTTTAGTTAAAGTACCCCCACCACCATTTTTCAGCTCAGGGATGCTGATACACAAGACTCTGGAGCCTGTTGAAGTGCAGTAATTGCCATGCTCCAGCACACTTGATTAATTGGTTCATGTGAGAATATGATCCCAAAAGTTGATTAATCAAGTCTGCTCCAACACGCTGTAATTACAGCACATTGGAGCAGCTTTGCTGCTCATGTATAGATGCCCTTCCTGCAGAGATGCCTAATTAATTCTGCAGTAAAGCCTCAGCATCTACATGTGTGGCCCTATCAGGCTTCAGTAAACTAATTAACTCTGCCATAGGTTACTTGTAAATACAACTACTATCCTATGGCAAAGTTCTTCAGTGCACAGGAACAACATGTATGTAGATACTAATGGGGCTGGCTGGGGCATAATGATGCTTCAGTGTGTGGGTCACCTGCCAGCTAGCCCTGCACTAGAGCATCCTCTTGCCTCAGCTAGCACCCCCACAGCATGTTGAGCTGGGTCAGAGCAGCCCCAGGCTGGCAGGCTGACCCCCTGTACCCTGTGCCAGGCAGGGCTGCTCTGACCCAGCTCAACGTGCTGCGGTCCTGGGTGCACGTGTAAATGCGATGCCCAGGAGCAATAAACTCAGTGTAATATGTGCCAGAGTTTATTGTATTGCATTAATTTCATGTGTAGATGTGCCCAGTGAAACCAAAGTGAAAGCTGAATGTTTTTAAAGATACCCACTACATGCAAGCAACCTTTCATGAGCCAACAGAAGTCTGAAGCCAGCAACTTGAGCTAAATGACCATGGGCCAAACATTTAAAAGTGTTTGGGTATATAAATTCTACTGACGTGAGTGGGAGTTAAGTTCCTAAATACCTTTGGCAATCTGGTGCTTCGTGCCTTAGCTAGAAGCAGTAGCCAAATCAGGCTTATACAGAGCAGTAATGACAGACATATACCCAGACTCTCCTAAGCATTCTATTAGAAATAAAAAGTTGGGTTTTTTTATTGTTCTCCTTCAGTGCCTGTGGAACCAAGTTCACTCACTGTATGATGCTGCAAAATCCTTTTGAATCAACAGCTTGATTTTCACCTCCAAAATATTATAATAATTCCGGGAAGCAGCAGCGGGAAGGAGAGGAGTTAGGCACACGTGTGTCCCGCACGCACGTGTGCCCCATAACTAACTTTTGACCCGAGGCAGCGGCGGC
>NW_017728949.1:14876203-14899114 GCF_001723895.1 Crocodylus porosus | reverse complement strand
GGCTCCCAAGGGAGGTGGTGCTCTCCCATACCCTGGGGGTATTCAAGAGAAGGTTGGATGTGTATCTAGCTGGGGTAATGTAGGCCAAGCACTCTTTCCTGCTTATGCAGGGGGTCGGACTCGATGATCCATTGAGGTCCCTTCCGACCCTAGCATCTATGAATCTATGAATCCAGGCAAGGATTATTTCCAAATGCCCAAATGGGCAACTTGGGGAGACAGGCATTATGCTGTTTTCTTTAGCACTGCTTTTCCTGCTTCGGACAAAGCCATTTCCGGTAAGTGCGTGGCACTGTCCCTCCAAAAAGACATGTCAAAGCACTGACTGGTTTATGAGAATTAATGAATGTTCTCTGGTTCAATCCATAGTCCAGAACTTCCCCCATTGATGTGTCAGCACATTGGAGTCACTAGGAATGTGATAATTGAACGGACTTAAGACTGGACAAGGCACTGAGGAAAGGACCATAAAGAACAGCCCAATATTGGCAGGGAATGGTGATCTTTCTGTATTCCCACAGATCAGTTTGTAGAAGGGCTGAGTTTCAAGCTTTTCTCCACCCACTCATGGGCTATGAAGCTGCATTTAGAAAACAAAAAAAGCAAGAGGAAACCAGTGCATGTGAGAGTCTGATCCTGAAACTTGTTTGTTAATAAAGCCATACAGAGGATAGCAAATCATCAATTTAAAGTTGTGATCAACATAGATTTAATAGATTTCATAGACATTAGGCTCTAGAAGGGACCTCATGAGATCATTGAGTGCAGCTCCCCTGCCATAGGCAGGAAGTCTGCAGGGATCAGATGAACCCAGCAAGATAAACATCCAAATGTCTTCTGAATGAGTCCAGAGTAGGTGCTTGCACCACCTCTGGGGGCAGTCTGTTCCAAACCTTGGACACTCGGACTGTAAAGAGATTTTTATATCGAGTCTGAATTGGCCTTCTAGGAGTTCGTGGCCATTAGACCTGGTTATCCCTTGAGGAGCCCTGGTGAACAACTGTTCTTCCAGATCCTGATGCACCCCCCTTATATACTTATAGGCAGCCACCAAGTCCCCTCTGAGCCTTCTCTTTGCCAGGCTGAAGAGTCCCATGTCCCTCAGCCTCTCCTCAGCTTGCTCTCTTGGCCTTTGATCATACGGGTGGCTGACCTCTGGACTTTCTTGAGCTTATCCACAACCCTCCTGAAGTGGGGGCCCCAAAACTGGACACACTACTTCAGCTGTGGCCTCACTAAGGCCGAGTAAAGTGGAAGGATGACACCCCTGGTTTTGCTTGAAATGCATTGTTAGATGCATGCCAGAGTTTGGTTTGTTCTGCCAGCCACAGCATCACATTGGGGGCTCATGTTCATCTTGTGGGCAGTCAAGACCCCCAAGTCCCTCTCTGCGTATGTTGAATGCAATCAGGTTTTGGTCTGCCCACTTTGCAAGCATGTCCAGATCAGCCTGTATCCCCAGCTTGTCTTCCAGGGTGACTGCCTTCCCCCATAGTTTAGTGTCATCTTCAAACTTTGCCAGTCCACATCTGATGCCCGAATCCAGGTCATTAATGAAGATATTGAAGAGTACTGGTCTGAGCACTGAGCCCTGGGGGACTCTACTGGTAGCCTTGTGGCACGCTGATTTGTTCCCTTTGGGTCCGACCCCATGGGCAGCTCCCCAGCCATTGGACTGTGAGATGGTTGAAGCCACAGTTGCCCAGCTTGGCCGTGAGGACATCATGGCCATGAATACATCACCCAAGTGCCATGAGCTTTCAAGTATCTTGGCCATAAGACATGCTATGATGTCCACTAGCTCTTTTAAGACTCTGGGGTGTAATCCATCTGGGCCCGCGGACTTATGGATGTCAAGCCTCTTGAGGTGTTCTCTCACTTGGTCTACGTCAATGGTAGTCCCATCTCCAGAGCCCTGGTTGCTTTGCATCCTGTCTGACAGCGTACCCCCCGCTTGGGCAGGTGGAAAACTGATGCAAAGTAACTGTTTAGGAGATTGGCCTCTACTTGGGCATCAGACATCAGCTGCCCCATTTGATCTTGCAGGGGGCCAGTGTTACTTTTGTTCTTCCTCCGACTTCCTACATAACTGAAGAACGACTTTTTGTTATCCTTGATTCCAGTGGCTAGCCTGAGTTCTGTTGCTGCCTTGGCTTTTCTGGACCACTCCCTACAAGTATGGACTGGTGCTGAGTAGCCTGCCTTGGTGATGATTCCAGTTTTCCATCTGATGTAGGCTTCTCTTTTTTATTTCAGGAGACCCAGAAGTTGCCTGCTGAGCCAAGGGGGCTTCTCTGCCCTCTGACTGCATTTCCTGTGGTGTAGCAAGAAACCTTTTTGTCTGCCCCCCTCACCCCCCCCGAAATGTGAAGCTCCTCCATATGGCAAAAGCCCCTCTTTTAGTATTTGCCCCTTTTGGGGATGCTTTCTCTTTTCTAGCTTTTCTTTCTTCCTCTCTTTTTTTCTTTATTATATCATTATTATTTTTATATGTGACAGGCTAGCTTGCAGTGACCTACCCAGGGGTTATGAAAGGGCAAAAGATGATTGGAGGACTTGGGAGTCCCTTTCCGCACCAATCAGGCCCCAGAGACTCACCCCCCCCATGTTCCGATTGGCCCCTTGGGTCACCTGGAGGGGGATAAAAGGGGCAGCTGACTCAGGGGAAAGACCAGCAAGGGACAACAAGGAAGGAGCTTCACAGAGCTGGTAAGAGCTGAGCCAGCGGGGCAGGAACAGTCCCCCAGAAGAGCCTGAAAGAACAAGACCTGCAGGCAGGCAGGCTGCACCCTCAGGAACGCAGTGTGCAGCCGGCAGGAGAGGCTCCCCACTGGGCTCCGGGATCCCCAAGGAGAGGCTGCAGCCAGCAGGAGAGGCTCCCCAGCTCCAGGAAGGTTCTGAGCAGCGACCTGAGGGGTTCCCAGCTCTGCTTCCAGCTCCTCCAATCAGAGGACTGGGCAGCTCAATGTGAGGCCGGGCTCCGGGAAGGTCAAGACCCCTAGCAGGCTGTAGTTGTGCCACCAGTGGTGGCTGTGTGGCGGCATTCCTGCCTACCACATGGGAGATATCGGTTCAAGTCCTAGCTGAGGTGACTTGGGGTGGGTGAGGTAACAAGAAGTAAACCTTCTTGTGGTGGAAAGGGACCATTGTACTTTCTCCCCCTCCAGGTACCAAGACCCTATGTTTCCTTGTCATTTGACATTTTGCATTTTGTGCCCTTTGTATATTTCACCAACCCATATTGTTTGTTCTGCTGTTTGAGTTTTATATTTTGTTAACCCTGTTTTGTCAGTGATTGTAAGTGTCTAACCTTTGTTGAATCCTGCCCCCTTGGGGCATTGTAGTGTCCACTACACCCTCTGATTTATGCCTGTTATGTTCCCAGTATGAAAAGGTATATGGTTAAGTCGCCATTGGTGGTCTGGCTCTGCTCTATAGGGGAGGAGGGTCCCTGTACCTCCCATAGCACTTGTTCACCTGCTTTGATCCCTTCAATTGGAGAAGGGGTACCTCTTGGAGTACTGCCTGGGTTACATATATATGGTGTATTTGTAGTGAAAATAGAGCTTGTAGATGCTTTTACAAATGTACTTTAAGTTTAAAAGTAAGTTGTACCCTGTAACAATGTTAGCAAGAGCAGGAATCTCTGTATGGAGCAGGTCCTTGAATGAATCATGGTTGATTGTGTAACACAGTAACTAGTCTGGATAAGTAGGTTAATGAGCGGCAATTAACATCTACAAAATCAGAGACCTAGGAGAAGAAAGAATCAATAAAGAGCCAGGAATTCCTGGAAAGTTCATTGTTAAAGGTACGGAAGCCCCCGTTTGAACTAATCAGCACTGGAAATAGACCCTTGGGGCTGAAATACCTCTTGATGAACCACTTCCAGAGCTCTATTCATCATGGCAGTGAATCAATCAAAATTCATCAATGGACTCCTGAAACTGCGCGTATGTGCGGACATGACCCCTGGGCCTGACAGCTGCCATCCAGCAGCTACCAAGCGGGACGTCCCTCGAGGTCAACAACCCCTGGATTGGGTAAGCCCAAGAATTGAGGAGTCACCAAAATCTGCCAATAGAGGGATAAAAGGCAGTGAAGAATGACCCCCAATGGCACCCTCTTTGACCTGACAAGCACCCTGCCTGTCCAGCCAGAAGGACCCCCTTGTGAAGAATTATCACACTGAAAGAAGCCTCAACAGGCCATCGACGGCAGACTCCACCACTTGGGGATAGGTATATCTTGACTCCGGTGCTTAGTGTTCATAGCTAGCTTCTGTGAGTGTGTTTGTGTGCATGGATGTGTGTGTGTGTTTGAGGGGATCAGCACTAAGGTTTATGGTCTGACTTTTGCATCTGTCCAATAAACTAGAATTTTATGATGATCCTGTGAGTTGGTGCTTTGTAGCAAACAGTGGAATGGGATGGACTTCCCTCGCACATTGTTCTTTAGGAACAACCATTCCTCATGGCCTACCCTTCCTAGTGGGCCATGGGCCCCTTAGTGTCTGGCTGACCAGTCTCCTGAGTTTGTGGAAGTCAGCCTTTCCAAAGTTGAGGATTTCTGTTTTTCTGAGGTATTTGCCCACCCTGTGTTGGACAGAGTAAGTAATCAGATCATGGTTGCTGTCACCAAGCTTGCCCTCGATCTTCCTCACCAGATCATCCCCTTTGGCCAGAGCCAGATCCAGCAGTGCTTCTCTCCTAATTGGCCTGTAGACCTCTTGTATTAGGTACAGGTCGTCAGTGCAAGCAAGGAAGTTATGCGACCAGTCGGACCTTGCCGTGTGCTCATCCCACAAGATGTCAGGGAGGTTGAAGTCTCCCATGACAATCATGCAGCATGACCAGCCCTCCCCTATTGTGTTTTAAGGTTTGAGAATAACAAGACGGCATGCAACAGCAATTGTCTGTCTCCATGTTCTCACCTTCATTAATACTCCCTCTGTAATGTTGCTGATCACTGGTCTGAAGCCTCTGTTAGCCAGAAGGTACTGCTTTGTCTTTGCCTGAAGAAAGGTTTATGGTATCTCTCTCTGTTAGTAAATCTTAGCAAGAACTTGGGGTTCTCTTTAGAAGTGCTGTTCCAAGATTAGAAAGAAGGTTAAGTGCCTCCAAAGCTATTCCTTATCTCCAGTAATGGCACTTTTTAACACAACTGTATGGTCTGGGAGGTAGGTCCTAAATCAGGGGTGGGCAATTATTTTAGGCAGAGGGCCGCTTACTGAGTTTTGGCAAGCCATTGAGGGCCGCATGACAGGCAGCCAGGGGCAGATAAATATTAATTTTCTAAATTTTTTAGGGGCCCTGCGGACCATATAGGATGGTCTGGTGGGCTGCATCCGGCCCGCAGTCCACATTTTGCTCACCCCGTCCTAAATGCAGTCAGTTGGCTAAGTTGATTTTGAGCATTTTGTAGGAATGCAAACTTACAGAGAAAGCAGTGGTCCTTGTCTCAAAGCATGGTGAGTTAGTTTGTGTTCCTGTAGATCTCTATTGGCTTCCCTTTTCAATGTGTGGGTTTATCCTCCTGAACTGGCAGTTGAGGCCTTTCTTTCTCAGTTGATATGAACTCTTCATTTGAAGGCATTAGAGCTGTTGTAATTGTATTTTGGGGTACCAGTTGAAATTTCACTATTCCCATTGTATTCTTTTTGCTTATGTTATTTGAAATATAAAAGATAAGTATCTTTGTCTATAAATAGTCCCAAAATACTCAGACAAAAACAGAGATAAAAGAAACTTTTGTTCTGTTTTCTTTTGTGATTAAGTCAGTTGCTGCATCTGACAAATTAGACTACTGCCTAACTGACTCACTAAACCAGTTGGTCTATATTACAGACTCTATATAAGGTGTCACCCCGCCTCCTACCCTCATCCTGACTTCAGAAAACTATGGCAAACTACATCTCTTCTTTCTTTTAATTTTTTTTTTTCATTTTTGGCAAATCTGGAGCAGTCATCCTAGGCATGCTTTAGTTGTAATATATGCAACAAGCATTTGTAATAGTTGTAAAATATTACTAAAATATTTATAATATATTTATAAAATCTTTGTAATACCAGTCAAAATGTCAAATTTTGTAATTTGTAGAAACATCGGCAACCATGTAGAAGCAAATTTACATTTTTTTGGTAAAATATAAGCATGATTAAAATGTAACAAACTTTGGTTTCTAATGAAAATATTTTAAAATAAGTGTATTTTTCTTTCATCAGATTTGTACTCTGAAGCAGGCACAGAAGGTAAAGAATCAGGACTGAGTTTAGGCAAGATAGGAACAAGCGGGAAGAAATATCAGTATATCATGGAAATTCTGCAGGGAGTGAGCCTTCTAATCCAATCTAGTTTTTGCTGGTTATTTATGACTCAGAAGCAATAATTGCTACATTTTTTATTTCATACTGTTAATAGAATTTTTTATTCTCATGAGAATATAGTTTTGCATAATTGATTAATTATCATGATTATTTAGCAGTGACAACCATGGTCTTAAAGTTAACAAGGCTATAAACTATTGGTGCAATAATTCAGGTGATTTTAGCTGCTCCTCTTAATTCTTTATGAGAGCAACTGCAGGGTGATTCAGTGTTTGCAGCTCAGAGAAAAGATAGTGAAGATACCTAAATGAAAGCCACAATCAATCTGTGTGTTTAATGCTCTCTACGTGGCACTAAACTTGCTGAACCATATTGATTTTCCTCTTTTGATATATTCTGTTGTTATAGAAAGGGTGTTATTGCATGTAACAATTCTTATGTGCTAACTCCTAAAGGAATTTTAGGTTTGAGAATAAGTTAGCATGTGCTGTGAACAGTTGCATGTTAAGGGTTAATACCGTCTATTAGGGCTGGGCAAAATGGCACCATTCTGTTTTGCCTTGAGTTTCGATGGTTTGAGGGAACAGTGTTTCATCTCAAATTTCATTTTGAGTTGAAACAGCTGTTCCGTTCCATTCCATCAAAACAGAAAGGCTGTTTCGACACTGTTTTGAGTTTTCTTGGGGAGCTACCCAGTGCCCCGTGCTACATCACACTGGGGGGATGAGGCAGCCCAACTGGGCTGCTTCCCAGGGTGCCACACTAGATCAGTCCAGGGGCAGGAGACAGGCCAGCTGGGCTGCTTCCTGGGGCCCCATGCTACATTGCACCAGCTGGGCTGCCTCCCACCCCCTGCCAGATCTTGCACTGGGGATGGGAAGTCAGCCTAGCTGGATTGACTTCCCATTCCCAGCCTATGGTCGAAATGTTTCAACTTTCCAAACATTTCAACCAGCCTCACTTTGTTTCGAGGCTATTTTGACCACCTTTGTTTTGTTCCAATTTTGCTGTTTTGACCTTGAAATTGGTCAAAACAGTGTCGGAACAAAATGGCCGGTGAAATTTCGTACAGCCCTACCATCTATAATGTGCACAGCTCTGATTTTCTGCTAGATGGCAGCAAGGGCATGGCTAGGAGCTGCCAAGTAGGACTGTGCCAAGCTTTGGTCCCTGATTCAATTCAGTGGCCGAATCTCTGAATCTGAATCAAATCATAGGACTGTTTAATCTCTCTGAATTGAACTGGAACCCTCCAAATTGATTCGGGGAGATTTAGACAGATTCTGTGATTCAGACCTCTAGGTAGCAAGGGCTCATGAATTCTGCAATGCTGGGGTGGATGGACCATCCTACAGGAGTGTGGGGGGCTCCCCAGTGCACTTGGCAGCAGACCCAGAAGTGGACCAGAAGCACTTCTGGTCCACTTCTGGGTCTTCCGGGGAGCATGTGGGAGGCCCCCCTGTGTGCCCCCAGCTCAGCAATTGGTGCTTCCTGAGTCTGGAGGGGCACCTGCACCCAATTGCCAAGCCAGGAGGTATGGGGGGCCCCAAGTGCGCTCCTCGGCAGACCCGGAAGTGGACCGGAAGTACTTCTGGTCCACTTAGGGTTTGCCGCTGAGCATGCAGGGGGCCGCCTGTACTCCTGTGGGATGCTTTATGTTCCCCACCATCACAGCATTCGCAATCCATGCCTGCTACCTCAGGTATGTAGAAAAAACATTCAAAGCTGCGTCTATGTCCGAATCGCTGATTCTCTGAATCAGCATCGAATCTTCAGATTCGGCCGAATCCAATCAGGTACAGTGATCTGAATCAACTAATCTAATCACTGTTCCCAATTGAGGCTGAATCCAAATCCGAATCAAATAGGGCCTGTTTTGCCCATCCCTACTGCCAAGGCTTCCCCATGGCTGTCCAGCTTGTCCAGCAGTTCCCTGCTCACCTTTGCCCCCACCTCCTCCCTGTTATGGATGCTTGCTTCTCCTCAACTCTCACTGTGGGGCAGTAAAACTATGGGTGATGGATCATCCTGTGGGGGGAGGTGGTGCTGGGAGCAATACATCCTGGGATACTGGAGGACTGCAGATTGCTGGTATTGGCCTCATGGAGAATACTGACATTACTAAAACACAAGTTGCCTAACACCAACTGGAGATCATCCTCACCCAAAGAGGCATAATTTTGAGATGCTCAAAGAGCAATTAGCTTATTTTTTCCTGCCTTAATACACATATTCCCCTCTTAAAAGCATTTATTATGTGGGAAGGATATACCTAGAGTATCCAGTTCTGCAGTGTCTTGAAATAAGAATTTTCACATAAGTAGGATCAGTAGGATAAGATACAAAGTGAGAATTAATGATGAAAAGTGTCTGATTAACAGCAAAGCATTTGATATGTCACCACATGGGAAGTTATTAGTTGTGCTGGAGAAGGTATGGATTAATAGAAAATTTTTAACGTGGATAAAGACTTGGCAAAGTGGAGATAACAATGGGCAATGGTGAAAGGGGCACTATCATACTGGAGGAGGTTTTTAGTAGAGTTTTTCAAACATCAGTCTTTGGACCAGCTGTGTTTGATACCTCCATTAATGGCAGAGAAAGGAGAGTTGTAGCCTTGTGATAACATGAAACTGGGGAGCATTGTCAATAAAGAGGAGGTGCAGGGCACTGTACAGAAAGAACTTGATACGCTTAAGGATTAGAATTCTAGCAATGAGATGAAATTCAGTAGTACAAAGGGCAGAGACATGAATGTATGGACTAATTGCAAGTGTAACTTCTATAAACTGGGAGCTCAGGAGTTGGAGATGTAGACTTGCACCATTTCAGGGGTCACATAATGCCAAGCTTGCTGCCCAGGTGGCAATTACCATTATTTCTTTGACATTTTTCAGGATGTTTTTCAATGCCACCTCCCCCCAAAATTTATTTTTCCACAAAACCATTAAAACAAGAACTGGCATTTTTGGTATAAAAACATTCTCTATTGTTTGAAAAATGATTGAAAAAATAATTTCAAGTGAAAGATATCAGGCCCACTCCTGTTTTCATTTGTGACTTGTTTGGAGAGAACTGTATTGTCAAGGAGAATTTGTGCTTTGGCAGATTTTTATCTTGCCTACAAGAAGGTGCTCAGTTTTTGACTAAGATAAAGAAGTGCCTGCTTTTCCTCTGATGCTTCACTGACACTAACCGAGGACTGCCCCACATGCAATTTCTACTGAATGGCAGCAGTAGAAGTCCTTTGTACATTTTCTTCAGCTGTCTCTGATTGTGAGGGATGTCATTGACACTGCTTGTGGCTATCAGTGAAAATGGATGGTTTCATATAATATGCTGTAGATAGTAAGTACCTGGAAGTGCACTCACTCTATGAGCTGCAGCAGTCCTCTGTAAACAGCCATGAAAGCATGAGGTTGATTAATGACTGCAACTTGTCTTCAACACTTCAGGCATGCTTAGGCTCTCTGCTTCTGTTTTATTCTGCCTGTTATATGATAGCAGATCTGTTTAGCATCTTGAAGAGGTGAAAAGCAGGCCCAGTGTAATGTGCCGGCAAAAACAAGGGAGACAGAGCATAGGCTGACTGCAGCACCTGAGTAATGTCTGCTTCTTGTTTATAGTTCACTTCTTTAAAATATGGAACAAGAGCAGGGCCCTCCAGCAAGTGCAGATGATCACCCCTTGCAGCAGGTGGCACTGTCGAGTACAGAAAGCACAGTTCAAAATAAGACAGTGGCTTCTGAGGTCCTATTTGTGGCTTCTCGGGTCCTTCTGCTGCATTAGAACCATAGAATTGTAGACAATTAGGGTTGGAAGAGACCTCGGGAGGTCATGTAGTCCGGCCCCCTGCTCAAAGCAGGACCATCCCCAAGTAGATCATCCCAGCCAAAGCTTTTTCTAGTCAGGTCTTAAAAACTTCCAAGGACGGAGATTCCATCACCTCTCTGGGTAGCCTGTTCCAGTGCTTTACTACCCTCCTTGTGATACAGTATTTCCTCATATCAAACATAAACTTTCATTGTTGCAATTTGACCCCTTTGCTCCTTGTTCTGCCATCTGCCACCACTGAGAATGGTTTAGCTCTATCCTTCTTGTAACTGCCCTTCAGGTAGTTGAAGTCTGCTTTAAAATCCCCTCTCAAGTCTCCTTTTCTCTAAACTAAGTAAGCCCAGTCCCTCAGACTTCCCTCATAAGTCATGTGCCCCAGCCCCCTCATCATTTTTGTTGCCTTCCACTGGACTCTCTCCAACTTGTCCACATCTTTTCTGTAATGGAGGGTCCAAAACTGGACAGAGTGCTCCAGATGTGGCCTCACTATTGCCGAATAGAGGGGAAGAATCATTTCCCTCCATCTGCTGGCAGCACTCTTACTAATGCAGCCTGGTATGCAATTTGCCTTCTTGGTAACAGGCACCAAGTTAGCTCATAGTCAGCTTATTGTCCATTGTAACCCACTGGTCCTTTTCTGCAGAGCTACTGCTTAGCCAGTTGGTCCCCAGCCTGTACCAGTACATGGGATTGTTCAATCCAAAGTGCAGGATTTTGCACTTGCCCTTATTGAAACTCATGCGATCTGTTTTGGTCCAATCCTCCAATTTGTGCCATTGGAGGCATCTCTGAATCCTAACCCAAAGATACTCCAGTGTATCTACCACTCCCCCCAGATTGGTGTCATCTGCAAACTTGCTGAGGGTGTACTCCATCCCATCTTCCTTGTCATTGGTGAAGATATTGAACAACACTGGCCATAGGACTGACCCCTGGGGCACTCCACTTGATACCAGCTGCGAAGCAAACAGAGCCATTGACTACTGTAGGATAGGAGTAGGTCTCCACAGGCCACTGACTTTAGCCTTCCCATTCTCTTTGCCTCCATCCTTTGAATTCATCTCCCCTTGCTCAATTGTTGCAGAACTCTGACACCCCCTGCACCCCATCTTCCCTCCTCCAAGATGGTTTACAGAGCTGAAACTTCATTCGTTAACAGAATACATTAATAAAATCCAGGTCAACAGTAGTACTAAAAGACTGAAAGGTAGATCATCTGATAATCCTATTATATCTAAAACATTTTGATTAGCTTTGCATGACAGTTTTGCAGTGGATGTTGTGCATTAGGAACAAGGAAGGAGGGAGAGAGAATTATTTTATTTATCTTTCTCATATGTGAGCATCCTCTAGTTTAGGCATTAGTTAGTTATAGAAAAGAATAAACAGCAACAGGCATGTCCAGCAAAAGGAAAAAGGATTAAATACAATGTGACACATACACATTCTGAAGAAAGCAAGCTTAGTTTCTTTGCTGTTAGAAATGTAATTGCATCTGTTTGTGTGCTGAGACACCATGGATCATTGTCCCCCAATCCCAGTTGCTGGGCCACACAAAGGTTTATGAGTCTGTATAACGGCTGAGTTAACACGTGGGGCTTTTGCTTATAGACCCAGAAGTCACAGGTTTGATCCTCATTACTGATAACCCCCTGAGCGGTGTATAGAAGAGCTCAGGGTTAGGGTGTGGGGCTTTACAAAGCAACTTTGCAGTAGCTAGTAAGTCATAGACTATATTAGCAGTCACAGACTTGGTGCATGGCAGCCACATGGGAAATTTGAACTGTTGGAGTTATACAACTTGAAAAATGTAGAAACTGTTCTGATCTGTTCTCACCTCCAAATTAACCCTCCAGTGCAGCATGAAATAGACCATTATAGAACCCAGGCCTAGAGGGTATGATGTGGCCAATCCCCCCAGTGCATCCTCCGTGTCTTCATGCCAGCCCCCTGCACCTGGTTTAGCATCACCCAGTAAAGACTATTTACTTGGTTTCACTGCCCACCATACATGACTGTTCTGTCCATTTAAATTTGGAAGATGGTTTGATATGGGAATATGACAGTATTTATTGCTGTCCTACATTAATGTCTTACAGTCACATGATGAAGCCATGGCCTTATTGAAGTCAATAGCCAGATTTCAGTTGAGGCCAGAATTTTATGTATAGGCCAGTGAATTGCCAATAAAGAATGACGGGGGTGAGGGGGAATGCTTTCTAAACCTAACCCTAACACTGCCCCCCACACACACATGCCAGTGCTGCTTCCCAGGAAGCAGGGAGGGGGAAAGCTTCCCCCACCAGCACCTCACACCACCGCTGCCTCCAAGGAGCAGGGCGGGGTGGGGAGAGGGAGCAGGCCATGGTCTCTGGCCTTGCCAACCCCGCTCTGTCCCTACCATTACAGCAGTGCTCCACTGCCTCCAGGGAGCAGGGCCGGGAGGAGGCGGGGGGGCGGGGCAAGTCCAGTGGTTGAGAGTCATTGATCTAGATAGTTCATTTGTCTTTGATCATTTAAGTTCTTCATTTGCTCTGCTTCTTCACTCACAGCATCAACAGTTGGCTGTGTAAGTCTACTCTGTTAGGAAAAGTATTTCCAGAGAGTAGTATGCGTTATCCATTTCTTTAAATGCCGTACTTTGTGCAACAGAAGAAATAGTTGGAGACAAAAGAAAGTTTCAACTTTCTTACCAGTTCAAGTGTCTGTCTATCAGTTATTTATGGCATAATCCCCCTGACTTTTTTGCTGCATCCTGTGTGTTGAAGATGAGTAGAGATTTGCAACAGAGGAAGGCTTGCATTGTGGACTTCAGGTGTCATTACAGTTATACTTTCATTGAAGACTCTAGGCTCTTAGAGGTATGGGGGTGGACACTTTAATTAGTGGATCAGGCTAATTAAAAGTGCCTGAGTGTAATGTGTATCAGCATCCCTGCACTGAAAAATGGCGATGAGGTACTTTGAACCAAAGCTTATCGAACGAGCTTTAGTTCAATGTGTCCTTCTGCCATTTTTCAGCGTGGGGATGCTGATGCACATGATGCTAGAGTCTGCTGGAGTGCATTAATTTCCACACTCCAGCACACTTGATTTAGTCTGCTCCAATATGCTGGATTTCCAGTGCATTGGAGCAGGCTCCATGTACGTGTATAAGAGCCCAAAGGCATTTAAGGTCTCACTTGCAGGATTATCTGTGTTCTTGTTCATAGGCACTGTTTGGTTCGGTGAACCTGTTAAATCTAAAGAAATCAGTTACTAGTCACATCTCTGTCCTAGCTTCTGATACACAGTCTTGTTCTTAGACACATTCCTCCTTCATTTCCATTTTAAGGTTCCCAAAACTGATGTTCCATGCTAGAGATGGTAGGGATTTTTTCCCCTTCTCTCAGAATAATTAATCACCAGGGCAGTTTAACTTTTGAGTTCACTAAAAATTCAAGCCTTTGACATGAAGCCAGGAAGGCAAAAGTTTTATAGACTGAGCTAAGTGTGAATTACAGTTATGGCTGCAGAATTATTTTTTCTTCATAAAGTGCAGTCTGGCTATTACTCAAGGACTGAAGCAGATAAAATTGCTAAGTACTTTATAATACAACTTTCTCTTGCTACTTGGCAGGTCTGGATGGAACCTTTGGGAATTTGGAAGGTTCCTGCTTCTGGACCAGCCATGGAAGGTGCTGGTAGGGAAAAGCCTTCATTTTAGCAAGAGTTCATGTCATGGAACATGGAGTCCAATCGGATTGCAAGATACATAACCCAGAGGCTTCTGTAAATCCAGAAATGAGGGAATGAGACAGACATACATTTCCATCCTGGTTCTTCTACTGTATGCTCCAGCACTAAATGCGAATGCTAGCTTTTTTTTCCAGGAAGTAAAAGCCATGGGAGAAAGGAAGTTAGTTTATGACTCTTCTCTTTCCCTCTGGCGTAAGAGTTCTGTGGTGACTCAGAGTACAAGGTCAACCTTCAGATCACATAGATATTTATCGTGTCACCTGTAGTAATGAATCCACGAGCTGAGCTGAAGGTGGAGATTTACAGTCTGTAGCCTCTTTGGTAGCAAAATGTGGAACTATTTGTTAAATCACTGGTGCTAATATACATATATCATGGTTGTAAGCTGTCTACATTAGTTGCATTCCATCCATGCAGGTTTGTAGCGTCAGGACATTTCTGTAGATGTACATGATTTAAAGATGTGGCCAAATATCTTGCAGGTCTACTGAAAGGAAATTTCCCTCTGGATGAAATGGACACACAAAATAGTGGTTATCAAAAACTAAAAGGCACTATTATTCCAAAAGCTTGGCCCTACCCTCACTTGATACAAGTTGCTGAGCCCCACTGAAATCACTGTTCATACTTACGGATGACATCTAAACTCAAGATCCTCTGTAAAGGTGAGCTGTAGACACTGCTAGACCATGGTGTAGAAGCATTGCACTAGCTACTCCAAAGTAGGTTGTGCAAAGTTCTAGGAGTATATACTGATGGTAACATGCCTTCCTTGGCAGAAGGTTAGGTTTGATGGCCCAGATGTCTGTTCTATCTCTGCATGTTTCAGTGATTCACATGAAGCTGGTTGAAATTTGATGAGAAGGTCACTGAGGTTTCCACACCTCTAATTTAAAGGTATTTATCTTAATATCTGAGCACCTCATAAAATTGAATGTATTAATCTTCACAGAGACCCGGTTTCATAGATTTCATAGACATCAGGGCTGGAAGGGACCTCGGGAGATCATCGAGTCCAGCCCCCTGCCCAAAGGGCAGGAAGTCAGCTGGGGTCATAGGAGCCCAGCAAGATAAGCATCCAATTTACTCTTGAAGGTGTTCAATGTAGGTGCTTGAACCACCTCCGATGGCAGACTGTTCCAGACCTTGGGGGCTCGGACAGTAAAGAAATTCTTCCTTATGTCCAGCCTGAAACGGTCTTGCAGGAGTTTGTGACCGTTCGACCTAGTCATCCCTTGGGGCGCTCTGGTGAACAAACGTTCCCCCAGATCCTGGTGGTCACCCTTGATAAACTTATAGGTGGCCATCAGATCACCCCTGAGCCTACGCTTTTCCAGGCTAAAGAGGAATTGAGGTAACAACAGAACATGTGATTCGCAGTTGCCAGGTATTTTGATGCTCAGTGCAGGTCATACACAGAGCAACCCCTGTGTAGTACCATGTAACATTACTTCCATTTAGTGTGGCACCCCTCATTCGAGAGTACCTGGTGCTGATGCACTGCTGGCACTGCCCCTATGACAGCACTGGTTATTTGTCTGTGGCAGAGCAGGGAATTGAGACCACAACTCCATCTTGTACTCTGCTTATTCTTTTATTAATGTTTATGGCTGCAAGCTTGCTGCTAGTTGCAGGGTTTCGGGTCCAAGATGGAAAAGGCCTAGACTTAGAATATTAGGAGCCTAATGGGGAGGTAAAACCATGACCAGGAAGATGGAGGAAGCATCTGTGGTAATGGGAGGTGGTTGGAAATATTATTAGATGAGATGGAATGGCTGAATTAGACATTCCAGTCCGGTCTCCTCTGAAAAGGCCTTGCTTGGAGGGTCAGATAGTGTCTTGGCAGACAAGGAGCTTGAAGAGGTGGATGCCCTTTCATCTTTTATGAATAACACAAGAACTTTTACTGTTTGTTCTTTTAGGGTTTATATTTGACAGAGTTCTCTCTCTTTCACTATGTCGGTATCCATTTTCTTTGCTTTTTTCATGTTTTCATTGCTAGAAGAGGCATATTTATTAAAAGCAAATCACTGCATACAGGCTGTGTTGGATTAGGATATATTTTTAGACCTTGGCTCCGAGAGAGAAAACCCAGGTCTGCGTTTCTCAGTGGATCAGTTTACTTCCCTACTTTTAGCTACAGAAGGAACCAGAACACAGCAATGCAAAAGCTGTCACAGCATCAAATGTGGGCCACTGAAATCTTCAGGAGGGGCTAGAAGAGTGAGCTTTCACAACCTGCCTGTGTATCTTGCTTGTTTTGAGTCTTAGGCTTGGGTGTTTGCTGTGTTAGCCAAAACAGACTTCTAGCAGTGGTATCCCAGATTTGCCGCTAAGGTAAATCATGGCTGCTCCACTGATTTCAATAGAGCGATTCTCATTTGTATCTGTTAGCAATCCAGCCCATTGACTCCAATAGAAACATGGACATTTTACACCAACTGAGAAATCTGGCACACCAATGCAGGTGCAATGATATCAGTTTACAGCTGCTTGGGTTGCTCCCCTGAAAACCTCCATTATGGTACCTTTACATGGCACAGTGCTAGGTCAGATCCCAGAAGCAGTCTAGCCTTCTCACCAGAGTACGTTGGTTCATGCAGAGCTAAAAGCAGCTCTGGCTGAATGGTTTCCATTACCTAAGCAAGATCATTAATGGCTGGCTCCAAGTGTCTGTTCATTGCACTTCTTCGTACAGTGTAGACTTACTTTAAGGCTATGTCTATGTCTGCCCTTCCAGGCCTGCTGTAAGGCTCTCTGGTGTGCAGACAGCTCTACTGGCATGAGTTTTTGTGTCTCTGAGCTGCACCAGTTCCCTGAATGACAGAAGTTTTGGCAGAAGCTGCCTTCTTGTAGCCGAGTTATGTCCAGACTAGGTTTTGCTGGAAGAGCTACATCAACAATAGGGAGTGTGTGTGTGTTTTTTCATTTTTTCTTTTTTTTCACCCTCGCCCTCTCTACTTCCCAGCTGAAACAGCTTTCCTGACAGAGCTTTGTGATCTAGGCATGACCTAAGTGTAAGTTTCCAGATCTGATTCCCTGTCTAAGGGGTGTACCCTAGTGAGAAAATCTCCTCACTTCCCTATGGAGGT
Organism: Crocodylus porosus; assembly: GCF_001723895.1. Classification (NCBI taxonomy): domain Eukaryota; kingdom Metazoa; phylum Chordata; order Crocodylia; family Crocodylidae; genus Crocodylus; species Crocodylus porosus. The sequence goes on along the minus strand of NW_017728949.1, from coordinate 14,882,125 downwards.
AAGGCTGGATATTAGTGGAGTCAGCAAGTTCTGTCAGCTGCTATATCCTCTTCCCATTCACCCCCAACCTTCACTCACTGTATCTTCAGGTTTTCCTCATCACCAGTTGCATTTCCACCCTCTACATGCAAGCGAGCCACTCCTGCTAACCTGGAGTGGGCATCTACAGATGCAGGTGTCCTCCCACAGAAAGCATATTTCAGGATTGAGGACCTTTTTGGCCTATGTCTCCAGCTGGTCTGTTATCTTGTGTCATTAGAGGACACATGGATAGAAACTGATCTATAGTCACATCATTCATTGTTATGGATTGTAATTATTTCTCAGTATATAACTGCTTCACAGCACAGATGACCTACAAATGGTCCCTGCTCCAGACAGAGTTTACAATCTAGTCTCAAAGAAAAGTCTACAGAGGAGTGTGCTGAGGAGGGCTGATCTACCTGCTACCATCATAGGAACAGTGAATTGTAATAATGATCTTGAAGTAAAAGCACGGTTATGTGTTGTCTTTTATACAGTCACTCAACATCACTCTTGAAATGAGCTAAATACATGCAATAATATATGTTTCAAATGTAACTGAGGTTAAGTCAACGAATAAGCAAATACAGCTCCTCTGGAATTAGTGTAATTGAATATCAGTCATATAGTGGCAGTTAGTGATTTATCGTGTAATTTTGCTTCACCCTGTTATCAACACAGGAAGGTATTGACACCAGACAGTAATTCTTATAACGAGGTGCCATTATACTCTAACTCTCTAACTAATGGCTGTCAGTGGGATGCCAGACTAGTTGCCAACATTATAATTAGGCTTGGCAAGTTTGATTTTTATCAGTAAACATTGATAAATGTTGATTTCACCTCACACTCATGGATGGCTGAAAAACATTTCCACTGTTAATGATCAAAACTTATAGAAAGGGGACATAAGAAAAATGATGGATGATGGAGTGTGTGATGATAGAGGAAGCAGTGCTGCAAAACCATGCTGACTAGTTTGGACTGCAACTCCCAGAAACCCCAAGGGATGGGGAACAAAGGAAGAGGAAGTGACAAAGTGGATGAGGTTGCTACCAGTGAGCAGAGCTGGGACTGATGGCAGCTCTGTCACTCAGCTGATGGCAGTCCTACAATAGCTATGTTTTTCATGGCAAGCAATTAAATTGCACTATAATAATTATAATACTGTCAGTAATAAATTGTCTGCCCCCCATAACCCTAATTTCACACAATACGGACAATTTAAATGGATACAAATCTAAATAAATGCTTAAAAATAAATATTGATATTATTCATCAACATTACTGAAAATGAAAACTGAATTCTGTCAAGCCTAATTATAATGTACAAGGCATGCTATGTGCAATGGACATGTAGAAAAGGGGTAATCTGTTGTAGTAGCCAAATGTATTTCCTAAGCTTTGGGGCAGATGATCAGCTGATGTAAACTGATAAGTATCCATAGTAGTCATTAGGGTTATGTCAGCAGAGGTCTGGTCCATCCATAACTTACTGGGGCTCTGATTCCAGTTACCTGCTCAGTTCCCATCACTGTCCCACCCAGGAACCTCCTAAACAGAGGTGCCCATAGTGAAATCTCTCTTTCTTTTTCACCAGCCCATCAAAGAACTATCTCGAAACATTCTCTAGTTTTGTGTTTGTGTGAAGCCCTTATTGAAAGAAAACAGTCTGAGAGGAGGGTTTGGTTTACAGCAGGTTGGGCTTGATATGCAACAAGATCTCTCCTTTCCACAATAACATACAGGTTCCATAAATGATCTTTTGGGGAGTGGCCGATTAGCACTACCTGTGCTCTCCTGTACATTCCAATAGCATGTGAATGGTCTCTAAAGCATAGGGAACAGGGCAAACAGTACAGTAATCTCCTCTGTCAGCTTATATGGAGTCACAGTAAGTTGTACCCAGGAGACAGTTCCTATTGAAAACAACTACAGCTACGAACAAACAGGCTTCCGCAAAGCTTGAGTTCCAGCTTTGTGTTCATTGTTTACCAGGGACCTCATCCTCTCTGCCTACCACGCAAAGATAACTTGGGATTGCATAACACAGCAAGTAAACATCATAACTTACTTGGATGCTTATCTTGCTGGGATCCTATGAACCCAACTGACTTCCTGCCCTTTGGGCAGGGGGCTGGACTCGATGATCTCCCGAGTTCCCTTCCAGCCCTAATGTCTATGAAATCTATGAAATCACTGGTGAGCACCTCTCTCTCTCTTTCTCATTACCTTGAGGAGAACAACAAAGTACCAATGAAGAATAAAAGAAAATAGATAAAGAAATAGAGAGGTAGTTTAAGGAATACGAGAAGAGGGAGCATCGGTGGTGGTTTTCTGACATATTTGGAAACAGGTAATCCATTTTTGCTGGCAAGAGCTGAAAAAATAAGGATTTCTGTCTGTCACAGTAGACAACTTCTTGGTTTCTGTTGATACTCTGAAGGGCTTTGAGGGTAAGTTGTAAGATAAATGGGATAGCTGTAAGGACAGTGTTTCTGCATTTCCACTGAAAGTCTCCAACACTTGTCTGATAATGATCTCACTGTCCATTAGACGTGCATCTTGAATGGGCTTTTGTTTTTGTTTATAAACAAAAGGGTTAATAATCTCATGTGTACACATGGGCTGATAGGCATTACACAAGAGTTGCTGTTTTCCTATGATTGAGAACTCCTTGCCTGCTAGCTATAGAGTGGTATTTTGCACCTGATCAAATTAAACCTAAACCAGTTAAATCAGGATTGGGCTTGTCAACCATCTTCAGACCTGCAGATAAGACAATCGTGGTCATCCTCAACTGTGCGGAATTGCTGCTGCTGAGTTAAACTAGGTGTCTCAGGGGGATGAAAGCAAGGGAACTGGAGACCCGCCCCCCCCCCACCCTTGGCGGGACCTGGGGCAGAGACAGCCCATCCCCACAAGAAAAAGGAAAGCCCTGAAAACAGGGAGAACTTACCTTTTTCAGGAGAAGAAGAGATGAATGAGCCATGCCAGGATGGAGCACCCGCACAGTTTTTCAGCAACTTTTATTTTCAGCTAAAAGTGGCGGACCATGTCACACAAGAGTGCCGCCTGGCAGAAATAAAAGTCGGCAGTGAAAAAACAGCTGGGGACATACTGCAGGGGGCAAGCTGCAGGAATGCTTCCTGAGCTGGCCAAGGATAGCACTGGCTGCCACCACAGGACCCGAGGATAGACCCATTGGAGGGGCCCACGAGTAATTAGAGAGACGAAGATGGGATCGAGGGACTGCGGACCCACAGATGCCAAAGTTGTGAGTGGGGATGGGCTAAGACTCTACTCCCCTTTTCTTTCTTTGTTAATTTGTTCCTTTCATGAATTACTCCAAGTGGCCCTAAGGCAAGGATCAGGGCCACGGGCAACGCTCGGGGAATAGGAAGGGTCAGGGCAGTATTGTGAACAGCAGCACAGTGAGAAAGACCCGGCATAGCAACAGGGATGGTCTAACATCCCAAAGACACCTACGGCAAGGCGAGATCACCAGGAGCCCAGCAGACAAGGAGGGTCAAGGAGGGGACATTGGAGGGCAAGCCAAACGACCATCAAGTGGCTGTCTTAAAGGCTGGCGCATGGCTGGAGTGTAGGGGAAGTGGAGCCCCAAAAATACCTGCTAGGAAGTGTGACCAACCCACGAGGGGCTACAGGAGGGAGCCACACCACTGAAAGGAAGACCCAAGTCATGGCAGACGACTTTCAGGGTTTCCCTCAGGGAGAATGTGAGCCCTCACCAAGACTGCAGGAACAAATGCTGTGGCCAACCCCGGGTGCATGCTCCAAGGCAGAAAGGGAACACCTGTACAAGACAAAGCGGACACATCAGGGTATGGCTTCAGGTGATGTAAGTTCCTGAGAAGTGTTTTGGGTTCTAACCGGTTCAGATGAGAGGTCAGAAACCAAAGACACAGCTCAGCAGTTTTGTGTTCTGGCCAGCACCAGCAAGTGATGCAGGGGCTAGGGCAGTGGGAGTGGCTGCTATTTGTGTGCTCTCCTCCTACCCCTAAGTTGGCACTTGCGTCTAGTGTCCTGTTTGTTTCTTTCCTTCCCCCCAGCTCCTTAGTTGCACTACTTTTGGGAAACCTTGAGCAACAGTGGGCCAAATTAATGAAGACTAGTCTAAAGCAGGCCTCTGCAACACTGAAACTATATCATGCCATGTATTGCCTTGTCATGGAACGCTGCTTCCCTGCTCCCAGCTGACGCGCTTCCTGTGCTACCAAATCACCACTGCTGTTTTGGATCTGTGGGTCAGTTACAGTATAGGTTGTTGACTCCTGGTTTAGATCACTCTGTAATGTCTGGTTCTTCAGACGTAATCATGCTACCTGGTCTATAGTCCTGTTTTCTCAGGACATATCAAACTGTTATCCAAAATCTGCCATGTTTTTCACTTCAGCATTTATAAATACCCTTTGGTGTGCTAACCAATTCCACAGCTGAGGAGTTTGCAGAAGAATTTACTATGCATCATGAAAAATAGTAAATTCTTCTGGAAAGCCAGAGCCTGAAACTGTCCAGCTACACTGCCTGTAGAGCACTGCAGGAATCAAAGCTAATCACAAACTCTCCCTTTCCCTGGTGCACACAGAGAAAAAGATTTCTGTTCCAGGCTCAGTATTGCTGTGTCCTGAAAGTAGATATTCACTTTATAAACTTCAGGAAGACGTTAGGTGTGGCTGGGCATGCTTCCTCTCCCCCCCACACACACGCTGCTCCAGACCTCAGCCTCTGATATACCTGAGAGCAGGGGCAAGGGGCTCCCCCCAGGATCATTTCACCACCTCACTTCTGGGTTTGGTGCATGCAAACTAGAGCAGCTGAGTAAGGCATACACTAGAACAAGACACACCAAAAGAAAGCAGGCCAAAGGCAGAAAATGAAACACTGGACAGACAGCTGTAGCAACATAGCAAATTTCTCAGCAAAAATACTGCATATCTACTTTCAGGACACAGCAATACTGAGCCTGGAACAGAAATCTTTTTCTCTGTGTGCACCAGGGAAAGGGAGAGTTTGTGATTAGCTTTGATTCCTGCTGTGCTCTACAGGCAGTGTAGCTGGACAGTTTCAGGCTCTGGCTTTCCCAATTCCCTGGGTAGTTTAGGCTAATACAGACCTGTCAATGACAAAGATTGGGGTTGGGGGAATAAGTGGATATTTTACAGTGACAGAATTGAGGAGGCCAGGGTATGTGGAACATAGTTGCATTTGTGCTTCAGAGCCCACAGTGCCCTGCCACATAACTCCTTTTCCTCGTGCTATAAAAGGTTCCTAACATAGTTGCCTGCAATTACAGAGCCCAACTCCTGCTGCAGCAGTAGTATAGTGCATTTCTCCCTCTCCAGAGAATACAAACCTGGCCCACTCCACAGTCTCTATGGTTGGATATAGTTGATGGTGGCAGACTGGCTGGGATATAGATGTACAAGGAACAGCAGAAGGTGGGATAGATGTGCACCTTATGGACTAAATATTTAGTGAGTCTCTAAGTCTATATTTACATCTCTTCTATGGATCATTTAAATATCTAGTAGGTCTATAAGGTGCATATCTCCCCTGCCATCTGCCTGACTTCAGACTAACATGGCTAACTACCTCTCTGCTCGTGGAAGGAATGACTAAGGTTCCAAAAATAAGACGGCTGAAGGTCTTCTGGCCAATTTCACTTTTATGAAATCCCAGAAAACAAGAGGCCTAGGTACTGTATTGACCAGCAAGCTCTGCAAAGCAATGACTCAGACAGCAGTTTGTTGTCAGGGTCAGACATGTCTATGTTAGAAATATTATTAAAAATGCATTATGAATAGTGTTGTTAGAACAGCACAGCTGGCAGCTCTCCCTGGTGGGAGGGGGAGGTTGGAGGAGAAGCTACTAAGG
>NW_017728949.1:14834427-14876192 GCF_001723895.1 Crocodylus porosus | reverse complement strand
GGAAACCCCCTGTGCCAATGGGAGGTAGACCCTGGGCAGCGTACCCTGGACAGGCATGGCAGATTGATTTTGCCGAGCTCCCACAGTCCGGACATCACGGGTTTTTACTTGTCATGGTAGACCAGCTCTCTAATTGGGTCGAGGCCTGGCCCACCAGGACTGCCACTGCGGCTACAGTAGTGAAGTATTTGTTGCAGGAGATCATTCCACGGTAAGATCTTAGACACTTGAGTCAAGCAAAATGATAGTAGGACCTATATGAGTCTGCCTGATGCATGAGGGAGCCTGGCAAATCCAAAGGAACTGACATATACTCAAGCAGCATTTTCTGATTTCCAAGCGTTGTCCCTTTAACACAGACAGGATGTGATTTGCAAACTGTCAGCCAGCTCATTATAGGTAACCTTTTTGGTCCCACGAAAATGTTTTCTAGTAGGGCTGTGCGAAGTGCTGTGCAAAGTTCTATCAAAACTGTTTCCAGGGGCAATGCATAGTGGGTTGTAACAGGGGGCCTTCTTGGGGCCCATTTCCCTGTGGCCTGCCCACCTTCTTGTCTGCCACACCTGGATGATAATTAATTGATGTTGATTAAGCGGGAGGCTGCCCCAATGCCAGGGGGCACTATCTGGGGCTCTGTTCTTCCTCTACACCACAGCCCAAGCCTCACAGGTGGCATCCAGATGTTATCAATATCACCAGCCCCACACTGGGCCCCAGAATTCTACTAGTTGAACCCCACTTAGATCCCTCCATTCAGGCAGCCTATTCTGCCTTTATTCCCAGGTGCATCGGTCCCTGAGCTGCTCCCCCTTATGGGTGTGGTTCCCCCCCGGGACCTTTGGCTACTAGGCCTGGCCCAACTCTAGGCCAGCTGGAACCCCAGGCCCTCAGCTCTTGGGCATTCCTCATGGTAGGCCCCTGATCCTTTGCCCCTTCCGGTCCTGGCCCCGGCATTGCCCAGTCAGGGGATGTTCAGACAGGTTCTTGAGTCTATGGCTTCACACTATCTTTGGGGTCCACCTTCCAGACCCTACAAGGGGGTAACCCACCTGGCTGTGGGAGCTGGGATTAAGATGCCCCAACCCGCCTTTCACCAGGGTGGTAACTGGTCTGGCATTTCCTGGGGGCTCCCATGCCACTGAGAGCCCCACCAGGCCACCCACTCCTGGCAGGGTGCAGTTTTAGGTCATGCCCAGGACCAGAAGCCTCCTGACCATCCCCTACATCTCCTCCCTGACTTCCAGAATACCAGCAGCCCTCCAGCCAGGCAGTGTTGTTGCCTGGCCTCCCAGCAGCAAAATGCCCTGTTTATATGGGCAGCCCTGAATCTAAAATGGCTGCCCTAACCAGGCACCTGCCAGCTGCTGTCTTCTGGCCTTTAAAGTGGCAGACACAAACAGTACCCTGCCACAGGGGTGCACATGGGTGCACATGCACCCCCTGAGCAAAAAGGTGCCATTGACACTGTAAGTGGCGCCTGTGGGTGGTCGCCGTTCACCACCCTGCCGCCGACGCTGCCGTCAGTGTCTGCGGACAGTCCATGATTGCCCTGGCTGCTGCCGACGCTATCGGCAGTGCCTGTGGGTGGTCGCTGACCCCTAGTTAGCACTTGGCACTCCCTTCCCATCCCCGCCACCGACAGCACCGGCGGCATCTGCAGGAGCTCCCAGTTTACTGCCGCTGGGCTCCCACCACCATTCTCCTGCCGCCGCCTGTACAACCGTGCCCCCCTCAGCCACCAGGGGCATGCACCATTCATGGCTGTTTTGACACATTTTGACATTTCGCCTATAGGCTATAATGGGCAATCATGAAAATGCCTAGAACTTTGTCATTTCTTGCCTGACTCAAATGAAAATTGCAGGGGTGGCAGTGCCTTGTGAGGACATGAAGCCTGGCAAGTTTTCAAGGAGGTAGGTGCAATGGTTTCTGGGAAACTGCGCATCAAACTGTTCAAAGCAAAACTTACCACCTATTGGCAGTGGCAGCCTGCTGCCATCCCACGCGCAGAACTGGCTAGGGGCAGCGCCAGCACTGGGTTCTTCCCAGCGCTCAGCATGGGCTGTACCAGGAAGATCCCAGTGCTGGTGCTGGCCTCATCTGGCAGTGGCAGCATGCTGTCATCCCATGCACAGATCCAGGGGTCCACACCCCCCGAAAGGAGTCTGTCACAGCCCCACAGTCCTCCTGGGGGGTGCAGGCCCCTGCATTTGCACACAGGGTTTCAGCAGGCTGCTGGTGCTGGCTGGGGAAATAGCCTAGAGCCACCACCCTCGCTAGCTGGCAGTGGCAGCCTGCTGTCATCCTACGTGCAGATCCAGGGGGCCCCTGAATCTGTGCGCAGGGTTTCAGCAGGCTGCTGGTGCTGGCTGGGGAAATAGCCTAGAGCCACCACCCTCGCTAGCTGGCAGTGGCAGCCTGCTGTCATCCCGCATTATATGGGGACCTGTTTCCCCTTGGGAAGAGCTGGGTGTAGCGATCAGAGAGCTGGGGGAAAGATCAGGGAGCTGGGGAATCCAACTGGGTACTGGGGGCATGTTCAGGGACCTGAACTTCCCCCCAGCTTCCTGTTCAATTCCCCAGCTTGCTGATCGCTTCCCCAGGCTCTCTGACCATTTCCCCAGCTCCTCCTGAGGGGTGTGGGCCCCCAATCTGTGTGTAGGCCCCCAATCTGCGCACAGATCAGGGGCCCGTGTCCCCTGGGAAGAGCTGGGGAAATGATCAGAGAGCTTGGGGAATCAAATGAGGAGCTAGATGTCAATATCACAGCAGTCCTCCCCCCCTTTTCCCTTCCTTTTCTTAATTTCTGTTTAGCTGCAAGCAAGCCGGCTGCGAAATTTGAACCATTTTGAAATGTTGTGGGTGCCCTCTTTTTGAAACTGTTTCAAACCCTTTTGTTTCATTTTGGTTCTGCTGTTTTGAGCTCGAAACGTGACAAAACAGCTTTGAAATAAAACTCCCAGTGAAATTTCATACAGCCCTACTTTCTAGCTCAGGGACAAGAGGAACAAACATTATAGGAGGAGGACAGTGGGATGAGGCAGTATTAGCTGGTTGTAGCAAACGCACCAATAGTCTTCCTCTTTGATCTTTACCATGCAGGAGAAAGAAAAGGTTTGGTTTGCAGGCTGTACATCTCTTCTATGGATTGCTTTAAACTAAATCAAAATTATTCACAGGAAACCACCTGTACAGCCAGACCCTGGGTCTGTGAACTGATATCCTGCCATGCAGTAGCAAGACTACAGCTACAGACCAATTGGTTTACCACCATTCTCTTCCATTTGGCAGCTGGCACTGAGGTTTGCATGCACGAGACCATGTGCTTGAAGTTGTGAAAACTGCTGGTCCCAGAACACCAGCAAAATAGGAGGTTTGAACAATGTGTATGGATGATGATGGAGTAGTTTTGAGGCTGTTTGTAACTGTACAGCAGGGGTCAAAGGTAGTAAATGGTATCTCCTCAGAATAAACACCAGCCCCGGTTTTGTACGCCCAGAAGTTACTTGCATCTTTTTTCCGGGTCTTTGTGTGGAAACCACTTGATTATTTACTTATCTGTTTGTGGCAGAGCTGCACAGTGGATTTGATTTTCCTCTCACTATAGGGAAATCTCATTATAGCAACAGGCCAGCTGTCCTCCTGAAACATTTTGCATCAAGTATTTGAAGGGTGAATCAGCTTTTGCTGAATGTTGAGTCGCAGCGAGTAGCTTTGGTTCAACCTGGCTGACTTAGCCTGGTTGGAAATATAAGCCATCCTATGTTCAGGGCAACTGACAGAAGATCAAAATAAAGTCAAAAATATACACTGGAGCTATTAAATTCACTAGCTGCCCTAGTTTCTTACAGATGGGAGTAAGGTGTGGTTAGGCAGAAATTGAAGGGGTAATATGTTACATAGAAGAAAAAACAGCCAGCCTGTGAAGGTCACACTTTCCTTGCTCTATCGTGATATTATTGGGTGACCTGCTACTAACTCTTTTCACTCCCCTGTCATTAGTTCGTCTAACACATCTCTGCAAACATTATTTTGTGCAATCATGATCATTAGAAGGATAGGATGTGTCACTCCAGGAAGTTGCCCTTTAAAATGCAAGAGAGAGGAGCCAGCCTGTTTATTCCCCTGAAGAAATAAGTGAAGCATCTTTATTACAGGACATTTTGAAGGAGGAATTGCTCTGGTGCTTTGGTTTCAGTGCTGTCAAACCCGAACGGAAGCGCTTTTTAAAGCTTAGACAAACCACCTTAACTCAAAGCAGGAAGCTCTGTGCCCTGGCATTCACCAATCAGATAAAGGGAAGGGTGGGACGGCTGTGCAGCTTGCATAGTATTCACAGGCAAGGAAAGGGAAATGACATGCCAGCTTCAGCATTTCATGTGCAATAACTGTTTTGGGAGCTGTGTAGGGATTGCACTGTAGCCTCTGCAGGAATGTAAAGGGAGGAGGTAGGGGTGTTTCTATAAAACAGGGTGCCGGATGGCTGAAGGAAGCTACCCAAACAGTCAGGCTGATAGTGCCGGTTTCCTCCAGGCTATTGGGGATGGCCTGGAAATCCAAAGCACAAGAACTCATTGTTTCAACTTGGGTGCCAGAAATGGAAATGCAGGTAATGTAAGGAGAGCAAAAATAGAATGATCAGCTGAAGAATTCCAGCATCCACCCCCAGCTTGTTCTCTGAGACGCAGCTTTCCTTATTTCCTGCCTTGCTGCCTTAGGTGCTGGTATTTACCAGGATCTATACCCTGGCAATAACTCTGGGGCTGGGAAAAACACTAGGGAGTTTCCACTCGTCTTTAAGGGTGCATGGGGGAAAGGGGAAAGAGGGGAATGATGGAAGCTGCATTTTTTTTCCTTGTTAAAGTACTGGATGTGCAGGAATCAGGTTTGTATAGGCTTTTCCAGATGGACATGTACAGATCTACAAACTGAACTTTGTAAATCTGGGTTTTGGTTGTTTTCTATGCTCCTATTCATCTGCCATTCTCTTAAGGAAGTACAAGCCCATGGAGTAGGTCTATGCATATGCATGTGCAGCATGTGTGTGTAATTTATCTGTATTTCCATATGTGTGTGTGCATGTATATGAAATCACTGGCTATTTTTTCCTGTATTGATCTGCCATTTTAAGCCTACCCAGTTGTCCTCCCAACTGAAATGGATTTGTGGTGGGACTTTCAAAGGATCCAGGCACCTGACTTCCACAGGTGTTTCTCCTGTGTCTCAGTTGAAGCTGCTAGGCTGCTTTCCTAGCTCATGGAAGTTTGGTGCCCAGGTGCTGTTGAAAATCCCACTGTTAGCATTTACAGTTCTGTCCTTGAGGACTGGTTATAATAATCCTAGCTCCTATGTAGCATGTTTCTTCAGTAGCTCTCAAAGCCCTTTCAAAAGAAGGTCAGTAGCGTTATCCTGTTTTTTTTCTTTTTCCAGATGCAGAAACTGAGGCACAGAGAAGTGAAGTGACTTGCCCACGGTTACCCAATAGGCCAGTTGCAGAACTAGGAAAAGAACCCAGGTCTCTTAAGCCCAAATCTAGTGTTCTACCCATTAGACCATATTGATTTGCATAACACAAGTTGTCCTTCTCCATTATAGAGAAAACCCAGTACTGCCTCCTCATAACAACCTCAATGGCATAGTCCATGCATGTTGGCTCGCATATTTACTATATTCTTGAAACAAAGTGCCTTATCAGTATTTGAAAAACAGAATATGAGCCAAATTTTCACAATGGTCAGATTTTCAAGTGCTCAGACCTACTATTCAGGACTGCTTTTGAAAAGATCTCAGCTGCTTCTAGTTGGGCACTGATCAGGACCAGAGTTTGCAAAATGCCATGTACCCAGCAGCTGACATTGTGACACTTAGGTCCGTATTTCTAAATGACCTTGAGTCCCAACATGCATCCAGTGTGCAGAAGTCCTGGGGAAATCTGACTACATATATTGTTGCCTACATAGGAGCAAAGTCCCTTTGAAAATTTTGATCTATGTACGTGGGAATGAAGCATGTAAAATCTGTTTGCTAAAACTAATTACTAACTTACCATAATTAAGACTGCAACTAAGTTTCCCCTTCAGTTTTTATGGAAGCATTGTTTAACAATGAATGAACCTCAGAAGTTCCATATATATCCCCCAACACTAATCTTGGGTTACTTCATCTGAAATTACACAAATGATCTGTGCCTTCTGGGTCTGCTGAATTGGTCTACAAACCTTGGCAGAACAGCATCTTTCAACACATTTTGGTACTTCTCTGTTGCTAGCTGCATCTAGGAAAGACAGACCTGATCCTGAGGCATGGCAGAAGAAAAGCCTTAGCTGAATACTTGTAACTTGAGCAAAGGTTGCTTTCTGGATTTGTCCAAATTGCAGTTGGAGGGTTAGGTCATTTCTGTCTACCCATCCTTAGTGGGTGGCAGCTTGTTTTGTTGCATCATATAATCTCAGCAAGTACTTCCCTAGTGCTGAACCTTGTCTAGAAGGGTTTGATAAGTGAAAGGGGTAGCCCAGAAGCTGGAAACATTTAGACCCAAATTTTGTTTTACTTCTAAGGCACAATTCTGATACCCTGAAAAAACATTAACACAATAGGTGAGCTTTTTTCACTTTTAAGTCTAAAGTGACAGCATGTTACAAAGAATTGATGCATTAATGGCTTTTCAAAGCCTCAGAGTTGGGTAGGTTCTCACTTAGCCATCTTACTGCTCAGAGAGGATTTGGGCCTTAATATTTATGTGAGCAAGGAGAAGCCTGTTTGCACAGTAGAGGAGCTAAGTTAAAGGCTGAGTAAGGAACAAGAACTACATTGGGAAGGGGACCTGGGAGGGTTTGAAGGGCTGATTAAAGATCATGTGGAGGTCAGGAGCTGATGTGGGTTTGCCAGATTGGGACACAGCTTTCCCTACCAGGAAAACATCATAAATATCAGACTAGTAGGAGGACCATGCAGCAAGCGTCTTAAGGAAATTGTAGAATCCTTCTAATAAGTTTCCAAAAAGAAGCTGGATAGGAACAGCTCATCTTGCCCCTGTGTAGGGGGTTGAATTAGATTACCCCTGAGGTCCCTTCAAACCTGATGGCTCTGTGTTTGGCACCTCGACTAAGGTGACCAGATACTCAGGAGGGGCAAGAGTATTTTGGTTTTTGAGGACCTGATTTGCATACATAGCCAGGTTTACCAAGCTGGGGAGATTCCCTAGGCTGCTTGGATCCCTCATGGCTCATCAGTGCTATAGCAGAGACCTGTCTGTGCCAGCCCCAAGCATGCTCCTGTCCACCTGTGCATCCAGTGAGACCACTCTGGGGGCATCCCAAGCAGTTGGTTTCAAGCACACTAGAGACTGTGCTCTTGGGAGTAACCTCAGGGGGTCGGCCCAGAGAACCTTCACTAGCTTATTTCCTGGTATAGAGAGTGCTCCTGCTGGGACAGGTGTGGGTAAGTCTTGCTTGGGAATGACCTAACTGGGACATGTTGCTGCTTCCTCAGTGTAAACAGGCCTTTGGGTCACATTTCTGTAACAAGACAGCACTGATAGCCACCATGCTGCCTCCTGCAGCTGACCAGGTCATAGCCTCAACTCCACCTCATTGAAAAGGCAGGTGACTGCCCTACATTCAAAAGCAGTGGGATGATTTTTCTTCAGGCTCCTCCAGCAGTAGGTAAAGAGAGGGAGAATGGGGTAAAGAGCGGGGGCATGAGGAGGGTTTAGGGAATAGGGAATTGAGTGAAGGGGAGGATGGAAGGAGTCCAGAAGACAAAATGAGGAATAGGAAGGAGAAAAAGACACCAAGAGAAACCAGAACAGCAGAGCTTGGTGCAGGGAAATGGTGCAGGTAGACACCTACTTGCACTCAAGAGTGTGTAAAGATCCTGGCTAATATCATGCGCCTATTGTGCTGGGTGCTATGCACATCTAGAAGGGGGAACCCTCTTATTTCTCCCCCTTCAAACCTTCTATGCTAGTGTTCCAGTCAGCTTTACAGATAACATGTCTTCCCTCTGGGTACTGACCTGATGCATTATCTTCCCCTCTAAAGACAGGCCTTTCATTTCCCCAAACCATCTCCAGCTCTGTCTAGTGCTGTGGTTAGTATTGCAGTGCCACTTTGCTTTGTATGCTGGCAGCTGCTAACCATTGCTATCAATGCCCTGCTGTGTGAGGTGAGTGAAAGCACAGGCTGGGGGAGAGGCAGTGTCTCCTGGACTAACGCAAGTGGCCCTGTCTCCAGCGCAGGTCGTAATCTGAAGGAGTGGCTGAGGGAGCAGTTCTGTGACCACCCTACTGAGCATTGTGAGGACACGCGGCTGCACGATGCTGCCTACGTGGGGGACCTGCAAACACTCAAGAGCTTGCTGCAAGAGAGGAGCTTCCAAAGGTGTGACCTTTGCTCATCCTCCCACTACCCAACCCCACCCATCTCTTCTCCCCCACATCTCTTAGGGCTCCTATACATATACAGGGAGGCTGTTTGCATGCACTGTAATTACAGCATGTTGGAGCAGACTTGATCAATCAAGGCTGCTGGAGCATGGTAATTACCATGTTCCAGCAGACTGCAGCATCATGTGTATCAGCGTTCGGTGCCCACTACCAATTTTCAGCATGGGGATGCTGATACACGTGACGCTTCAGGCACTTTTATTAGCATGGATCTTGGAGCTATGTTAATTAAAGCGCCCCCCCCCCCGCCCCCAGTCTCCCAGACCACAACTATAAATGTCCTTAGAGTCTGTTCTATATGCAACACTTCCTCTGAAAGGCTTAGAAGATGGTGGGGCTGCTCCTGGTTCCTTTAGATTGGCTATAAGCTACCAAGTAGATCCCCAGCTGGCATAAACCAGCACCACTGCAGTGACCTCAGTGAAGCCACATCCATTTACACCAGGGTGGGCAAAATATGACCCATGGACCAGATGCGGTCCAGCAGGCCATTCTATCCAGCCTGTGAGGTCCTTAAAAATGTAGAAAATATTTATCTGTTCCTGGCTGCCTATCAAAGATGACAGGAGCCAGGGGCAGTAGGACCCAGGGGGAGCCTCAGCAGGAATGCAGCAGCTCAGCCCGCCCCACCCAGAGCCATTTCCCTGCCTTCCTGCCCCCACACTGCTCCAGCACCATATGGCTCCCAGCTGCATCGCCTGACTGGGGAGCATGGGGCCTGTGTTGGTACCAGTGTGTGTGTGTGTAGGGTGAGTCCCACCCCCCCCCACCATACACATACACCCACATCTCCTCTTGCACTGCCATATACACAGAACCCCACAAACCCCATACCCACCCACACTCCACATATCCACATACACACACCCACATGTTCCCTCACCCCACCCCCATACCCCCACACCTATCCAACCTCCACAGGCACACCCACATCCTCCCCTACACCTGACATACCCACACAGCCACATCCCCCCAAAAACTTATACCCACCCCCACACAATATGAAAGAGTAAGACTTCATTTAAAGCTATTATATACAATCACCTCTGTGTAGACTGGTATTTTTATGGTTCTGAGATGGGAAAACCCCTTGCTGAAAGGAATACTTCTTAGGGCAAGGGAAGTGACTTCTGGTGGCAGAAGTCAGGGGTTAGGAGGCAGGATGTCCAGTCAGAAGATGGCAACCAGGGGGTGGGCACCTGTCAAGAGGCAGAGCTACCCATGTGGCCCTCAATAGCTTGCCAAAACTGGGTAAGCAACCCTCTATCCAAAATAATTGTCCCTCCCTGATTTACACCTGCTAAGGACCCAGCCCACTGACTCAGGTAGAGCAACAGAGATTTATGCCTACTGGAGACTTAGCCTGTTAGCTCCAACAGTGGGCCAGCAATTGACACAAGCTGGAAATCTCTCCCACATATGTGGCAGGTTCATTATGTTTCTTTTGATCAAATCAGTGAAGTCTAGCTTGGGGCATATGAGTTCCTCAGTGCTTTGTGGGTAGTATTGGGACTATTTGTTCCTATAATATTGGCAGTCATAGGCCAAGCTTCCTGTCTAAGCTATGCCAATGCCTGTCCTCATGACCTGCTCTGAAGGAATCATCTGGAGGGACATGGGAGCAGTTTCTTCCCCTGGCCTGTTTCATTCGTGGCCTCTCAAGTGTGACCACTATGCAGTAGGTTTCTCTGTGGGGATACTGAACACCTAGAATTTATTTCATTTCACATACAGCCAGCTGCAGAATAGTCGAATGTTAACAGCATGTGCATATGTTTGGAGAGGGAGCTTCAAAAAGGCCAGGGTGGAGGGACAAGATGAAGTCTGGTTCAGAAACAAGATATAGCTACCCCCTGTTTCAGCTGGTTCTTGTTAGAACTTCTCAAAATTACGATTCCTCAGAGCATCCTTTCCCCCTCTGCCCTGTGCACCCTTGGCAAACTGTTACTGAATCCGGCAGTTTGTCCTCTAGTGCTTAGACGGTACTGGGATCTTCAGGGAAGAATTGGCTGTCATGAATTCCACCTGTCTTGCAGAGCATGCTGATCCCTACACCCAGTACCGCTGAGCAACTCAGTCCTTTAAAATGTTAAGAGTATCCTTGAATTTTACACCTCTGGAGCCCACTGCCAGAACTGTAGACCTTATGGGCATGCAGGGAAGGAGGGGAGATGAACACCTGCTCCAATATTTCCATATCATTAGCAGATCCCTCAGTGCACTCTGAACTGTGCCTTTCTTAGCTTAAAAGGGGCAGCTTGGTGGGACCCAGTGGGCTCTTAGTATTGGCAAAAATACCTTGCTTAATTTACAGAGGCTTCATCTCTGGTGACAGGCTGCTCAGATAGCCCTTGATATGACCCAGAGTAATCCCAGCTGAAGTAGATTTCAAGTTTGCAATGTAAGGTTAATAAATATCCAACCTCCACTAATGAATACCCTTCAGGTCATCATGGAAATATAATAATGTGAAAATAGGAGTCAAAATATAATGACAAAACCATACAAAAGACATTATAATAAACTATAAACTGAAACACCCTATGTAAAACTATATATACATATATTGGTTAAATTAATGTCTATGGCTGTTGGGGTATTTAATTAATTTTCCTGTATTGTGGAATAAACTACTGTTGACCCAACTGAAGCCTTAAGTTGCCTTTTCAGCAAGAATCAAAAGGAGGCAGCCCTTCCAAAATTGTAGCACAGCTTTGGTAGTTCTCCCTTTTTTATGCAGTCTGCTAAGTTTTGTCAGCTTTCCATCTGTTACCCTTTTGTGCCTTACTTAATTTATATTAGTATGAAGAAGGCCTGGTGTGCCAGGCACCGTACACAAGCATACTGAGAGGCAGATGCAAATGCTTTATCTGTAGAAGGCAACATAGAGCTGTAGGGTTAGAAAGGATCTCCTGGGTTATGTAGACCAACTCCTTGCACAGATGTGGGACTCACTGTTTCTTTACCATCCTAGATATGTGCCCATCCAGCCTCTTGAAAATTTCCTGTGAAGAGGCGTTCCTGGCTTCCTCTAAGCACTTCGATACTATTCCTGCTGTCAGAGAGCTTTTTTCTGAGATTTGATCTTTAGATAAGGGATGGAAAATGAAGACAAGTGATAGGGGTGTAGATTGTAGCCATGACAAGTGATAAGACAAGTAAGAGGCATATGAAGTACTATTATCCCCATTTTACAGTTGGAGGACTGAGGTATGGAGAGGTGAAGGGATTTGCTCAAGAATAGCAGCAGGTAAGAGGCAGAAAGAGGAAGACAACCCAGGTCTCCTAACATCTAAGGTATTTCCCTCAGCTTTGGACTGGACCACTAAGGATGCTAATTATCTCTTGGTCTCTGGGGTCTTGTCAACAGAATTGATAGTTTGGTTACCTGGCAAACTTTCTTAATTTAGGCACGACTTATATGGCAAAGAAGTGCCTTGGCTGGTATAATTTATACAGTTTTGATGAATGAAAGAGACTTTACTTGTAAAATATTTTTTAATGCCAGTGTAAGTGCACCTATGCCAAGACTTTCATTTGTATAGAAAGGTTGTGAAAAAAAATCACACCCACCCCTAAATGACCCAAATAACAAATTCTTTCCTGCCTCCTCTCTGGTATTACTTCCTTCTTTTGGACTCATTCTGGTCTCATTACACTTAACGCTTCCAGGTATAGCCTCGGGGTGGGTGGGTACATGGTTTGGCTTCTCCTGGACATGGCTCCAGGCAGGTTTTAAAAGCATTTTTAAGATGTTCTGTCTCTAAAAAATCTTGTTTGTAAATGATCAGTTTGCTAGTGCAATGGTGGCTTATTTCTGTCCTTTTATAATATTATATTATATAAGCAGAAATGAAAATCCATCTTGGAGAAATAGAGGGCTTTACTCTTTGAGAGAAAGGGTGGTGGGTAGTTAAAGTGGAACCTAGGTGAGATCTGGTTTTGGTCCCCAGCTCTGCTGCCGTCTGCCTTTGAGCAATTCACCGAATCTCTCTGTGCCTTGGCTCCCCATACATTAAATATGGATAATAATTCTTCCTTTGTCTATTTAGATGGAAGGTTCTACAGGGCAAGGGTTAACTTATCCTATGCTTACAGCATGTAGCTCAAAGGAGTTCTGATGCTGGCTGGGATTTGTAGGCGGTAGCATAGTATATGTGACTTGTGAGACTCCTTGAGACAAGACACAAAACTTAGAGGGAAGGTACCCCTGACTTACCCAGGCATACAGGGCTGTAGCAAAGCAAATACCACGTGTATTCACACTTCATTCTGACATGTTGCTTTGCCTCTTCTGCTCAGTCGAATCAACGAGAAGTCTGTCTGGTGCTGTGGTTGGCTGCCTTGCACCCCCCTGCGAATTGCTGCCACTGCTGGCCATGGCAATTGCGTGAACTTCCTCATTCAGGAAGGGGCAGAGATCGACCTGGTAGATGTGAAGGGGCAGACAGCCCTGTATGTGGCCGTCGTGAATGGGCATCTGGAATGTGCAAAAATCTTGCTGGAGGCTGGCGCGGACCCCAATGGGAGCCGGCATCACCGCAGCACTCCTGTGTACCATACCTCCCGCGTGGGCCAGGCCGACATCCTGGCAGAACTGATCAGGTAAGTATTGTTTGCCCCTTTTAATTCCCACAGAAGCCTCTATTTCTGAGGTGTCATATCTTATATGTAGCATCCAAAGCCATGGTTAAAGAAGGTCAGAGGTCTGCCTAGTGTTGTTAAAGTAGTACAGTGAGTGTCCAAACCTATCACACTAACCATCTTCAGTCTCCTCAACATCTTGTCCCTGGCTTCCTTCCCCTTACAATATAAAAATATCCTGGTCTCCTCCATCCCCAGAAAACCTTCCCTCAGCCCCCATCACCTCACCTTGCCCCCACTCTTTAAAGTCACTGAATGCAGCATAATCTATCAGCAGATAGCTGATTTCCACAGCTCCGTTGTGGGTGCCAGCTGTACTGGCTTCCAGTGCCACAGCCCTTGCTAAACATTCCCTTCTTCAATTCCATCTGCTCCATATTTATTCCCTATCTGCTGCTGCCTTTAATTTAAGCCTCCTGTGATCACCTTCAAAGCTCTGCATAATTTCCCTATGACTCTGATTTATTTTCCCTAAGCATCCCTGCTCCACCCTTTTTTACCTGCTTCTTGGTCATATGCTCATACCATCATCTCTGAACTTTCATCTGCACAGCTGTCTGCACATGCTGTCACCAGCCTGAGCCCATCACTAAGGCTCTTACTTTGGCCTCTTCTAAATCCTATTAACGACCCACCTTTGCTCTAAAGATTTTATGTACTGTCCGTCATCATCTGCTTCTCCCATCTCTTTCTATCCTTAGGAGTATGTGAATTAAACAGAATAGAGACTATCCCTTCACAAGAGTTTGGAAGGTGCCCAGCCAGTGTATAAGTAAACATTGCAATACTATGCTTAACACCTCCTTAATTAAAGAGCAGTGATGTTACCATATGAGTCAGTCTCTGGTAGGTGGAGAAGTAAATTCGCTCCCTCTAGTGGTAGGTAGTGTAAAGGGAATGCTGTATAAATCAGTGAAAAGTGGTGGAAAATAAAGATACTGAATAGCATGCCCGCTAAGGGGACAGATGCTTAATTTTGTTTCTTGGGGATCATGCATTTCATTTTGCAAGGCTAATGAGATTGAAAAAAACCCCAGGCAAAGATTTTTGGTCTATAAGCAAAGCAGCTCAGTAAGATGCATTGTTGTAACACCCTCCTGGGTGTGAGAAGCCATTCTGCAAAGCCCAACATGACTCACCGTATACTCTGTGGTGCTACTGCTGTGTTACTATGGCTTCTGGAAACATAGCTAATGTTTGTGTGATGTAGTAAGCTGAGCTACTCTGCGTCTCTCCCAGTCAATTGTGGAGAACACATATGAGTCTTTAGGCACACAAGCAGAATTGTGGGAAGGCACTGGGGGACGATTGCCTCTTGAGTGGTTTAGCCTGCATTGTTCTTGCAAAGTGGGTGTGTTAGTAATACCAGTGAAGCTGCACTTGAACTTTAGCCTACAACCACAAGGGAGCCAGCTAGCCCAAGGTCATAGCACCATGAAATGCAGGCGGTGCTTGGGCCAACAACTGATGGAGCCCAAGATAACTCTATGGTAAAGACATATGCTAAATATGGATGCGGGAATCCTGCTTTGTGGAAATCAGAACCTGTTGCTCATTATGAGCTTATCGTAGTCATAATACTGCATTGGATCTGTGGACAATCTGGTCTGCTATTCTGACGCCAGAAGTGGCGAGTGCCAACTGTTCAGAGGAAGGTGCAAAAAACTCTACCCTGCTCTGTACCCCAGCAAATTTCCTCCTCGTGTCTAGTAGCTAAAGGTATTGCTTTAAGGTATTAAGCAGGGTTGTTGGGACTAAATTGTTAGTGCTGTTTTAGGAATAGATTAGACATGGAATGGTTTGGATTGGGATGTTCATGTTTTGAGTAGGGATTTGGACTGAATGACCCCTCAAGGTCCCTTCCAGCCCTATTTTTCCATGATTCTATGATTCTTAACAGACAGGCTCAAAGCTTCTGTTGGTGGGCTTTGCTTCATGTCCTGAGATCACCAACTTTCTCATGGCCTCCAGGCTCTTTGTCTAAGGGGTTCTGCCAACACCTTTATGTGTGTGATGAAGCTGTCAAATCATAGTATTGTTCTTTTTAAAAAACCAAAAAGATAAAAAAGGTTATGTGATTACCTATAGGAATGCCCTCCAAAGAGTTCTATTTGATAGTATATGACAGCAAAAAAACTTGGATGAATTATGAGGATTATTTGAAATACTTGGGGAATTTTTCCTTCTTTGGGTTAGGAGGAAAAGTTTTTAAAGGAAGTACACCTTTAAGGAAAATGACTAATGGAAAAGTGGAGAGAAGGGAGGGGACATATTATTTTGTAAGATGAGACAAGGATGTCCCCATCAACCATGCTATTTGGGTTGGCTGAAAATTTGGGCTCAAAAGCGACATTCCTTAGAATCTCCCTCAATATATCTGCTAACACAGAATGAAATGTAGCAAAATGATATTTCAGAGCATGATGAGCTGATGTATTGATTTATATGTCTACCCCTAATGATACCTTGCCAGCAATATTAAAAGCAAGAGTCTGGAAAACTTTCAGGATTAAAAATTAACTGGAGTTTGTCCAATATCTTTTTATTAGGCAATGTCTGTCCCAAGGCTGTTAAGTTAATACCAGATTGTCATATTGCCCAAGATTTCAATATCTTGGAATACAGATTTCAGAGATCTTTCCAGAATGGCTTACTTTGAAACACAATCCTATGTTAAAAAGCTCAGTAAAAGATTTTATTATATTCCTCTAAAATGCTCCTTTTCCACATAAGTAACAAAATGACAATTTTTTGCTAAGATATAATTATGCATTTCAGACTACTGCTGTTGAAACAGCACCCTTCTCCATCACCAAGAGTTCTCAAAAATATACACTCAGTTCCTTATCAGTCAATGAGATTTGTTTTCCTGTTAACATAGGCTCTTTCCAGTTCCCTTTATTCAGGCATTTTTACTCTACCCATTTTTTTTTTAATTGTATGGTAACACATTTATAGTTCCTGGACTCCTGAATCCAACCACAGTTGCTGAACCAGATTACTAAGCAGTAAGCAGGAGCTGATAGGACATTATATGTGAAACTCTATCAACAAATAGTAAATACACACCTAGCAATGGAATGGTAATCCATTTTCTAGTAAGACTCTGGAGGAAATATTTACAATTATATTGCTAGGGTATAGATTACTTTCCTAACAGCTTGTTATACAATCATCCTGTGTTGGGACGGAGTATTGCATCTTACTTTCAGTCTAGCTGAAGGCTGATCCAAGATATTAGGTGATATGTGTATTCTGCTCATTTCATTAAAAGCAGTGTAAAAAAAGACAGTGGTGAATCGAGTCAGTTTCTAAAAAGGTGTCTATTTTTATTTTAAAAAGCATAATTAGCATACTGTTTTTTGCCACAGAAAATATTAATAAAAAGGGAGAGGGGAGGGGAATTGTAGAATTTTAAGGGAGTGCCTAGCAGTGGTATATACTGTAGGACAGTCTGGCCAGGGGTCCAGACCCATAGATAGACACACAAATTATGAATGCCATGAAACACTGCACAGCATGTACCTATAGAAATAGCTTGTTTTTAGCCTAAATATTTTGGTTTTCTAATAGTCATTTGTTTGACAAACTGAAATCTTCTGCGGAAAGCAGGCACTTTTTATTAAAAATTGAGCATAGTTAAAAACACAATTTTTGATTGAAAAGCATCTTGATTATATGTTTTTAACCAGCCTTACTAACTTGTGAAGAGATCCCATTCCTTAGGGTTAGTTGGTGAGGAGCTGCACTGAGTGGGCTTAGGTCCCTTGCCATTTTCTAGAAACATTTAACATAATTAAAATGTTTCTCTATAGGAAAAGCTTTCAGTGCAATATGGCCGTGACTCAACTGAGCATACTAAAAACCACTTTGATAGGGGTATCCCCTTACAGAGCAGATGTTCTCTGAATACTCTCTCTCTCCCTTTAGCTTACGCCTTGGCCAAATGAAACGGAGCTGGTGTGTTGTGACTATGGACGAGCCGGGGGATAGCAGCTGCATAGCTTTCTGTCTTTGTCCTCTGTGCCTCCCCCAAAGATCTTTCCAAGATCTTCTGAGGTGTTGGCCTATGTACCATACTCTGGAGAGGAGACTATGCCTTTGGGTAAATATGCTCAAAGTGACAAGTACAGCCTTGGATCTGCTTGTGTTGACGCCAGTCCTCCAACTAGTTCTGCACGTGCTTAAGTGCACACACAAAATACAACTATTTAATTAATTGTGTCTTTAAAGGTAAATCATATGTAGACTTTTCTGCAGGATCAGTGCTATAAACCTCAGTCACTGCACTGAGAGATACATTAGCAGGTAGAGAGAATTTGACCCAAAAAGTTTTTCCTATTTGTTTTATTGACTGTAAAGAGGAAAATTACAGTATACAGGAAAGTAGAAAAACCTCATTCTCCAAATGCTTGGATTACAAATCCAAGTGAGTTATTAAAGGCTGGAAGAATGTTTTATTACTGTGAAGGGAAAACACAGGACTACTTGATCTAGATTGCTGCAAAGAAACACTTTAAAATGGTTGCTTTTAGAAGGGTAGCCTGCCCCTTGTCCCACATTTCAGTATATATGACATAGATGCAATTATGACATTCAGTACCTTGTGCTCTCTCTATATCCATGGATATATAAAATACAGCACATTGCTAATATTGTTATCTGTTACTTGCAGCATTGCAGTTTTTCAAAAGAAATATTTTTTAAAGGAGGCAAACATTCTCTGTGCCATCCCTGTTTTCTTGCCATCACTCAGCTTGAAATTGGACACCCATATTTGCTGTTCAATCAGTATACGATAAAATTAGTACATATATCTATAGCATAACAGCATAGGGTCTCAATGTATGGGGTGGGATTTTTGTCACCGATTTGTACTGGATTGACAGCTTTCGCTCAAATCTGCTAACTTCAATAGGTGCTGTCGCACCCAAGCAGAAAAGCTATGAGAATCCTTTGCTGAAATTGGTTTGCACCATCCCGTTAGAACCAACTGTTCTCACTCTGCCTGATCTACAGGAATTGTGTTTGTCACAGCCCCAGCTAAGTGATGGTGTTTTCACTCAATCTGTAGCAGCCTGTGGGTTTTGCCCAAAAAGTCCCTAGTTCAAACCTTGGTGTATGAACCAAGATAGCTGCTGTCGCACCAATAATAGAGTTTAAAATATCCCATGCAGCGTTACAGCATGCTAAATGTAATCAGTAACATGATGATTCATATGTTTTTTAATTTTAGCATAGGAAAATACAAATGGTCATGAAAGGATGGTTGGAAGCCTGACAGGATTATTTTATATTTTCTCCAGTTCCTATGGGCTTGGAATTTGGTGCATTCATTTAGCATGAACTTCTGAATACAGGGGAATATGGCTGCATTTGACTTTATGACTGGATTTCAACTATCCAAGTTCCCTCTGGAATAAGAATCATGAAACTTGTTACATACCTCTGTTTAACAGCAGTATTTTTTTTCAGTTTCCTTTGGTGTTTGCAGCAGTCAAATCTGTGGCTTTAACACATTGGCTCATCATCCTCTCCCAGGTGGGGAAGTTATTTTCATGCATCTACAACACCCCTTCAGTGAGAAGCTGAGTCATTTGGACAACCCCCAGCCACGCCGTTAATGGTAGATTTTCCATACAGCTCACTCAAAGCTGAACAGTCAGCTATAGTATGCAGATGCTTAGTGTGGTCATTAGTGGGAGAAGAGAAAAGTGTTTTGGAGTCGCCCCTTCTCTCTCCTGATCATGGTGCTATTAACCACTCTATGAAAACCACTTGGCCAGCTGAATATGGTGAGGGCTGTGCGCTCCTTGTTCTGTCACCAGCAGTCCCTCCCTGCCTCTCTATAGGCTCGTCTACATGGGGACACTCAGGAGAACTCATCCAAATTAACTTTTAAAGTGGATTACCTACACCACATTAACAACTTATGTGGACTCTCTCATTCAGAACGAACAGGGCTTTAATTCAGTTTAGCTTAGTTTACTTTGGAAGTGACTCAAACGATATTGAATTAAAGGCCACTTTAATTCTGAATAAGTGTCCACACTGGGCTTTGATGCAATTTAATTCATCCATTCCAAATTCATACTTGATTGTTTCAGGTATACTTTCCCTTCCCAAGTGTCCTCCGGTAGACGAGCCATTTAGGGGAGATGTCCAAATGGGAAAGGGCAGGGTATTTTGGGAGCAGTATCTCAGTGCCCAAATCTTCAAGACCCCAAATTTGACCCCGTGAACATTTAACACAAGAAGTCAGGTTTGTTCTTGCAGCTCATTAATTCTTAGTTCTTTGAGTAATGGGCCATATATTGGGTTCTGTGATGGCTGCTTTCTGCTGCATGGATCTAAGGGAAAGCCATGTGTGTGGAGGGAGAGGTGGGAGGAAGGAGTGTAAAACTTGCATAGTCATCTCTGTGCCACCCCGTCCTCTGCTCCTAAAAGCATATCCTTGACTGTTTAGGGAGTGCTGCATGGGCCAGATGACCAGGTAGTATTCCTCATGAGAGGGAAGTTGATTCAGGGCACTAGGGATTAGCATGCCACCCAACAATTTGGGAAATCAGATTTTAATGTCTTTCTCTGCCACAAATTCCCCCTGTGACCTTGACTAGGGCCCTTAGTCTCCTTTTGCCTCAATTCTCCATATCTAAAATGAGGATACCCAACGGGGATGTTGGTAGGCTAGATATAAGCATTTTCATGATGAAGTGCCAGGAGCCAGAAGGTTCCCAGTGTCCTTTCCCTCTGAATTACTGGATGGCTAGAGAATTATACCTGTGATAGGGGATGGGGGTAAGGAGTCTGTGCTTTCTGGTCTCCTCTGCGATTTCCAGCTTATACATGCACCTGAACTGAAGTTGATGCATTCATCCTTTTTGAGCATTTCCCTGTTGAGGGCTGATTCACTCATCTGCCTTTCTCTCAAAATGGACCTTGCTTTTCCTGCTCAGGTATGGAGCTGAGGTGGATGTTAACCACCATCTGGCCTCACGGATGCCCAGCCTGTCCTCGCGCCCCCTCACCTCCCTGGTGGTCTGCCCCTTGTACATCAGTGCTGCCTATCACAACCTCCAGTGCTTCAAGCTACTGCTGCAAGCAGGAGCCAACCCTGATTTTAACTGCTGTGGTCCTGTCAACATCCGGGGCTCCTCCAGGGGCTCCCCGGTCTGCGTGATGGATGCTGTCTTGAGACATGGCTGTGATGCAGCATTCATCAGCCTCCTGATTGACTTTGGAGCCAACTTGAACCTAGTGAAGATGGAGGCCCTAGATACAGAATCAACAGGAAGAATCAGAGTCAACCCAGAAGCCTTGCAAGTGTTCAAAGAAGCCAGGAGTAAGTAGGAGAGTCCTTGGCCACTGGCTTACCAATGCTGCAAAGAGATAAATGCAGCACACTGCATGCTGTTAAACAGACAAAGGTCTCTCCATGGCAGGTTTGAGGCAGTCCAGTGCCATAAGTACACTATGATGAGGGGTTCCACATTGCCCCCCATCATGGTCTTACCAGTGAACCATGGCTGTACCCTTCTAGGAGATGAAAGTTTCAGAGTTAAGTTGGATGAGGAATTTCACGCATCCTATAAAGCGATTGTTTTGGGATTTTTGCAAACCCCAGCAGGGCTAGATACCAGAATATCTTAAACATGAGAGCTGGGATTCTGATTCCACCCTGTGAGTCCAGGTGGTAGATCTAGAGTGCCTGTAGTTTCATTTAGTCCTGGATGGGATGCCTCATCAAACCCATACCTGCAATGAAGGGTTTCAGAACTACTCAGTTGCATGTTCTGCTGCTGGAACTGGGACAGGCTGACATGACTAACATGAAAGGCTTCCTCAGAATAGACAGGCATCACAAAATTATAGAGAAGTAGATCTGCAAAGGACTTTTAGAAGTCATCTAGTCCAAACCCTTGTCTGAGGCAGGATCATCCCTATCCAAACCATCATATACAATCCATAATTTAAACTCTACGTAAGACTACTATTAACCCTGACACAACCATGGCAACCAGTGTCCTACTTCTGTAAAAGGTTGTCAGTATATGCTCAAGATATTCTAGATAGAGGGTCACACCTCTTGCTACAGATGGCAAAATCCCACACAGTCCATGCCAATCTGACTGTGGGGTAAAATTCTTTCCTGATCCCAAATATGGTGATTGGTCTGATCCTG
Organism: Crocodylus porosus; assembly: GCF_001723895.1. Taxonomy (NCBI): domain Eukaryota; kingdom Metazoa; phylum Chordata; order Crocodylia; family Crocodylidae; genus Crocodylus; species Crocodylus porosus. The sequence continues at coordinate 14,854,920 of NW_017728949.1, read as the reverse complement.
AGCAGAGGGGCAAAACCCTTCAGCCAGGAACCTCTGGTCCCAGCAGGAGCTTTGGAACACCCTAGTCAAATTACCCAGCCTTGGCTGTAGCCAGCACCCAATGCCTCTGAAGAGGGCTTAAAAGCACCCTGAGACATGTAGCAGAAAGGGGACCATTGGAGGTATTTGTGCTCCTTTGGAAGTTAGGCCCAAGGGCTTATGCTGTAGGAAGCCATTAAGGCCAGTACCATTTGCAATGTACCCAGAGAGATGCAGCTAACCCAGGTAAAACCAATGGAACCTCACTGTTCCTGGCAAAAATAGACTTGAGAAAGGCAGTAAGTCAGCTGGCAGGCATAGGACCCATAGCAGCAAAAAGAGTTCTATGGATGTTTAGACAGATCAAGTCTTGCTGCTGGCCAGCTGTTAACATTTGTGGTTGGGCTAGATGGTTGGGAAGCATATATCTGGAGAGGTGGCAAACAGTGAGGGCAATCTGGATGTGAACATGTGGCTTTTGGGGAAGAGCAAAAGAGGTAGCCACTTTGAAGAGTGACTGCTAAAGGGTTAATGGAAAAAGTGACCTGAACCAAAGGCTCAAATCCAAACCTTGCTTGAGTTTGGCTAATGTTTTTTAGCACAATATGTGAAAGCCACTGTACATCCCAGTTCCAGCAGGGGAGGAAGCCCCGAAGACAAAGAAGTCATTCTCATTGACTGAAAACCAGCCTTTTGCATGAAGACCTGATCAGAAGTGAGACTTCCAATCTGAATTCCAGACCAAAGAGGTTTGAATGGGATTCAGGTTCTGGGAAGTGAATCCCTCCTGAAACCAGAGATTTAACATTTCCCACCTTAAACCACATTGCAAGATGAGACTCCCACAGGTGAGAGACTAGAATTGTAACAACTCAGTGTGCCATGTGGTTTCCATTAAACCCTTGCTTAGCAGGCAAAGTAGACAGTACTGCCTGTTCAGCCCAGGTAAAGGTAGGGAAGACAGCAAAGGAGCAGCTGATTTGAAGCATCTTAGGCATCTAGGAAGGCTCTTAAGTAGAGTTTCTCTTTCTTAATCAATGCAAACACAAACAGTTACTGCTGGTGATGTTCACAGCTGTTCAGAGCATGTCTTATGTTCTACTTAATCATGGTCTATACTGAGGGCGTAGCAGCATACATGATGCATATAGGAGTTGTGTTCATTCTCATCACAGGAGTTAATTTCATCCAAAGTCTGGTTTTTATTTGCTATTGGGTGTTTAGTTCAGAGAGAAACTATGTTTAACCTTAAAATGAAATTATTAGACTAACATTTACAGTTAGGGGCACTGAAAAAGTCTCCTGCTGAAAAGCAGCCAGATCTTCAGCTGGTGCACAAATAGCTGTAGCTCTGTTGACTTCACTGGAACCAACTCGTTTACCTCAGCTGAAGAAGTAACAGCTAGCACAGACGGCTCCCTTCCCCTGCAGCCCTGAAAAACTGCACATGAAACAGAGCTGAGGCTGAGCTTTTGCAAAGTGAATCATCTGATTTTGCAAAATGGATCATCTGATTCTTCCAAATAGTAGCACAGAAGCGGTTTTTTCTATGCTGAATTCCCACTGAGGTGTAGAACATGTAGACAAATCCTCAATGATGGAATCAATATTGCTCCACGGAAGTCAGCAGAACTATTGCAATTTACACCTGCTGGACACCTGGCCCAGTTCAGGTTACACCTGTTGTTTTTATGCAGTTATTGCTTTCCTTTCCTCAATGTTTTTCCTTTGTCCTTTTTTGTTGTAGGCCATACCAGGAGCTTGTTGTCTCTGTGCCGTGTAGCTGTGCGGATAATACTCGGCAAATCCCGTCTGTGTCTGATACGCTCCCTTCCGGTCCCAGACCCCATCAAACAATTTTTACTTTATGAACAAAGTTAAACTGTCACCTGCTGTTTCAGGGACAGTTTTCTTTAAAAATATGAGTGATCTGGTAAAAAAGTGCCAATTCCAACCTCAGCCCAATTAAATGTCGTATAGCTATTAGTACAAGTATGTCTGTAATGGTTCTACCTCTTTTATTGCAACTTGTAACTTGCTTCTTGGGTTTTAGCAGCATTACTATATGTTGAATTTGTACTCACTCAAGCAGTGGACTTTTAACTTCTTGTAAAGTGCAAAAGAGAGTGTCTGATCTCGTAAGTACAGGGTGCCTAACACGGCACTATTTTCCAGTCCCTATGTGCTCCAGCCATTATTGCCTGGACCTTTCTCCCTTAAGAAGTTTACGATTGCTACTGTTACATAGGTCAAGGTGATGTGTTTAGTTCTACTGTACATCCTGTTCCAGTGTAAAATGCATCAAGTTTCTTGCCTTCCTGAAAAATTGCATGTGTATATAACTGTTGCAAGGTAGCTGCTGTGTCCCAAGCCATTCATTCAGCTTGTGTTGTCTGGCGTTTCCATTCTCCCATGATGGAACAGTAAAAAAACCCAACAACATGAAGACCTGGCTTACGTAACTGCAGATGCCATCTGAACCTCCTCCTACCTACAAACATATGGGTTAGGGGGGTAGTTGCAGAAAACAGTTCTTCAGTTACATGACTCTGGGACTGGACCAACTTATAGCTACCATTGCCATGGCATGAAAGAGAAAACACACAGGAGGAATTGAAATACAGTTTCTACATGGAACTGAGAAAGCTAATCACAAGATGGCACAGGCACTGGCAACGTGGTTACCCTTGGGTTGTAGTTTGAAGGATGTGCTCAGGCAAGGGACTTCAATACCAAACTTCCTTCTAATGAAACATTAACAACTCTGAAGTCCATGGTGGATTTTAAAGATTCCCATGGCATGTCCTGCCTCATATCCCTATTCACTGTAGACCTAGTTTCACTCTTGAAGGATGCATGGACATGTTGGATTTGTGAGGAACAGTTGTAAAATTTGCAAGTGGAATGACTACACTATTGGTAGGTAACTCACTGCTTGTAAATTTATTGGGGATTAACCTGATTATGAAAAACTCAAATTCTGTTCCTACCTATCTTGCTTAGACAGATGCTACTCACCATAACATATTAATGGTATCCCAAAGGAAAGGCACTGAGGGGCAGCTAGGAGAAACTTGCAAAGCATGGTACGGGTGCATAGGCATAGCTGGGTAGTTCTGGGCCTGGGGTAGCCACATGATGTTTTGGATAGCATCAGCTGCCATGGTGCCCATCTCAGCTACTTCTGTGGGTGCAGCTGTTTTGGTGCTCTCCCACCAAGGCAGCACTTAGGGATGCTGCTCTAGTTGCCCCCTTTAGTTCCACTACTGTACATGTGTATCAAAATAGCCACTTCCCTGTACCTCACAAATTAGATGAAGGACTTTTTGGTAGGTATCTTGCTTTGGCTAGTGCTACTGACTGGGGAGGAATGGCATGAAATGGGACTGTTTCTTGGAGTGTCTATGTAACTAAGCTGTTTTTCATTTTTATTAAACAGTAACAATGACCATGCCTACCCTGCCTTCATATCAAGCCATTAACTATTATGTCATCCCTGCTTCTGCACTGTGTATGAAGCCCAGAAATATGACAGTGGAGCTGGCTTAGAATAGCCCTAAACATGTGCAAGAGAGAAAGTCTGAGGGGACAGTAGCACACACGCACAGATGCCTCATTTTTGCTTTGTGGTATGTACTGAGTAAGAGACAGTGGGTTGGATTTGCTTCTCAGGGCTGGTTCCAGGCATGGCCTGGTGGCAATGGAAGCAACTTTGGATCCAGTAAGAACCATGGAACCTCTTCCAGGGCTCCTTTTGCTTTCTATTGCATATATCTATGTATGTATTTGATTGACGTAGGGCCTGTGAAACCCAACCCCAAACAAGGACCTATTGAGCCAGGGGCAGTACAAATACAGCAGAACAGTTCCTGCCCCAAAGGTTCCCTTCACTCACCTTGCTCTCCTCTCAAGTTACAAGTGAAGATATACTAAAAGATGGCTGTGTAGACCTTGGCAAGTCCTGCAGTGTCTGCCCACTTTTGGTGTGAGATCTTATGCCAGCAGAGCTTCAAGGATTTACAACCAAGACAGCTAGTCTGTAGTCCTTGTTGCGTTTTGGTTGAGTGAGATTCTGTGCAAAAAAGCACAGCATTAAGTTTGCACTGCCCAAGGAGGTGGTGGTTTTGAACCACCTTATACCTTTCCAATCCTGGGTGGTCCCAGCAGCTGGAGACGCTCCCAATTGTGTTGTGACCATGTAGACATAATTCTGAATCGCACCTGCCTTCCAAGGTTGTCCCATGGGCCCAAGCTTAAGCTCCACATCATGCAACCCCAATATATAAATCCCAAGTTCAAGTTTCCCCCCAACTCTGCAGTGCCCCTGCCACCAGGGTTTGAGCGGTTCCTAAGAAGGCGGCTTGCCTAGATTGTAGCATTCATTTACTCTGGCTTAAATTTACTATGCAGTAAGTAGGAATAGGCCAACGTCTACACGTGCAGGCGTTAAAGTGCATTAACGCTGCTACTTCACAGTAAGGTGTCTACACATGCATTACTGTGCAGTAACTAATCAAGCATAAATTTTATATTTGCATGATGCAGGTATCAAATATACACTCAAGTCAGCATAAGTCACCACATTTAATGTGCAGTATGAGTTTGCACGTGTAGACACATGCCTGTACTGCACAGTCATTTTGGTTACCGCACAGTAAATGCTCAAATGTAGATGCATCCACTGAGACTCCCATGATACAGGGTGACAGGAGAAATGACTCAGGGCTTACTTTCCAGCATGAATATTAGTGATTCTTGGAGGGAAAAGGAATTGTTGAAAGACCATTGGAATCAGTGGTGATTTACAATGCAAATCTGCTTCTCAGATTGGCAGCTAGTATTAATACTGTATTACTCTGCAGGAAGATATTCCTTTCATATGAACACTCCACAGACAGAGAGGGTATAATAGCCAGAATCTCTAGCTCAGGTACAGTTGAAAGAACAAATGATATGGGAAGCTTATGAGACTGGAGTTCTGAAAAAGGATAACAACAGAACTTTTGCTTGATGTTTCCCTTTTATAATTTGTTTGGAGAGTTTTGAGTCTTCACCGAATCATGAATTAGTGCCTTTTGCAAGTGAACAGGTGTCCTCAATGAGATATGGAGGGCATGTCTACACAAGATGCTTACCATGCAGTTGACTAGTTAGCTGCACAGTAAATGTCTCGACATCTACACGTATACCCCTGTTACTCCAGAATAAATTAATTTACTCCACAACAGAATAGTAAAGACGAGTACTATCCTGCTGTGGAGTAAAAAACTGCAGCAGCACACATATAGACACTGGAGGGGCTGGCCGGGGCACAAGGGTGCTTCAGTGTAGGGACTGCCTGCTGGTTAGCCCCGCACTGAAGCTCCCTTGTGCTCCAGCCAGCCCCATTCACAGCACACTGAGATAGGGGGAGAAGCCCCAGGCTAGCAGGCTGATCCTTGGAGCTTATTGCTCCGGAGTTAATTGCTCCCAGGTGCACGTTCAAACAGTGTGCCTGGGAGCAATAAACTGTGGAGCAATAAGCCCTGCAGTTTATTCATGCGCAGTAATAGCACATGTAGATGTGCCTAGAGAAAACAAAGATTCAACTGTAAAGTAGAGCAAAATTAGTTGTCTGAGCCAGGGTGAATTTGACTCGTGACTTCAAAGTTAGGGTAGTTAATACTAATAGTGATAGTAGTACAGTCACATGCAGTAGTTGAATTTTCATTTTAATCAGTGTAATTAATTCTGTGCCCAATGTGCCTTGACAGCATAATTTAATGTCCTGGGGCAGCCAGCCACAGCCACATTCACAGTGACCTACTTACCAGGGCAGGACTTTACCATGCATGAGCTGCTCCACAGAAACTGCCTGTGTATAGGTCTTAGTGTGTGGTAAGCAAAAGCTAAACTGTATCAGCTTAGTCCTCAATAAAAGGGGGATAGTATCTCGTGGCTCAGCTTCCACCTATCATGGATTAAAAACAAAGATGTGGACAGTCACCCACAGTAGGTGACACATGGTAAAGCCCTATCCCTTTAGCCCCACAGTAAGTTGTTTGTATGTCCAGTTCCTTGTTTCCTTATTGCTGTCTTAACAGGTCAACACTTGAACATCAGACCTGTGTGTACTTGACTTTGATGGTCTCACAACAGACTTGTGAGTAATCTGCTCACTTACACCTTTTTATCCAGACCTCACATATATGTATACAAATGCAGTCCTTCTGAGAAACTATGTTCCATATGTCATAAAAGCATCAAGTGATACCCTTTTTACTTTAAAAAATGCATGTATTATGGATATTTTTTTTGCAAGCATAAGCACCAACAGTATGGTCAAACTGTCCAAGATCTTTTTTGATAAAGGGGCTCTGACCACAAGTTGTTAAAAAAAATACATATATCCATTTTTTAAGCTAATTCCACCCCAAAAAGCCTCACTTGCCTGTTCTGACAGCTAAAAAGGAAAATCAGTGTTTTGGGCAAAGATGTGAGCAAATCTTACCAGTTTCCTCTTCAGTAAGACAGATAGTTCACATGGGTTCTGATACTGCAAATACATAGGCACACGTGTTACCTTTGTGCACATGTGAAGTTGCATTAGAGTTGGGCATGCATAAAAGAAAAGAGGTGCTTAGGTGCTTACAGGATCAACACTTTAACATGCAGGAAGCATTTTGACTTAGATATCCAAAGGAGGCCAGCTCCTATTGCAAGTCAGTGGCTCCCTTAACAATCCTATCCTTTAAGACTGTGTGAGCTTCCAAACAATTAGGAGTCATTGGGAGGGCTGGGGTTTGTAATGCTAAGCCCAAACATAAGTATTTGCAGGATGGGTGCCGAACTGATTCCTCCTGGATGTTTGCTGCTATGAGTGCACAAACCCTGCTCTAGTATTTATTTTTAAAACCTGTTTTAATGGATGTATTGGAGTGTGTGGCTGAGCCTGCAATTTTTAATTTACAGAGAAACAATGGAGTCTCAAATAGAAAATGTGACATCCAGTAGTCATTGACATCCCTCTGGTTCCATGCATGTCATTGTTCTGCTCACTACTTCTTCAAACTAAAGAACAAAACCCTTCCATTATTTGAGTAATTTGAATATCAGTTATATATAGCGTTACCATCCATATAGCATTCATTTTTGCCTTAATTCACACACCCCCTATTGTCTCCTCTATGTAAACATAACTCTCTTCTGCAAAGGTATTTTTTTTCCAGTGTTTCCTTTTTTCCATGGTGTCCGACAGATATGAACAAATAGCATAAATAACTACTAAACACCGTGATCAGCGATTTACTGGCAGATTCAGAAATCTTTTTGGGTGGTTCTGCAGTGTACATTGAATATATAGAAGAATGCATATTATATATAGTGCATGTTGTGTATTCTCAATACAAATTCAGCTTGTGATATGATTGTGATATTGGGGAAGTGGTTAATGCATCCAGGGACATTTTGAGCAGTTACAGCAATTAAAATAAATGCATTTTATATTTTTCTTTTTCTTCATTTTGTTGCCTTATGAGAATTTTACTGGCAGTGCATGTTGTGTATATGGAAGTATGTCCAAGTGTGCCTTCTCAACACTTCCTGAAGACATCGAAAATATTTGTGGTGTGAAAGCAGTTTCATTATCATCTAAGCTGCATCAGCCATTTTAAGTCAATTTCAAGCTCACCTATTGCAAGTGTATGTATACTGGAAGGTATATTGAAAATTGCATTATTTCTGCTCTAACGCAAAGGGGATTCTCATGAGAATGCTTGAAAGGGATTCTAGACATTTCTTTTACAGATACTCTGGAGATCAGTGCAGTACAGGAACCCATATGGAACTGAACAAAATTCTGTAATGCTCCATGAAATGCCTATGTATATTTAAGAAGTACTATTCTGCATTCTGTTGCTTTTGCCCAGGATATAATTCTGTACTGAGGCAGATGACAGCTGGTAGCTGACAGTATTAGCTGTATTTACCTCTAAATAAATATGTTTAAAAGAAAAAAAAGCCTGCCTTTCTCACGGTATTCATTTATCAGTGAAAAGCGAGGATTGGTGGAAATGCTGCAGGCTGACATAACTGAGTACACTATGGTATACATCTCTGAGTACATCATGCTCTGGGATAAGTTGTCAGCAATGGAAATTGGACCTGGGACTTCTGGAGCTAAGAGACACAAGCTTTTACTTGAGGCCTTCAGCTCAGAAACTCTTTTTGGCTTTGCCTCTGCTTTTACCACTAGAGGGAAAAAGCAAGCCATGCTATTCAAGCATGGGTTACATATATACAACAATACTGAGAAAGTAATGTGGTCCTTCCTGGCCTCCCCACCCCAATGATTGATTCCTCACTGTTCATTATGGATGCAAAATGCAGAAGCCAATTTAAAAGATAAGTATATTGTTTAGGGGTCAAAGTACAAGAGCTGAGGGTCCAAGAAGTCTCCAAATGTCAGCTGTTCCTTTGCAACGCAAACCTTTTCAGCTAGTGTGTTCCTTCCTACTTTCTTACCTGGTAGATGGTGCTAGGACAGGTTGGCCTCTGTCTCCCACTACTGAGTAGATCACAGACAAAGAGGTTTACACATCTGCTCAAGTTTTTGGGCTATAGGACTTGGTTCCTGTGATTCTGGATCCAAAGTTTCCATCTTTCCATTTGCATCTCATCCATCTTCCTCTGATTTAATTGAAACAGATCCTTTCCTCTCTTCAAGCCATGGTTTCTTCGTCTCATCTCCTTGCACCCACTTCTCACTCTTTAAGCCCTTAGCATGACCTTGCTTTTCTTTACACTTGGCTGGGATGACTTAGTCAAGGATAATCCTGACTTGAGCTGGGGGCTGGACTACATGACCTTGTGAGGTCCCTCCCAGCCCTACTTTCCCATGGTCCTATGATCCCCAGTGAGGCTGGTGTTCTGCCCACCCTGTGAATTTTTCAATGTTGTGCCACCTGCAGGCATTTGCTTTGCTTGTGTCTTGGATGTGCACTTTCTTTAGGTCAATGTGGCCCCCTCCCACAGGATATGATTCTTGCCTGGGGACAGCAGCAGGTAGGATCAACAATGTTGGAAGTGCTGAGGCAATTCATGCGCAGTAGACCAGATCTGGCTCTTGGCACTGTGTCATCTGACTCTTGGGGCTTCCCACACACTAGATCAGGCGTGCAGAGCATTGTGGAGCCCTGGGAAGTGATCCCAGTACATGGGACCAGGTAGGAGCAACTTCAGGGCTGAGAACCTGATCCTGGCATGTGAGGGCAGGACAGGCCTGGGATCTAATCATAGCATGTGTGGCCTGATCCCAGCACACAGGGGCAGCACAGGACTGTGGGGCCCCAGGGCCTGATCCTGGCACACAGGGATGGCACAGGGCCCTGGAAAGCTCGTGGGACTGGGTCTGGGTGGCACAGGGCCCTGAGGCCTGACTCTGGCACACCAGGACAGTGAAGGGCCTATTACTGACATGCAGGAGTCTGATCTGGCCTGCTGATTGGCCCCTCACCATTGATTTGACCCATGGGGCCACAAGTGCTACTGGTCTATGGCAGTGATTCTCAGCTGGCATGTAGCAAGAGCCTTTTAAGAACTGCATGCAATATTAACACTGTTAGGTGTGGAAACACTTGCATGATTCACAAGACAAACCTAGAGATTCCAAATAGCCATCCACAGTATCAAAAATATTCTGACCTGTTGTTGGTTTTCTAAGTTCTTTGCAACAGAAAAATTGCTCTACTGATTTCTGTAGCAAAAAATGAAAGGAAGCTAGCATTTTCTAATGGGACCTCTGAGTGTAAAATGTTGAGGACCGCTGGCCTATGGAGTATGGGAGCTTTATGATCTTTTCTTCCTTAGGTTAAGCAGCAGTAACATGTGTTTTTAGATCAAGTCATTCTGAGGTTCAGTCCCTGTAGACCAGGCGTGGCCAACCTGTGGCTCCAGAGCCACATGGGGCTCTTCAGAAGTTAATGGAATGGAAGCTGGTCACCGTGAGCTTGTGCAAAGATTCAAAGAGACGCATATTCACTTCTGAAGAGCCACATGTGGCTCTGGAGCCACAGGTTGGCCACCCCTGCTGTAGATAATCTCAATAAAGGATAATGAAAACTTTGTTTTATAACTTTTATAACTTTGTATAATAATTCAAATTCCATGTAATGCCAAGGTGGATCCAGAGGGGTACAGTCATGGCCCCTTTTCAGGCTTTGGTGCAGGAGAAGGATCCAGGGACTTCTTTTAAATTCCTGAAGTAGTTAAGACTGCTTGGCCTGCCTTGGCACCCTCTCCTTCCCCTCTGTATTCAGTGGTACATCCCCTCCCTTCCCATTTCCCTCCACTTCCCAAGCCTGCCATTGTCACCATCTGACCCCAGTGGAGCTTAGGGAGCTCCAGAGCCACTCATGCTTCACTCCATCCAGGGCTGTGAGAAGTAGCTGTGCAAGGAAATGATTTCAGTCCAGTTCCCCCAGGTGTACCCAACCAGCATGAGAACAGGCACAGGGAGAAAGAGCCAGCCTGCTACCACACCATCACTCTTGTCTTTACCTGACTCCCCACACAACTGCTCCCCATTCACTGGCTGGAGCAGGGCAGGAGCTTCCAGACAGTGGTGGCAGCACGTGAGTTTCTTCTTCCAGTGCCCATAAGCATAAGGAAAGAAGATGCAGGGGGGAGTAGGAGGGTGAGGGAGGTGCCACTGAGCTGGGACAGGAAGGGAGGGGGTGCCAAGGGTGTGGGTTTTTTTAAATAGTGGGGACTTAAAAATAGCACCTAACTGCTCTTCTGTGGCATGGTCTGCCTGCCCCAGCAGGGAGTCTGGGAGCAGAGAGTGCAGCCACACCACAACACCCAACTTGCCACTCACTTTTACAAAAATCCTGGATCTGCCTATAATATAACGTGTATTTTGCATTTGTTATCATTGCATTTCAAAAGGAGGCCACTGCATTAATGTGTTGTGTAATTCCCTTAGGACTCTCTGAACTTCACCTTTAAGTTGCCTAAATGACTTGTGCTGCCTGAAAATTATAATGCCAAATTAAAAAGGAAAAGGAAAAGCAAGAAAATAACTGAGATTTTTAGGGTTTGGACTTATTGACAAGTGGAGCATGGCCTGAAAGTTTTGAATAAACTACATTCAAAGACTTTGACATTAAAAGACTACAAATGGTCCCTTTTAGACATTTTTCCAAAAACTTAATGATTCTGTATGTCCCTTTTAGTTGTTCTATGAAAACATGTAGTTTTGCAAAATTTAAAACCTATTGTCTACACAAATAAGTTATTCCGGGATAAACCCTGGTGTCCTGCTATAAAAAAGAGTTGCATTGTCCACATGATGCAACTCTTTGTACTAACGTAATTTCAGTGTAATCAGAATTTTTTACTTTGGCTACCTCTTGGGGTATATTTGTCTTGTGGCAAGCAACCTTAGTCCCATGTTCATGAACATGTCTCTGTCTCGGTACAGTTCTGTGGTCTGCCAGTTGCCTTCCAACACTATTTTGTGCCCTTTCCCAACATGGCTGCACTATTTAACTGTGTGGTTTCTACTCCTCTGTGGCCACCTCCCTGTTTAAACTCTGGCGCATGTCCTCTTCGTGCCTGGGCACTCCAAGGATCAAAACCTATGGATATGTTGGCTTATTGTACCTACTACTGGACCTGTGCCAAGTTCTGGCATCTTTCTGCAATGTGAGGAAATGTTAAAGAATAGTAATTGTTCATTCACAACCACTGCTAACAGGAAGTGTACAATGCCATCACTAAGGAAGTGACCTCACAGTGACCACTGTGACACCATGCAGTGTTATGTTAAGGACAGGACTGGAAGTGAACCTACACATGGACAAGGAACAGAAACTACCTTGGATGCTAGGTGAGCCACGTGTCTGTACCACAAGGAGTTAAATAGGAGGCTGGCATGGGGCACCATCATCAAACCATACTTTGTGAGGATGCTGGGATTGGAATGGATGCTCTGAGGACAGTGGGACATAGAAATCCACACAAGTGGAGGTACCCAGGTACCTGCAAGGAACTACTCATGATCCAGGACACTGGAGAGGAATCCACAGACCCCAGCTCAGATCCACAGACCCCTGAGCCCATTGTCAGCTAAGCATCCACTTCTGACAAGACCAGTGCTCCCAGCAGCACACTGGAGGAAAACGGTAATATGATTTGCATTTGCATGAACTTTTAGCATATGATAAGATTTAGCTGACTAGCATTTGTTTCTATTGCCTCTGCTGGCTGTCACCATCATGCATAAAGGACAGTAATTAATGTTTCTGAGTTGCTTCTCCTCTTCCCCACATAGTATGGCCTCTAAGTGTCAAACATGGCAGCTGAGGACTGCAGTTTGTGAAAAGGTCCTCACCTTTTCCAGAACTCAATCTAGTCTTCCCAACCAACCCATTTCCTTCCCCTGCCTATTTGTCAAGTGCTGGTGTACTTGCGCTTGCTGACCTCACCACCCCTTATTTTGGAGCACTGCACTCAAGTTCTGGTCATGATAAATTACAGAAAAAATGAAGTAATAAACCTTGTGTAGTTCTGGAGCTAAGAACATGCTGCATGTTGTGGGGTCAGGAGAGATATTAATTCAGGAAATCCATATTATCCAGAAAAATGATGTCTAGTTTTTTATGAAACCATATAAAAATAATAATATGAAAATCATTCACAAATTGTGCAAAGCCTGGAGCAGGACTGTAACTACCAAAGGCTTTAAACCTTCAAAAAGCATTCACACCATAAGCAGGCAGTTCTGAATTATAAGCCACAAACACCATCACTCCCAAATAATGTATGTAGGGCCACTGCAGAATGGTGATAAATGATGTGGCAAACTTTCAGCATGTACACAGGAGAGATAAAAAGGGAATTTCAGACATACAAAATGCTCTAGGAGAGGGATAACGGTGCATAGCAATTCTGCCTTATCTCTGGTTTCTGAATCTAGTAGTGCGCCCAGACGTGCCTTATTGATGTCTTACTTTTCTTGCCTTATGAGTTCCAGATCCTTATGGCCATTCGTATTAACCACAGGTTAGTGTCTGGTGATTTTTGAGGGCCCAAAGAAAAGAACTAAAATATGAGATGTTTTAAGACTTTGTAGAGGCTTTAGTGAAGCATGGGAAGGCTGTAGAGGGCTAAAGCAGGAAGAGGAGGAGGGTACGATGGTATGAGGGTCTGATCACTAAGGAGCTGGTGCCAAGGTATCAACTATCCCTGGAGATGGTGGGGAGAAGATTTGACTTTAAAGGTACCAGCTACAAAGAGTGAGAATGGAGACAGAAGTGCAGCAGCAGGGAGTGGGCCTAAGGAACTGAGCAGCTGTGCTTCTGGTGAAACTTCTCCCTAGTAATGTTTTTGCTTTCTACCTCCTCCCTGTGCCCTTCCTCCAACAGCTGAAGGACTCTTCCTACTGGGAAATTAATGTTTGCCAGCAGGTCCCACAGGCACAGCTACACTCTGACTGTAAGAGACAGCACACTTAGCACTCCAGCTTTCTTGATCTGTCCAGTCCACATATTGGTTTACTGTGAGTCCAACCCCAAACCTTTACGAAGACAAGGGCCACACACCACCTTGGTAGTAAGCCTTTCCCAAAAAACTCTTTAAAACCCCATTGGAAGCTACGTTTACTTCTTGGTTCACTCCATGCACACCAGGTTTGCACTGTTTAGTTTATGTTGCACTTTTTGCACATTTTTGTTTATACTTTAGAGATGCACACAGTCTGGTTTTGCTTACTTAAAAGTCAGTTTTATTTTCTTCCATCATGCAAACATCTGGTGTTTGTAAAATTTATAACGGATTTCTCATACAGAAAATTGAGCCAACCTAGGCCTTCATGGACCATAATCATAAGGATATAAAGGTACACAATCAAAAAATAAGACTGCAGAAAACTGCTAGTCAGACCCATATATATGATCAGTGGCTGAAACATGAGGGCACCTGATGCTGAAAATTCCTGATGCCCTATTTAACGTGCACAAATGAGGTCTCAAATGACCAACATATCTGCATACCCCATGCATACAGAACTGAAGGCACAAAATATTTTAAATTTGGGAAGCACATAGTCCCTTCTATAGAACACCTAAACCCATGGGTGGTTGTGCAGCACATTGCTCTAAGTCATGAGGTCATGCGGAAAGACATTATCTTATAACCAGAAACTTGCAATTATCATATTTTCCTGCAGGCACTATCCCCAAAGCCCCCCTTGGACAATGTTCCCCTGGTGCTTGGTCACTTAAGTTGGTACTGGATTTATGACCCAGATACTTTGTTCTGGGAGGACCCCAATGCTCAGACCAACCACAACCACTCCATTCGCTAATAGCTGAATTTCATTGATACATAGTGATAGCAGATAAGAATAATGCAAACAATTCTATATCTACCAGTCCTAGAGGTATCACAGAGGGAAGGTACATTTTGCAAGTATGCAAGATTCACCTTGAAGTTCTTTCTTGAATGTCAAATGTCAGCAGCCTGGAGATTGGAGGCCAAGGTCCCTCCCTCATCCCCTCCCCCGCCGAGTGGGGTGGGTGAGACAGGCTGGTGGTGTGCCCTCTGTCCATGCTAGTCTTGGGTTCCCTTCTCAGGGACTCTTTTCTGCTCTGAAATCCGTCCTTTTGTATTCTTCTCCCCCTCTGCCGACTCCTCATCACTGGGCATCATTAATTGGTCTCTCTGTGGTTGCCATACTGTGCAAGTTCTGTCCTGTCAGCATATTCCTTTGTTTCACAAACCCATTACATGCACACATCCTAATTTGAGCTTTTATTGGGTCTCCTAATTTGGCCTGTTCTCCAAAACTGGAAATCCCAAGGGCTCTGCAGTTTGGCACTGTGACCTGGCACCAATGCTTTGCCCTTAGCTCTGTTATGGAATGGTGTGGTACATGTCTTCAACTTACCAGGCTGCGTTTCTGCTTGCTGCTTGCCTGTGTCAGACACAGTGGGCCTTGAAGGAAAGTTGTCACAAACAGGCTTTTAGAAATCAGTTAACCTTTGCCATTGCCCTGAACCATTCTTCTAATGTAATATCTACTTTACCTACAAGCCAGTTCCCAAAAGCAAACCTTTAAATAACATTTTCTAGCCATCGACTTAGAAGCAGGTATCTCACAGGCTGGTCAAACCCCTCTTAAGTCCCTCTCTCTCCACCTCTGCCTCCTAGGCTTTGGTGAGGCACTATCCATTGTCCAGATGTACAGGAAACATGAAATTCAGTTATAATCTTTGGTAGATATTATTCAGATACCTTAAGTATTCCAACAAATGCATATTCAGTTGTCATCCTGGAGCTGCTAAGGTGAAATCATAGTTTATGGTCTGACTTCCAAGTGAAAGACTTAATTAAAGATAGCAGTAGAGAGAAGGCAGCATCCCAAAAGACAAGAGGTGAGACACTCAGTGCTGTTTGCCAGACTGGCAAACCACCATTTTTCAGTAGGGAAGAGAAGGGAGTGTTCTTAAATATTCCAGCTTCAGGGATTTTTCCAGACCAACCTGCGCTGATGTTAGTGGACATTCCCCACTGGTCAGCTGGGTCTTGTAACACAACAGAGAAAAACCCTTTCTCCATTTGAATATTAAAGAGTATAGGTGGAACCAAGAATTAGAGCATGGGTTTTGTCAGTTGCTCCAATGCTGCTGGGACACCTTGTGAATGCCAAGGGATGCTGAGGATTTAAAGTCTTATAATGTGGACAGTACTTTTTTAATGGCATTACACACACCTTCATCACAGCAGACTCAGTGGGTGATTTGCCTGTGGCAGCTGACCAGTAGCAGTCACAGGTGGTAAGATGGCCATGCATTTCTTAACAGTGAAGGCAACTACTTCAGCCTCTCTGAGATAGATAGGCTCAGGGCACATTGCTAGGAAGTGTCCTCAGTCATTCTGATATGTTGCAACTTCTTGGAAGGTCCCAAGTCTGTAACATGATGCTCTCCCACCAGTCCATGCCTGATTCTTGGGACCAGATGTGACAACACACTGAGTTTAGCTGTTACAAGAGAAAATGCTCTTGGAGAATTGTCTCAGTCTCATCCTCCTCATCTGTCCTGTCATTTTCATCCCTTATCTTATTTGTAGGTTCAGACATTCCTATGGAACAGGAAGCTCTAATTGCCACAGCTGCTGCATTACAAAATCCTGCCATAACCACAGGTGTTAATGCAGAAGTGAACTTACAGCTACTCAACTACAGGATGCAATAAACACGCACGCTGGTCAGTATTCCTGACTACCAGTGTAGTAAAGTGACACAATGAGTCTCTGACAGTCTTCCCCATGCAGAAGCAATGAGTCATGGTGAAGTGGCAGATGGCTGTTTGTTTGAGCACAATTGCATCAAAATATGTGCTTTGACGTTTCTCACTTTGACATAAATCTGTTCCTGTAGACAAGCTTGTCATGTAGACAAGCTCTTGGGTACATTTTGACACTGTAGATTTGACTGTAGCCTTTTCAGGATTTGTCTAGACATTGCCATTATTGGAAACCTAAAGAGAATTTGTTACTGGAGCTGAAGGAGAAAAAAAAAACGGATGGATCTTATGACATGCTTTGTCACCAATGAATTGTTTCAACAATCATGCAAAAGGTACAGAGTGATGTATTACTTGTACATAGTGTGCTGTCCCAGGCATATACTTTACACAAGCCTTCCAAACATACCAGGATGAGGTAATGCATATAGACAGTGCATTTGCTCTCAGATTCTTTCCACAATAATTTGAAAGCTTCTAGGGGAATACAGAAGTTGGGTTTCAGCCATGATTCATTTGGCCAGTGCCGCTCCCTCTTTTAATGTTAATAAATTGGCGACATCCCTTTATTTGACATTTTAGAAACGGGTGTCTGTATTTGCTCAGAGAAAATAAAAGGTGAAAGATGGTAAAATGGCTTTATAAAATGAAAAACAAATAGGAAAAAAAAGAAACAGTGATGTTAGTTATGTATCATTCATTACCTTGCAAAATCTAGGGCCAGGTTATTGCCCATCAAAAGGCCATGTCTGCAGGGAGACAGATCTGATTCATAATCAGAATTTTTGTTTTGTGGGAGATGTTGACATTTAAAAAAGCTGTTTTCATTTTGAATGTGAATAGAAACAAGTATTTTTAGACTAGACAACAAGCTGAAATTTCTAATAAATCTTGTCTTTGAACATTTTTCATTTTGGAATTTTAAATTTTGTTTTATTGTTTTAATATTATTTCACAATATATTGGTAGACCCATGATATTATATGTACTATATACAGCTTAATATGAGAGATGAACTATTTAATTTTTTTAAATCATTAAGGGGATTGACTATTTGGAAGCCTCTTATTTCTTTCTATCATTTTTGTTTGTTTTTTAAAGCAACATTATGGCACTTTGACATGATGTGACAAAATGATACAATGTCAAACTAATAAAGATAAAACCCAAAAAATTTGGCACCAAATGTGCCAAAATATGAAACAAAATGCTGACATTTCCCAAACACCAAACTTCCTGAAACAAACTGTTTTCATTGTTAAATATTTTTTCCTTTTGGAATTTTGATGGAAACAAATTAGTTTAATCACTTTCAGAGCTATATTGACTAATAATGGTCAAATAAAATATTTGATAAAATATTGAGTAAACCAACTCTATTAAGGAGTCCTCTTACTGTCCTGAACTGACCATACATTGCAGAAGAGACCATCCATTGCAGATCATTGAGGGGACTGACCTGTTCAGAGAGACTGTCCTCATCTGCAGACATGGGCAGAGGCTTCATACTTTTCCCAGCAAATCAAGCAACGTAGCTTTTCCAGTGCTCTGTGGGATGTATGCTGCATCAGGCAGAGGGCTAAACAAGGCATGTTCCCCCACTCCTTTTTGAAGCCAGAGGACCAAGTAATTGTTGCAATCTGCTTTCAGACATGTTCCAGCTCAGCACAATGAGGCACTATCATCGCACATGGCAAACCATGACTGACCTTCTAGTGATAAAGAAAGCTTAATTTGGGTTTGGCAGCTGAAATCTTTTAGGTCAACAAGGAGATAAGCAAAAGAACAGCATGCTGAACAGTTTAGAACAAGAGTATTTCTAAGACTTTCACCAATATTCAGGTGCTATTTGCAGTGGTTTGTCACAGTTTACTGAAGTAGCTTGGTGACTAGATCTGGAGGCCTTAGTGAGTGGTCAGAAACCAGTGGAGATCAGGAGCGAAAAGGTCTGCAACCAGGTTGTCAAACCAAAGGCTAGAGCCAAAAAATTGAAAACCAAGGGGCAAGCTGAGCTCAGGAACTGGAATCAAGAAGTTTGGAGGCAAGAGGAGATCAAGGGCCAGGAGTCCAGGACCAGGATACAGGGAGCAAGGAATCAGGGCAGGGAGTAGGAGATGAGGGAAGGAGATATGAATAGGCTGCAAGCAGTTTACAGGGTGGAAGTGCTGTGTGTTGTGTTGCAAAGTTCAGGTGCTTTGGCTGGAGCCATTTTGGTGGCTGAGCAAGAGCTGTGTCAGAACCCAGCTGGGAAAGCCACCGAAACCTACCCTGCCTACTGTCCCCTACCCTAAGCAGGGCCATCCCTAGGGGGTTGTGAATCGGAGCAATTGTCCCAGGCTTCATGCTTTGGGGGGCCCCACAGAGCCAGGCCAGCTTTGTGTCCGCCCACTTGCCACGTGCCCGCCCCCCAACTGCTGCTGTGTCCAGATCTGTGACAGCCAGAACCAGAGGGATTAAAAAGCAATAAATATGTGCTTCTTGGAGGCATTTGGTATTTTGCCTAACAGGTAATATTAGCTTATATAAAGCTTGTAAGTTCGTAACCTGCAAATGTAACTTGTCTGTCATAAGTTTAACCAAAATGATAAAATTAACTGTTCGTATTAATCGTGGAACTGACTGGGCCCCAAAGGCAAAGCTGTAGCTGCAAGATTAGCTGACCTAACTGTTTTTGCTCAGGGTTCAGCCTTGACAATAAAAACTGGATCCAGCCACCTGGCACACCCAACACATTCCAGGAAAGCATGTCCCAAGAAAGCATATTCAGAGAAGCCTAAAAGGGTTGGGCTTAGATGGAATAATGTCAATTTCAAACCTAAAGGTGCTGCACTGTAATTTGCTTATTAGATAAACTTGAGTCTAGACGGTAACCTTTTATGATAATTTTTAACACCTTTCAATCTCATAGGGTAACAGCTATAGGGCAAGATTGTGAGTAGCTCTAAAGCCAACAGATTAGCATAAGATTAGGTATAAAAAGCGTGTGCGTCAGGTGACCAGCAGGAAGGAGGGAACAGAACGGTCATTGCTGTTCCAAGCCTGGCTCTGGACTCATGGTGTGAGTGAGGATCGGATCCTGATCAAGAAACCTTCCCCGGTAATCCCTCTGACAGCATAGATCGGGGACGCCTGACTTCGCTGGAATTACTTGATGTGTACCTGGCATTGAGGGACTATTGATAAATTGCCAACCAATGTCTGTCTATCTGTTGTTTTGAACAGCCCAGTGGCTGATACCCTCACAGTGCCCAGCTGGCCTGTGACAGAATTGATCCATCTGTTGTTATTATCTGTTGTTATTACTTACTATTAGCTCTTTAATACTGCATTACCTGCATATCACATTTGTCTTTCTGTTAAAGAGTTACGGCTGTGTCCAAGAGGTCCACCATTTTGGCCAAGAAAAGCTTCCCCTTTGACGTGAGCTAGACACCAAAATGCTGCAGTCCTTGAGATGCATGCTATGGTTGAGGAAGCCGAAGCCCTCACTATAGCACCATTGCCAGAGTCTTCTCTTTACTTCTATGCACCTATCTCTCTTATACCTGTGACCCTCAACCAGGAGGACCAAGGATAAAACTACCTGTGCCCCGACCCTTTGAGCCCAGCCCTCAGAGCCCTGTAGCTGCTCATGGTTTGGCTAGGGTTGTTCCTGGCCATGTCATTTGAACCCACATGGATGAGGAGCATGGGGTAGTGGTCAGAGGGCCGGACAAGTTTTGGGATCCTCTCAGCCACATCCCACATGCGGGTCCCTAGAAGGCAGCAGACCTCATGAGGTAGGGGGTTGGGGCAGCAGATCGCTTCCTCAGTCCCCCTCAGAAGGGAGTTGCCCACCATGACTACCTTGCATCTCTTCTTTGAGGGGGATGGCTACCTTGCATCTTCCAGACTCTCTTCTTCTGCTGACAACTCCACTGATGCTGTGAGGAGCACATACCTGTTTCACAGTTCCAGGGGAGGGGTAACCCTGGTGTGTGCAGTAGGACCAGAGACAACCATCTTCCAGGCAACTCCAGGATGGGACTCTAGGTCAGTCTTATCATTGTCCTCCATCCTGTTGATGGGCTCGTATACTCTTTCCTCTCCATTCTTCAGGTGTAGGGCCTGGCAGTAATCAATGATCTCCTGGTCATGGGCTCTGATGGTGCAAAGCTTGCTCACCTCTGCCTGAAGCCTCCCCACC
>NW_017728949.1:14791465-14822370 GCF_001723895.1 Crocodylus porosus | reverse complement strand
GGGCTCGGCGGCTGCTGAGGGGGTGTCTGGGGAGCTTCGGGGGAGCGGGGGCGCAGCGGGCTTCACCCGCGCGTCTCTCACTGTTCCGGAGCCTACCTGAGCTTTTTTTCCCTGTTTGGCGGCCTGAGTTGGTTGATGACACCAGCTGGAGGCACTAGAAGAGGAGTTAATTTTAGTGCTACTTTCCTGCCTTGTGGGGCAGCTGTATTTTGGCCTGAGTGTCTTCACCTGTGACAGTACAGCCTAACTATAGATGTTACATAGGCCTTGCAATCCTACGTGGAGCAACAATTAAATATCTTGAAGAATCTGGGCCACAGGGTCCATCTTGAACTGCTATTGTCCATAGAGTGAAGTTGCTGCATGCCAATTTAAGAACTGGTCCGTAGCATTTGATTGTTTTCCCCAAATCCTCTAT
The DNA here is from genome assembly GCF_001723895.1 of Crocodylus porosus. NCBI lineage: Eukaryota > Metazoa > Chordata > Crocodylia > Crocodylidae > Crocodylus > Crocodylus porosus. The sequence continues at coordinate 14,821,952 of NW_017728949.1, read as the reverse complement.
TTTAAAGGACAAGCCCCATACCAGCCCTCAGCCATTAACCTCCACAGCACTGGTTCCACTTGCAAAGTCATAAAATAATTTAACTTATATTAAAATGAACATGTTGCATGATTTTTTGTAGTTTGAAAAAGTCACTGACTCCATCAAAGCAGCCAAATAACGCCTCTTATAAATACTACCTAGCAAAGCAGAAGTTTTCAATTACCCTAGCTCCGTCCCTAATATCTGTTCCTATAATTACCAACCTCCATTAATGCAACTTAAAGCCAAAACATCAAAGCAGAAGTTCTCCTTTACCTTAGCTCACTACAACCACCACGAGAGATTTAACCCATCTGCCTGTACGTATGTCTCAGGCTCTCCTTCCTGGTTTATATTTCCACGTTACCCCAAGGCTTCCACTGCTTTGATGTCACAACAACTGCTCTGTACTGTCATGATCAAGTGTGACGCAACCTCTCAGTACAACTCAAAAAGTACTGGCTGATTTCCAGCGGGTGAAACCCATGAGCCAAGTATTGTTTCTGTCTTTGAATCTATTAGGCAAGTGGAGCCCAGCCCACACCCTGGTGAAGTCAACAGAAGCCATCCCACTGACTTCCATGGACTTTGGATCTGGTTTGTAATCCTCTTTTTAATAATGTCTATAAATGTTTAATGCATCCTAGTTTATGACAGAAGCAAAGATATCTGTGCAGTCAATTATGCTAATGTATGCAGCTCTAGGAAGGATTATTGTTTCTAGTTCGCAAATCCACTCATTTTGGTTTTTATCTGTATGTTTGTGTTGGAATGAGTCTGAAAGAAGTTGCTTATATTCCAGTGCCAATGTTAGTCCAGTATGCCAGAAGCCACCTTTTCCACTGCTATTTAGTGGACTTAGGTTTCTCCATTTCCCTTTCTGTCTGAATGAAAATGGGTTCCAAGTTCCGTAGAGACATTTGACTTAGTACTTCCTCCACAGTTACACCCTGAGCCAATTTTGAAGAAGGGCCCAACCAGTCCACCTCAACAAGAAACACTGTGATGTGAAGCTTTGAAATGGTGGACAGCAAAAAGATGACTCTCTGTCAAGAACATAGAGGACACAGCCACCCTTAGGAAGAAATGACTTAGTGTAATATTCATCACCAGGGTCACATGTCTGTAAATTCATTTGCAAAGGGGTGTCCAGGAAGAGTTGGCTCTTGCAATGTTACTTTCATGTGGTATGAAAGATGAGTCACATGGCTTTGAAGTCACATGGCTTTGAAGTCTTGTTAGCATGGGTCAGATGTTTGAGCGTAAGTAAGGACATTATATGGGATAATTAAATCAAGGCATCTGGTGTGCATGTCTTATGCAGATATATTTCCATGGAAAATAGTTCACATGCAATGCATGGCATTTGAAGATTAGGTTATAAATCAAATAGGTCTTATGTTTTGCTGGAGACCATCTCTCTCTCTAAAGTGAATTTGGGGCTAGTGTTCTGACCCAATTAAATAGCTTTGGCTATTGAAATTCTGTTTCTTCTCCAGAACCCTGATTTACAGCCACAGCAGATAAGTGAAAGAATATTTTGTCTTCTATGTTCAGTAGTGATTCCCTTGGCTGGATAATCTACTGAAATTATCAGGAACATCTACCTTTAAATGCCTCTATAGTGAGTGATTCTCAGCCAGAGAGCTGCCCTCTCCTAGGGTTCAAAGGTGCCACAGGGTGCTATACAAGGTTAGCAGCATTAGTTGTGCAAACATACTCTACAGGATGAACCCAAAGATGTCACATAGGAATCCATAGTATCAAAAGCTTTCTGTCCTGTTTTGAGCTTTCTGAGCCCTTTGCAACAAAATAATTGATCTACTGGTTTTTCTGTACTCAAAAATGAGTGAAAGCTAAGAGCTGGTATTTTATAAGGATGCCTTGAGGAGTGCCTTGCATCTTAAAAAAGTTGGTCAGTAGTGTAACTATGGGTGGGCAAGAGGGACACCCACCCCAGGCTTCTAGAGTCAACTCACCTGGAAGCAGTAGCAGAAACAACCTCCTATGAAACTGTTCACAAGAGAGGGAAGGGAACCAAGGAACAAACTGTATTAATATGTTACACAAGCATTATGCATGACCTCTACATGGTTCAGGAGGCAAGATTTAAGATGGGGAATCTGGAGATTAGGTATTTATTCTGAGTTTTGTCAGTGACTCACATGTTTCTCTGTGGTAAAATCACTTTACTTTTCTGTGTTTGAGTCTCCCCACCTCTGAAAAAGGGAAGGGATGGGATAAGCAGGTGTTTCCTTGCAAGCCAATATTAAGAATACAGAACATAGTGGGGTGAATCTGTGATGCAGGCATTTGTATTTGAGAAACTGGGGAGTTTGAAGCAATCATCCCATTTCATAGGAATCACTAAAGGCGATGCACAATTCCAGCCAGTCAAAACGGGATCAGATGAAGTGACTGAGAGGAGAGGAAAGAGGCTTTGTATACGATTAATTGTGATGGTTCATTCTCTACATATGTCAGCCATTTCTCTTACCTGCTTTAAATGGAGGCACCAATGTAACCACTGAAGAATGCAAGTCAGATCTTCAGCTGGTAAAAAATGGCATTGCTCTGTTGGAGGAGTTGTGTCAATTTGGACCCATTGAAGAATCAGAGCAAAACCAGGGGTCCTCAAACAGGACTCCATGGTGCTAGATGCTGCACAAACTACACAGGAAATTCACAGTCCAGTATTTGGACAAGACCCAGTGGGTAACTAAGCAAACACAGTAGGAGGGAAGTGGGTATGAGGATAAAGACTAAACCATGGATATTTTGGTATTTGGATATCTATAACTCTCAGTGTTTATTTTTATTACATTTTTGTTGGCTTACAGGCCTTTGTGAATCTCAAATACAGCAAGATTTGGCCTCTTCCTGGTATTTCCACCATCCAAAAATTTAATTGATATTCCATCAGATGACTAGACTTTGCATTAAACCAACTCGCCAGAGTTCAAATCAAAATTTCGTGAGAAATAAACAGATGCAAATAAATACAAACACTAGGCTTGGCATGCAACTTCTCAGGCAATGGGAATCTTTTTGATTCTCACTGAGGTGATTTGACTGAAAGGAAGTTTCTCTTCTTGGCCATTTTTAGCTTCTCATAGGCCTAAACCTGCCAGAATTTCTTGTGGCTTTTTTTACCACTCCTTCCCTGGCTGCATTACGTCTGTCAGTTAATCCTTCTGTATCTTCCCCTGTGCTCACTTCTTCCATCTGAGTTGCTGTTTCAGTCCTGGTTTTTGTGTTGGTCTTTGCATCTGAAAAGTTCTTTGAGAATCCATGCGATTAAAAAAAAAAGGTTGGGTTCTCCACTCTGCTTCTTTTGGTTTCTGTGCCATTACAAGGTCATGCTTTCAAGGCTTTCTCTGCATCCAGGTTTGCATCCATTCAACTTAGGTTAGAAATCAATTGATTCAGTCAATTGATTGAATTCACTATCTGGTGAAGAGTGGGTAAACTAACCAGCAGGGCTGAAGTGCTAGACCTCAGAAAGGCTAACTTCAGTCTGCTCAGGAGATTAGTTAGTGAGGCATTAAAGCTCAAGAGCATTGGCAAAATAGGGGTCTAGGAAAGGTGATCATTCCTCAAGGGAGTGATCCTATGGACGCAGATGGAGACAATCCCATTGCATATAAAAGGGGGCAAAGGGGCCAAGAAGCACTCTTGGCTAAACAGGGAAGTCCAGGAAAGCCTAAGGGCAACGAAACAGGTATACAGGTTGTGGAAACGGGGTAGCTACCAAGGAGGAGTATACCTCTCTGGCTTGCAGTCCTTCTTGAGGTATATAGGGAACAAAAGGAAGGCACAGGGTAGCACAGGACCCCTATAGGACAAACCAGGGCAATTGGTGACAGAGAGGGGAGACAAAGATGAGCTCTTCAATGAGTTCTTTGCATCTCTATTCCTAGACACAGCTCAAGACAAATCTCCCACTTGGATCATGGATAGACACAGGAGGGATACCAGCCCACCAACTGTTAGCACAGACTTAGTGAAGGGGCACTTGGAGGGCTGGGATGAGTTCAAATCAGTGGGCCCAGATGAACTTCATCCAAGTGTGCTGAAGGAATTAGCTGCTGGCACGGCTGTTTGAGCACTCATGGTGTTCTGGTCACGTCCCAGAGGACTGGAAAAGGGCCAATGTGGTCCCTATTTTCAAGAAGGGGAGGAGGGAGGACCCAGAAAACTATAGGCCAGTTAGTCTCACCTTTATCCTTGGGAAAACTCTGGAAAAAATCATTAAGGGTCACATTTGTGGGAGCCCAGCAGGGGAAATAATGCTGAAAGGAAATCAGCACAGATTCACTGAAGGTAGATCCTGCCTGACTAACTTGTTTGTTTCTTTTTATAACCAAGTCACAAAATATTTAGATGCAGGAGCTGAGGTAGATGTCTTCTACCTACACTTTAAGAAGGCCTTCGATACGGTATAGCATTCTGTTCTCGTAAATAAAATGACAGACTGTGCTGTAGATGATTACACGGTCAGGTGGGTGGCAAATTGGCTTAGGGGTCTATAACAGGGGACCTTCTTGGGGCCAGTCTACCAACGGCCTGCCCACCTGTTTCTGGGCCAACCGCCCACCTTCTCACCTGCCATGCCTTGTTATCTAATTAAGATGTTTATTAGGTGGGAGGCTGCCCATTTCTTGCCCCAATGCCAGGGGGTGCTATCTGCAGCTCTGTTCCTCCCCTACTCTGCAGCCCAAGCCTTGCAGATGGTAGACTGGCCTCACATGGGCTTCAGAATCCTCCAATCAGGACCCCTCTAAGATCTCTCTATTCAGGCGGCCTACTCCACCTTCATTCAGGCTGCCTAGCTCCCTGAAACTATTTCCCCTCTTGGGCATGGTTCCCCCGGGACCTTTGGCCACACAGGCCCTGGCCTCGCCTCCAAGGCCAGTCGGAACCCCAGGCCCTCAGCTCTGGGCATCCCTCGGGGTGTGCCTCTGATTCTTCTGACCGTTCTGGTCCTGGCCCCAGCATTGACCAGTCAAGGGTACTCTCAGCCAGGCCTCTGAGCCTCTGGCCCCACTCTCTGTCTTGGATCCACCTTCTTGCCCTTACTAGGGGTAACCCACCCAGTTGTGGAAGTTGGGGTTATTAAGGCACCCTGACCTGCCTTTCACTGGGGTGGTAACTGGCCTGGCATTTCCTGGGGGCTCCCGTGCCACTGAGAGCCCCACCAGGCCACCCACTCCTGGCAGGGTGCAGTTTTAGGTTGTTCCCAGGACCAGAAGCCTCCTAGCCATCCCCTACAGCTCCTCCCTGACCTCCAGAATGATACAGGATGCCTTGCAGCCAGGTGATGCTGCTGCCTGCCTGGCAGCAGCAAAATGCTCTAAAGATCCAAAATGGCCACTGCAATCAAGCACCTGCTAGCTGCTTGGCTGAGTCCTTAAAATGGCAGGCATAAACAGTGCCCTTCCACAGGGTCACACACAGAGAGTGGTGGTGGACCGGTTGATATCGACCTGGAAAGATGTAGGCAATGGAGTCCCACAAGGCTTGGCCCTTGGACCTGTGCTATTCAATGTCTTCATCAGTGACGTGGATGAAGGCATGGAGAGCACCTTGTCCAAGTTTGCGGATGATACCAAATCATGGGGCGAAGTTAACACAGCAGAGGGTAGGGAACGGATCCAGGCAGATCTGGACAGGATGGAAAAGCAGGCAGAACGAAATAGGATGCAGTTCAACAAAGACAAATGCAAAGTGCTACACCTGGGCAAAAAGAACCACCAACACACTTACAGGCTTGGGGTGACCACAGCAGCAGAAAGCATGCCTGACTCCAAGATGAACATGAGTCGTCCATGTGACAAAGTGATCAACAAGGCTAACCACGCTTTATCATGTATTAGCAGATGCATGACGAACAGGTTCGGGGAGGTGATGCTTCCCCTCTATGCGGCACTGGTCAGGCTGCAGTTGGAGTACTGCATCCAGTTTTGGGCACCGCACTTCAAGAGGGATGTGGAAAATCCTGAGAGGGTTCAGAGAAGGGCCACTTGTATGGTCAGAAGCCTGCAGGCAAGGCCATTAGAGGAGAGACTGAGGGACTAGATCTCTTCTGCCTTCACAAGAGAAGGCTGAGAGGTGATCTTGTGGCTGCCTATAAATTCATCAGGGGAGGGCAGCAGGAAATAGGAGATGCTCTATTTACTAGGGCATCCCCTGGAGTAACTAGGAACAATGGCCACAAATTGACAGACAGCAGATTTAGGTAAGACATCAGAAAGAACTTCTTCACCGTAAGGGTTGCCAGAATCTGCAATGGGCTTCCAAGAGAGGTGGTGCTCTCCCCTACCCAGGGGGTCTTCAAGAGGAGACTGGACAAGCACCTAGCTGGGTCATCTGACCCCAGCGCTCTTTCCTGCCCAGGGCAGGGGGTCAGACTCGATGACCTACTGAGGTCCCTTCCAACTCTAACATTTATGCATCTTTGAAATCATGTTCCAAGTGCATCACTGTCCTGTAAATAAGACTTATATTGCATCTGGGGCAGAAACCATTTTAAAGAAAAATATCGACTTTAGTTGATGGGAACTAGTGAATTCTCACTTTGTTTTGAGAAGCAGTTTGGTATTTTGCTCCTGGGATTGGAAATGAGTAAAAATAATCATTCACCAAAAGTTAAATACAGCTTATTTCTCATTGATCTTAGGACAGAGCAGTATTCCTCAGGAGTCTCTCTGGTCTTGTATCCTAAGAGTCTGGCTCCACTGCAAGCCAAGCTGTGGTCCAAATGCAGGAAAGTTAGACCTTATGGTTTTTGTATTACAAATGGGAAATCCATACTGTTTTGGAATAAACAGCACTGGCTATTTGACAGCCTGTTTGGTTACTATTTGGTTACAACTGTATGAGGAACAGATATAGTGGAAAAAAAGAAGCAACAGAAACAGACAGTCAATCATCGCCTTTCTCAGCCTGGAAAACATGCATCTTTATGGCATATAAACTGCAAATTAGAATTCCAGGTGACAGATAATGTGCAGTGTAAATGCAACTAATATGAACCCGCTGATGATTGCAAAAGGTAAGTTAGAAATTCCTCATCAGTTGCTATTCCTATGACAGGAGCCTTTGAAAAACCCATTGTAACAAATGGGCCCACATCTGCATGTACAGACAGGTTCCCCTGAAACAGCCACAACCCTATAAACATTTTGAGAAGCATACTTCACATTTGAGGTCCCATATATATAGAGAGCTGTGTGTCATCTGTCTCTCGTAAGGTTGGTGCAAAAGAACCAATATGTTTGATACCGACTTTTTGACACCACTTCATGCTTCTTTTATGCTAGGGGCAAGCAGAATGGCTAGCTGACAATATGCCTGAGTGCAAAAGAAGCCATTTCACTTTTACTCCTTGCTTGTACAGATGTGAATATTACTTGTTAATTATCATGGTGTACTTGAAACAAATACACAATCCTACAATGCTTTTCTTCCTCAGCATCTCTTCTCCTATTTACTCTCACTCACTCATCTCTTTTTTCTTTTCCCTGATTATGCCCCCAAACTCCACTTTGTCCTTAGTGTTCCTGCACTGTTCTGAGAGTAGGATCTATTTAATTTTCTATGATTCAATATTTGTTTGTATTCAGAAGATGATTATCCTTCCCTGAGTTTCTAGCCTATGCCAGGGCATTTACAGAACGTAGTGAGCCATTAATGGCCAAGCCATATCTGTGTGTTCACCTTCTATGTAATCCTGCTTGCCCATAGATGTACAACGTTTTGAGTAAGCAAAAAGTTTGTGTCATTCCCAGCATTCTTAAGGAACACTGATAAAGCCCATTCAGGGACTGCACTACTGGTATTACGCTCACCTTCTTGAAGCACTACAATGCCGTAATTTCTGTGGCCAGATTGTGGAACCTTTGTAGCTTTCTCTGATGCACTGTGATCTGTTCTCTAGAGGGATAACCATGTCCATGACTCTTGCTGTTATGCCTACTCATCTACAACCATGATGTCTGGTTGGGTGTATGGCACAGTCCAGTTTACGATGGGTATCATATCCCATTGATATTGGATTTTGCCAGTTTGTAATACTGATGGCAATCCTGTATTTGTACGGGTGAGTTACTGCATCAGTCAGCTTTTTATTATCAACTAAGTGGGGATGCATCACTTTGGATAGAGCTCTGTTTCATAGCTTCATAGTTTCATAGTTGGTAGGGTCGGAAGGGACCTGAGGGGATCATCAAGTCCAACCCCCTGCCATGGAAAGAATGCTCTGTGCCACTGGGGGTACTCGTGACTCTCAAGGGCCCAGTATAATTATTCCTAGAAGCCTCAAGTGACATTAGGGCCTGATAATGCTTTTCTGCACAGAGAAGTTAGTGCACAGTAAACTTGGATGTGAATCTTTATCTTGGAAGTTACTCCATGCTAACACCCAATGTTTGTGTTCCTCCTGAACTCTATCTGCCATTCATGAGCATGGTGTGGGAGACCAGAACCCAGAACTACCCCTGAAGTCAATGGGAGTTAAGCGATTAACAGCTTTTGAGGAGCTGTGCCTTGGTATTTGCAATCTTAAGTAGTATTTGTTACACTAGCATTAATCATGGAATCATGGGCCTGGAAGGATTTCAGGCAAGGGTCTTCTCTTCTAAACCCCTGCAGATATGCAGGGCACAGTATTTTTAAATCCACCCATATATGGTTATCCTCTGTCTTCCTGAAAACCTACAATGAAGGGTTTCTGCAACTTCCCTAGGTAACTTATTCCATTCTCTTGCTATTCGTACACTTTGGAAGATTTTTCTGAGATCAGATCTAAATCTGCTTTGCATTCTTTGTATGTTAACTTTGTGTTATAGCAACCTGCCCTCTCTAGGTTGTTATAACATTTATGAATATTATGTGGTATATCTGAAATTCCACAGGGTTTTTTCTGTGCTTTGGTGCATAAAATAATACCTGTTTGTTACAAAGTGTCCAAGTCATAGTAGCCAAGATATACATGGTTGGAAGCTTAGCCGCTTTAATTGGGCCCGTCTAAGTTGGAACGACTTGGGCACCCAGAAGTTCAAGTACTCCAAAACCCTAGTGAATTTTGAAACATAGACCTGGAGAGTGGTTACATTTTCAGAAGCTTCAAAGGATATGTCTGCACTAGTCTATACAGAGTTATGTACTTCTATTTGGGATTTTTTAAGGGACACTGGACCAGGGACCCCTAGCTCTGTTACTAGGGAAGGGATGAAGGGTAATAAAAGCCCACATGGCCCCTTTATAAACAAAATGTTTTTGGCCTAGAGGAGCAAGGGTTCAGACAATTTGAGTTTGGCTTCAGAGCAGGGAAAGGAGCTCAACCCCCTAAAACCCTGGCAGAGAATGGAGGCTGTAGGGGAGTAAAGGAGGGGTGTACTTGGCAGTAAACAGTCCAGGAAGGGCAGAAGCTAGAGGAGCAGGGCTATATTAAGTTGCCTAGGTATAGGTTTCACAAAGACTGAGCCACAGACCAGGAAAAAGCTAGGGGCCACAAGCTGGTACAGAAACTGCTTAATAGGAACAACTGACCCAGGACTGTGAACCTGCCTCTGGTGCAGCAGGCTGAAGGTACATGAGGTTATAGATTGGATAATGAGGAATCCCTGCTCTGGGGCTGAGAAGCAGGGATCAGCAGACAACAGTGGTGGTGCTAGCCAGCATATAGGCCACTCTGGCCTTGAATGTTGGAGACAGAGGAGCTCTCCTTCTGATTGTTGGTGGCTGAGGAACATACGGAGATGAAGAGCTGCAAGTAGGAGCAAGAGAGCTTCTCCCTGTTGGTGAGTGTGCCTGGATAGGTTACCGGTATTGGGTAATGCTTGTTTCTGTTCACCCAGCGGGCTTATGCTTCTGCAGTGTTGCCAGGTCTTAAATATGAAATTATCATATTGGAAGCTTAAAATCATTGTATTTACTGAAAAACTAACATACGCTGAAACAATATGCCAATACATATGCAAATAAATATGCAAACAAGCCTTCTTATTTACTTTATAATTGCTCAATGTAAATCCCAGTGACTGAGTGAGAACTGGGTCACCAAAGTTGAAGCATTTCTTTATTTTGAGGCAAGCAGTCATAAGATACTGCTGACAGCAAACCCAAAAGTCAGTTAAGACTTCCTGTGAATGACTTGGGTTTTGCATATGCTGCATCAAATAGCTGTTTTAAAAATTATTATAAATCTTGAATGCTTTTACTATTATTGATTGTACATCATACATGGGCTGAAATTCTTGTACACCTGGCAACACCATGCTTCTGTTAAGAGCCTGTTTATGATACTGGAGGTTTGGGAGTGGCTATGAAGCATGGTTTGGAGGCCACGAAGTGGAGTATCTTGGATCACACAGGAGTTTTAACCCCATGAGAGCCAGGGTCTGAAGCCAGAGGGGAGAGGCGGATGCTGAGCTGTTGAACACAGGGTCAGGGGTCTGAGAGAACAAGAACTTGTACAGCCAGGAATCCTGATGAAGAGACTTAAGACCCATGAGACATTGGTGTGGCTATGGAAGATCATAAGAGCACCAAAGAATTTAGGATAAGCTTGCAGTCGGGGGCATCTGAGCCTTCTGTGGGCAGCTACTGTCACAGGCACCCTCAACTACCCAAAGCTGCACTACTGCCTTACCTTGCTGGGGTGATATGTGGGAAGCACAAAGAGAGAGACAAATAGTGAGCCTGCTGATTCCTAGATCCAGGAACAGGCAATTCAAACAGAGCCCTTCCAGAAATCAAATGTGATGTTTAATGTAGAAGACTGGTGAGCTACAGCGGGGCTTTTGAAAATGCAGATCTGTAGCTTTTCTATGTTGCTTGCATCGGCAGCAGGCTTGAGCAGAAACTCTAAGAAATTTCAGTTCTACTGATTCTTTCAGAGAAACATATTCCAGTGGGAAATTTTTAGAGGAGGAAAGCAAGCTCAAGGGTATAAATGGGCTTTCTGTGAAAACAGACACTCTGTACTTCTGGGAAATGTCTTTAACCAGTTCTTAGATGGGTCCAAATACTGAGAGGTGACTTAAGTTTAATTAGCAGGTTTTTAATAGTCAATTTCTACTTCTTAAAGTGGCATTGTCAAAAATCCTAAATAACTTAGGAGCACTGGATCCTACAATCCTAAATTACTTATGGTTTGGTTTTTTTAAATGTCATTCTCATCAAGCAGCATTATTGTCTCACTGAAACAATGGAAGGCAAGGTGTTTAGTCAAACAGATTAATATGAAATAAACCAAGCAGGTAAGTCCTATCTATTTTGTTTTTCTTTCTTGAAGTTACAAAACTCAGGAGCCAGTCGGTTTGAGGTGTGTGTAGGGGTTTTCTTACTCATAAGGAAGTGCATGATAGCTGTCAGCTACATTTGTTTTTATACCCAAACTGATTTTTACATCACATTGCTCTTGGAAGGAACCAGGCATGAAATTAAAGGCAACATGACAAACTTAACAATCACTGTGGGGAATGCTGCTAAATAGATTTCCTTGGATATCTGAACATTCACACTCTGCAGACAAGGAAGTGTGGAGCTGGTGCACCTCTAGGGAAACCCGAAGCCCTTTCCTCCCAGCTTCCAACTCACAAGGCCTGTATGAATCCACATGCCCATCCTTCAAAACCACACTTGGGCCTCTAGAGCTTCTAAAGCCTCTTCATATTGACAGGAGGATTTTGAATATGAGCAGAACACTTTTCAATTCCTCCAAACCTCAGTTCTTATAATTGCATATTTAAAAGATGAGTAAGCAATGAATTCTTTTCCTTGCCCTGCATACCAACAGCTGAGCTGGAATATGGCTTAAGTGAAGTGAAATATATTTTGTAACCCTAGAGAATAAAAAAAAAATCCTGAGGCATTTTTGGAAAGTTTCCAGGATTTGAAAGTTCTCTTTGTGGGTAAAATCCATGAGGGATGGAGTGATAAGAAAAATATATTTTTGTCAGATACAGACGTCATTTTTGGGTTTTTTTTGCATTAGCCATTGCCATTAGTGATTGCACTGAAACAAACAAAAAATTAAACTCCTATAGTTGTTTCTGGCTCCTAAGCACAGATAATAGCAGGATAATCACCAAAATCTGCTTTTGACTCTGGAAAACAGTTCCAGATCTTGTTTTCTTTCAAAACACGTTTGTATTCCAATAGTTTTCCCCTTTTCCATTTCCTTAGAATGGATTTCATTTCTTATGAAAGCTAAGACCTGGCATAGTATGATCAGAGATAGTGCACGCTTCTTAAAGACAGCTTACCCTTAGGAAGTACATCTGCCCTGCCCTTGGCCAGAAGTAAGTTCTGTGATTACTGCTCTCTCACAAATACAGCTGTCATTATGTCCACCACTTCAAAAGTTTGAAAACCTGGTTAGAAGCAGTTTCCTTTTCTCTGATGGCCATATGCTTAAAAGGTATAGTGTAGACAGGACCTAACCATGTCTGTGTGAATTTTTTAAGCCTTAAAATGGCTTTTGCTTGGCTAACAGGTCATGACTAGGTCCCATCTCTGCAACTGTTTTAACGATGTTGTAACTAGGTTCCTGGGTTGGGTATATTCACATGCTTAAAATGTGTGTTAACAAACCTCTAGACTAGTGTGAAGGGCTGGGCTTTGCTCAGGTGATGCCAAGAAAAAATCTTTTTAGTTTAATCGTATCTGGGTTTCAGACCTATCTGAGGTTGGCTTTGCATTCCAGGTTTGTGCCAAACCCATACAGTATTTCAAATAAAACTCAGCCAAAGTTTGCCTTGTTTTGAATCATAAGGAAAACAACTGAGTTTCATGAGATTTTCCCCCCAAAGCTAAAATCAGCATAGGTTCACTTGAAACATAGCTCAGGTTTATGGAAAGGTTTGAGCATGTTCTGATTAACCAGTCACTGCTTGTGGTTACATTTTGATCCCGAAAATGGCATGAGTTTCACTTGATTTCCCAGTCTGAGTCAAATTGTCTGGTGATCTTGTTTGCATGTATCCATAAACTCTTGTTTGACTTGTGACCTAAGCCTCATTTGAATGCAGGCTTTTAAAAGTTCAAGCGTCACATGTTCTTCTGTTCATTGTTCAGTCATTCAATGTTGTGCTTTTTTTTAACATCATCATCTTACTTGACTTGGGGAAAAGGTTTTTAGAGATGCCCTGTATTATTGCACCATTGACATTTTTATTGCCCTCCATTTTCAAAAAGCTGTGAGAAAAGACACAACGGCTGATTCCCTGGGAAGACTTTAAAGGCATCTCTCACAACTACCTTTTCACAGTAGCATCCTTTTCATTTCCTCAGATACCCTCCACTGGATAAACCAGCCTCTACAATATAACATATCTTTCTTTTGCTGGTTTGGTTCTTCCTATTTGGCATATTGTTTTCCAGTGCTCGTTTTTAGCTTGCTTGTTTGTGAATTATTATATTTGTAGAAGGGAACAAAGCTGGGTGTGTGGGCAATAAAGCATCTACATAGTCTGAGGTGTTTAGTAACAAACTGAAATAAGCCAGACTTTTTTGAAGTGTTTGAGTATATAGGTTTTTATATAGCATGTTCCAGGTCCAGTAATGTTTTTATTAATGACTTGGATGCAAGAATAGAAACTGATCAGGTTTGCAGAAATGCATAGGAGCAGGTGGGCTTGCAAACACTTTGGGACCATGCAGTTCAGCTAAGAACAATGTAGGGAATTAAAAACAAATGCACAAATACAGTGGGGCCATGGGGGAGGGGGAGGGTGACTGGCTCGGTAGTAACACTGCTAATAAAGATCTGGGGCTTCTGGGGCTTCACGGACTCCACATGAGTTGGCAATGTGATGCAAATACAGTTTTGGGCAACATTAGGAAGAGTGCTATATGCAAGATGAGGGTCATAGTACCACTCTACTTGGCAATGGTTGGCTCTCAGCTGGAGTACTGTGTCAAGTATCAGGCATCACATTTGCAGAAGAAGAAACTGGAAAGCATATAGATTCAAGTGACAAGGATGTGAAAGGCTGGAATGCAAGCTGCCAGAGAGAAGATTGAGAGAATTAAGACTGTTTAGTCTGGAGAAAAGATGATGAAGGTGGGACATGATAGCAGCTCTCAAATATTTGAAAGGCTGCCATAAAAAAGAGGGAGAACGACTGTTCTGCCTTCTCACAGAGCAGGACATGAAGTAACAGAGTTTTAATTGCAGCAGAGATAATTAAAATAACATTTCAGGAAAGAAGAACTGTGGCCACTGCCTTCTGGAAGTGGGGTGGAGGGCAACAAGAAACAGCAGCAGGGTCTGGAGCTGAAAGAAGTAACTCTGGGCAAACCCCATGGTGGGGACGTTGTAGAGCTCACAGCACACAAGGAGCTCCAGCAGGCCATGCCTCTGAAGGGTCACTGCCATCTAGGATCATAGGGAGGGGTTGTGGCATGCCCTCTTTGCTTGCAGGGCACGTGAGCCCAGAGATTTTCACTGCACCTGTGCCCCACAACCATAGGGGGTGTAACCACAGACCCTTGTTAAGATCCGGGATCAGCCCAGGGTTACTAGGGGCTTCGCATGCATGCAGTTCCCCAACTGCATTAGAATATGGGTTCCATCAAATGCTCTTTCTCTTTTTCCCATGCCAGACCTCTGATTTCACAAACAGAAGAGAGTACTTCTCCACTGTGGCAGGTTCACCTACATTAATTCAGGTTGGGCTAGAATGGTTTGTGTTGCTAGGATCCTTAGGAACTCGTATTTCTTGCTGCTTTAATGAAAATGTAGAATTGTTTCCCTAGCCAATGGGCATTAAAGGTGCTGATGATCTTGTTGTTGTGGGAGAGTTGGCTTCTGTCTGCTACCTTCACTAATGAAGCCCTTCATTGGATCATTACTAACCGTTCCTTTTACTGCCTATAATGCTGCAGGGATAACCGTAGAATGTGTGCTTGGGAAACTGAAGCAGAGCTGGCAGTCCCACAAGGCTTGAGAAGGCTCAGCAATACCCGCCTTGAATTGATAACTGCATACTGTGCTGTACAGATCATTGCCAGCAAGGCAAGCAGTTTTTTTGAGGGCTGTGACAGAGGTTCACAGACTTTTAGGCTCACCTGCCAAAACAGCAGTTGTTTTGCTCATGCTTTGGGTCATTTCATTAAGACGTTAATGTGCTTTGTGGGATACAACTATGTTCTAATTGTTAGTTGTCTGCCAGTTTTACACAGCCTTTTGATCCATGATGATGAAGATTTGTAGTTTCAGGCTTGGAAATTGTACTCTCATGGAACTCTTATGACGCAATTCATGTAAATATTATCACAGTAAATAAAACCCTGTTTTGTTCTTACCAAAGCACACCTGCAAGTCCTGTTAGAATAAGGAGAGTAAAAGGGAATGGGGAGAATAGGAAGGAGAGAAGGAATTTCCTAAAGTAGTGGCATTTGAAGTGATTGGTTCATACCACTGTCCGCCTCCACCCTCACAGCCCTTAATTGCTACTGTTTGGGGTTTTTCCCCCCAACTTACTTATCCTTTAGGATTCTTCTGTTTTTTAAATCTGAGGAAGAGGACTATAGTTAAGACTTCCTTTTGGTGTGCTTCTGTTTCTAGTATGAGGCTTCCCAAGGACGTATACAGTCAGGGTAGTAGTTATTTGAAGCTATGGTGCTATGCCATTAGAGTGGGTGGGTGAGAGGAGCATTTATGGAGCATGCTTTCTAGTAGGGGTGTGCAAAGCCCTATTGGATTCAGATTCAGCCTGAGTCAGGGACAGTGACTCGATTAGTTGATTCAGATCACTGTCCCCAATTCAATTTGGCTGAATCTGAAGATTCAATGCTGATTCAGACATAGACACATCTTTAAATGCTTTTTCTACATATCTCGAGGTACCACTGTGGCTTGTGAACACTGTGATGCTGCAGTGGATGGAGCGTCCGGCAGGTGTGCAGGGAGCTCCCCACCCCCCCGCATGGTCGGCAGCAAACCCAAAAGTGGACTGGAAGTAGTTCCAGTCCACTTCCAGGTCTCCCGGGGAGTGCACGGCCCTCACCCCGCCAACCCACCACCTTGGCAATCAGCCACAGGGGAGCCCTGGGTGGTCCCCAGACCCTGGAGGCACCAGTTGCTGCATGGGGTGGGGGAGGGGGGGAGCGTGGGGCAGCCCCCAGCGAGCTGCCTGGTGGACCCAGAAATGGATCCGAAGTGCTTCTGGTCCATTTCCAGGTCTGCTGCTGGGCACGCTGGGGGGCCCCCCACACTTCTGTGGGATGCTCCGTGTGCCCTACCATTGCAGCATTCACGAGCCGCCTGCTACCTAGAGGTATGTAGAAAAAACACTTAAAGCTGTGTCTATGTCCGAATCGCTGAATCTTTCTGAATCTCTCCAAATCGATTCAGAGGGTTCTGATTTGATTTGGAGACGTTAAAGGGTCCTCTGATTTGATCTGGATTCAGAGATTCGGCCACCAATTGGGCCAAATCTCTGCCGAATCAAATCAGGGAATGAAGCTTCGCACAGCCCTGCTTTCTAGCTATGCTCTTCATCTCCTCATAATCCATATACTACTTATACATCTCCCTGTCCCTTTTTCTGTAGTCTCCCAAGGCCATAGCATGGCTTTGCTCAGCTCTCCCCTGCACCCCATTCTGAGGAGGCCCTTTCTGTCAACTCCACATGGCCTTCCTGTTCTTTTCCTGGGCCCAGAAAGCCGTTCCCTTGCTGAGACATCTTGCCTTGCTGTTGGGAGGCTAGCAAGAGTTTGCCAAATAGCATGTTCTATTTTTTCTTCCTCTTAAGGTTTGTCGCACATTGAGTAGCTTAAGGGCCACATCCTTGATGGTCTGTCTGTCTGTGTTGGATAAAGATCCTATGGAAGGTAAGAAGTCACAAGCAGTTGTTTTTTGTTGTTTCCATGGTATTAAAGACCAAAAAGGATGTGGAGAAGCTTGAGAGAGTCCATTATTTATCCCTCAGTTTTGTAATATCTTTCTCATGGCCTTTTTCCAGGGTTGGGAAAGTATGGAGACAGTAATTTCCCCTCCCCTCTTTATTTCTACGTGCCTTAAATCCCCGATGCTGTGGATCATGTCTGCACTCCTGGAGTGTTTGCAGTGTATGGCTGGCTGTGATGGAGCATCTGGTGGTGACCTGTTGATTTGCATGTCATAGAAGTGTGCTATCTGGCTGAACTGTGCACAAGTGGAGGGTAGGCTAGTAAACTGTATTTGCACACCTCTAGGCATTCTTACAGAGGGGTGATAGGCAGGGCTTCCCATCTACAGGGAGCAAAGACTGGATGATGTGGGGAGGAGATTACTTTTGGGTTTGGGGGTGGTGGGCAGAGGAACTGGTTAGTTTTGCACTGGTTAGTTTTTAAACTTGTGGTAAACAAAAAATCTCTATGGGCAGTCTTAACAGTGACTGCTGATCTGCGTGACCAAAAAGCTGGGAATATGCTTGGTTAAGAAGGCTAAAGGGATTGAGTTGCTCATTGATGTTACTCAACATAATTGTCTGGCCTGACATTTTGTCTGGTTGGAAGGGCACAGCCATCTCTTCTGCAACAAGCCACAAGGAAGCTCCGGATTCTAATCTGAGAGCAGAAAGAGCACTTCCTATATCTGAAATTTCATTTTATCTTCCTTGAAGTGAAATAAATGTGGTTTTGTTATCATTGTTCAACACATTTCATAGATTCATAGACATTAGGGCTGGAAGGGACCTCGGAAGATCGAGTCCAGCCCCCCCGCCCAAAGGGCAGGAAGTCAGCTGGATCCCAACAAGATAAACATCCAATTTGCTCTTGAAGGTGTTCAATGTAGGTGCTTGAACCACCTCTGCTGGCAGACTGTTCCAGACCTTGAGGGGCTCGGACAGTAAAGAAATTCTTCCTTATGTCCAGCCTGAAACGGTCTTGCAGTAGTTTATGACCATTCCACCTCGTCATCCCTTTGGGCGCTCTGGTGAACAAACGTTCCCCCAGATACTGGTGGTCACCCCTGATAAACTTAGAGGTGACCATCAGATCACCCCTGAGCCTGCGCCTTTCCAGGCTGAAGAGCCCCATGGCTCTCAGTCTGTTGTCATAAGGTCTGTTTTCCTGACCTCTGATCATGCGTATGGCTCTTTTCTGGACTCTCTCAAGCTTCTCCACATCCTTTTTGAATTGTGGAGCCCAAAACTGGAGGCAGTACATTTAGAGCTAGCATTGTTATCTTGCTGTCTGTATGTGCTATTTATTCCTCACACTGCAATGCAAACTTGAGTATTGGAGAAATGTCTTAAATATTTGTGTACTGATGAAGCACTGGACTTCCTACTTGAAAATGGTTCAGAAAATATCTTCTCTGCTATGCTGTTCTGTGCTAGGATAGAATGCTTTGAATGCCGTAAATTGCTTAGCTCCTGGTTTGACTTCATATCCAATAAATGTATTTCTAAGCTATAGTTTTCTTTTTGGAATCTCTTTGCCCAAAGTCATGTCCGTCCATCTCTGCCCCTCCCCCACACAACACATTTGGAGAACACTGCAGATTTTGCAAGAGGAGGCCAGGAAGAGGAAACAGAAAGAAAAAGTAGGAAGACAGCAGTTGGGAGCAGCTTAGGTCAGGGCAGAAGCAAAAGGCAGAGACAGAAACTAGTCACAGATCTCATGAACGCCTGCCCCCACCCCACCCCCCAACTACACAAATAAGACTATTTATCTTGTAGTAACCACACCATTTAAGATGAAACGAATATAGTTTGTATTAGAAATGTTTCTTTTTTCCTTCATGCAGGCCTTTGCTGTCTCAAAGTCTTCTGGCCAGCTGCAATCTTATGTTTATTCAGCTGGGACGTGTAGCTTTCCTTTTGGTCCCCTTGTGTATGTTGTTGTTACACAACACTGACATTGAGTTCCTTCCAGTGGTATCTGTATCAGGTTCTGGACCAAAATGTCTGCTGGTGTAACTCCACTAATGTGAGCGATTTTGTCAGCAGAGAACTTGTCCTCCTTCATGTATAACTACTCTTATAACAGGAGGAATTGATGTTACTGTCTTACAGAAGGTGCTGTAATTGAAAACTGGACCATTTCCTTATCCAAGTCTGATTTAGGAACAATAGAAGGCAAGTGGGCCTTTTCATTTGAACATGATTCATCAAGAGTCTTGGTGATTTAGTAGTAAAATTCAAAGAGTAGTCAATGAATTACCTGAAGTAACTGCCGTCATTGACTCTTAGGTTTGACAAGTCATGGAAGATGAATAAAGGGAGAAATAAAGACGCAGAGAATTACAGACTGGTCATCTGGAAAGATACTGGAACATATCATCAAAGAATAGATTTCTAAATATCTAGAGGGCATACAGGTGATAGGGAGCAGCCAACAAGGATTTGTCAAGAGCAAGTTATGATTAACCAGTTTAATTTTCTTCCATGACAAGGCGATGGACAGTCTTTTAGAATTTGCTGTATAATCCAGTTGTGAGCAGTTTCTATTCCCAAAGCATGCTGATAAAGCGTCTCTGCCACGCCATCATGCATAATGTATAAACCAATTTGTATGTAGCTCTAATGGGTGAAATCCTACTTCTGTTGTGATCTATAGGAATTTTGCCACAGCCTTCCTGAGGGCCTGCATTTCAACCAGTACAGTTTGACTCTGCCTAAATCAAGATTTTTATCTGGGAAATATGTAACCTACAGTCTGCCATATAGGAAACAAGGAAAGGTCCAGATAATTTGTCAGTGCCTGAACTCTCTTGCTCTAGCAAGCACTGAAGCCTTCTCCTTGGTATCAGGTTTAGCTTCATAGCTAGGAACCAGGTTTTAGATTTCCTTTTGTATTTGGTTTTTTTGGACCAAACTAAAAAAGAAGACTTGTCCAGCTAGACCGGAATCATGAATATTATAACTAAGGCTGTGTTTTACAAAGAAATGTCAGGCAATTGAAGTGCCTAATCTCACTGGGCAACTCATTCGTTTGAAAGCACCAGTCAAAAAATGCCATGGGATGGCATTCTCAGTTACGGTTGTTGTAGTAGGGAGCAGCCTGACAATGTTAGATAAGTCTGTTTCCTACTCTGACCTAAAATTGGATCTGCTGGAGACCTCCATACTGTAGTAATCATTCAGTTCAGTAAACACAGCTGTACCTGAATGAGAAGAACTAAAACAACAAGTCTTTATTGAAGAGCTGTAGGTCATCTCTGCAGATCCGTTGTTTGGCTCTATCTAGCTATTTAACTCGGGGATCTCTCCCATCCTCAACTTCCTCACTGTCCTGTTGGGGAGCGTCTCTAAACAATAACTTCTGTTGCTACACATACTATGGTATAGATCTGATGGTAACTGTTCTTACCTGACCTTCCCTATCATAGTTGATGCCCCTAGCCCACCTGCCCATGAAGGGAATGCCATGCTGATTTGATGCGTTGCCCTTATGTTGTTTGTTTGCCTCTCCTTTGTATTGCTTTGCATAGCACATTCATGCAGATGGAGCAGGGCAGAGTGAACAATTACCTAAGCTCTTGTGACATGCAGATCACTTACAATAAATGACAAGTGAACTCCCAAATATTTGCCAGTGTAGTTTGGTTTGGTTATGCACCCAAACATCCTATGCTCTCTTTCAGGACACCTGAAAAACCTAAAATAAAGTAGAAGTCTTACAGAACAGCCTGTACTGTTTTATTCTGTCATTAGTATCTACTGGATTAATTTCTGTATTCCACTGTAAATGTGGAACTGCGATACTTTAGTTACTCACAAGGATAGTAAGAGTTTTGTTCAGTCTCCTGTAAGAAGTGAGACAGTTTTACATAGAGTGTTCCTATTACTGCATCCTAGAATGATGTTGAAACTCACCAGCACCATTCTTTGATTGGTCACCAGAGAGATCCAGCAACATATAGCCAGCTTCTCTGTGTCCTAGGCCATAGATTGCCAATCTCTGTTCTGAGGGCCAGATCTGGTCTACAAAATTATTGGATCTAGCCTGTGGACATGAGGCTTTGGTGTAATTTGGAAATTGGGGGCTTTGGCTGCAGATGCTCTCCCTGTGTCACCCTAATGCTGACTGCTGACTGTAGGTGCTCTCCCCATGCTGCTGCAGAGAGAAGTGGTGGGGGCTGGATCCTAATGCCTGCCCACCTGCCTGTAGTTGACCTGGGGTGAGTCATTCTGCTGTGCAGCCAGAAAAGGTTGCCTATCCTTGTTCTAGAGAGAGGTAGAGTTGAAATGCATGTTACAGTGTGGTAAGAACCTGGAGGCATGTTACTGCATTTTATTTACCATTCCAGTGGTGAGCTTCTTGCCACTGCTTCTGTTCCTTGCCCTTTAAAAGCATGGAAGGGACAGGCGGTAGTCACGTCTGAGATGCTGTTTTGTTGAGGGTTCAGCAAATGAGAATATGATAAAATGGGGAAACTGAATTAAAGGATGACTGGGGGAGAGAGATGGGAGGGAGAGTGAATGGAAGAAAAATATAATGAATGTTGGTAAAAAAACAAACAAACCCTGAAGATCTGAAATTAGTCTTGCTTATATGCACCTGCAAATCTTAAGAAAAAATATTAATTTAATGTCAGGGTTGCAGAAGGAAATAAGGAGAGAAAAAACTGAGTGGTGTAATACAATGAATAAAATTAGAAAGTGGTAGCTTTCAGAATGGACCTCATTTGGTGCAATAGCAGGGGTTTGAGAGGCCAAGCTGAGGTCAGGCTCCTTTGCCTCCCAAACATTCAAGCTTCACTGTGCACCACTGGCCTCTTGGTGTGTTCTATTTCCTAAAGCTTTGCTTGCCTGCTGGATCAGTTGCTGCTAATAAAATAAGCAGTATTGAGCAAACAAGAATCAAAGGCTCCAAAAATCAAAGATAGATTATTTTCAGAAGGTGCAGTGGGGTTTGGATACCCAGTTCCTTTTCACTGGGCACAACTACAGGAGATGCTTTACTCAAGACTAGAGCTAATTACTGCACAGTAAGCATCACAGTCTACATGTGCAGATGCTCACTGCGTGGTAATTTGCTCTAATCACGAGTAAATTTGCTACCTGTAAAAACAAGTGACGAATTTACTCTCAATTACCTGCTGCACAGTATAGCATGTGTAGCAAATGTGCTCCCAGTAAGCTGGGCAGGAGGGGGTGAGAGATTGCTCCCTGCCCCCGATTGCTCCCTGCCCCCGGAAGCTGCCTGCTACTGGGGCAGGCTCCAATACCAGAGCCCAAGCAGGGATGATATCCCCCCTGTCCTGGCAGCAGGGAGTTCCCAGCCCCTGCTTCCTGGCTGCTTCAGGGGCCCAGTGCAGGACTGCGGGGAGCAAGAGCACTCTGTTGCTAGGAGGAGCAAGTCTGCATGTATAGATGCATGCCTTAGACAGTTCACTCTAGAGTAGTTTACTCCTGAGTAAACTGATTCTACATTATTTGCATGTGTAGACATGCCAACTATAACTGGAACTAGAGCTGGGATTTTCAAATCACCCTGAGAAAATTAGAGGCCTATATTCCATTCTCATTGAATAGAGCTTTACATGGCTCTGAAAATCCCACCCCAGGCATTCAAATTCTGTAGTAAGCTGCAAAAAACTGTATTGGAGACCCCAATATCAACTGATGGAAAATGGCAGCAAATACCTCATGCAGGAAGGTGAATGTGGTAGCAAAACAAACCAATAGAAGTCACAGGATCACAAATGACTTCAGCAAAGTGTTTGGGGTTGAGCCTTCAGAGTCTACAGTGCTGGTTTCATTCTACCTAACAGAAGTCAGAAATGACTGACTTGGCAGGCCATAAAAGCATGATAAAATTCTCACTGATCAGAATGGCAGTAATTATGGTAATGCTAGGTGCTTTGGAAAAATCTACCCTGGAACTTTTTTTTGAAGACAAAATCCTCAGAAAAAAATACCAGTGGAGCAACTGCCAAACATAATCAGCATTTCTGTGCTTACTTCCCAGAGAATGAGTCAAGCAAAAAATGAAAGCAAAATCAGTATACTTCCTCCATGCTAAACAAATAAACAGAATGTCAGGTTTTCTGCTCAGTGGGCCTAAAGCATTGTAAACTAAAATTGGTGAGAGTCTTCCATTTAATTTCAGTGGCCAGATCTACCAGCATGCTCCTTTATCTCTTATTGGTATTGAAATGCATGTCTCTTTCCATGTTCTTTCTTGCAAGTCTGCTTGCAGCACGCTCCAAACCTGTTGGCAAACATGAATGCAAAGCTCTAGGTATCTGAAAACAATTACACCCAGATGTATTTGCTGAATAACTTTGCTGAAACTGATGGAATTAATCTGGCTTTCCTTTTATCACACTGAATAGAATCTGTCCCAGAATTTTCATCAATGTTTACAAAGCTTTCTTAGTGAAAAGAGGGGCAGATAGTTGGGTTTAGCTACTGTCAGGTGTTAAGAAAAGGAGTGAGGAGAATAAAGTGCATCAGACTGATTTAGTCTGACACAAAGGAAGGGGATAACCTGGCATGCATTGTGGGCATCATATCAAGAACATGAACATGGCATAAGCTAGAAGGTCCCAGGTGAGTTCCTGACTGCCGCAGAAATGTAACACTGAACAAGCTGCTTCCCTTCTGGGCCTCAGTTTCCTCAGATGTAAAATGAAAGTGATAATTACTTCCTTTCTTCTATCCCCATCTAATTAGATTGTAAACCTTTGGGGAGAAGACTAAGTCAGGGACTGTCCAATTCCCTATGCAGCACCTAGCACAATGGGGCTCTAATCTTAAACACCAACAGAACTAGAAAGAAGTGAAGTCTGTAGGCATAAAGGGCTCAGCCAGTTAAGCTATTTGTATGAGATGATAATGCTCTAAAGACTATTCTTAAGAATACCCAGACAATACAGGAAATTTCTTCCCATAAGATTATCTTTTGTGCCACAAGGCACCTGATTTCCTCAGTCCCACATCCCTCCTATTTTAAATAACACCAGATTCCTGATGTTTTTCACATGGCTTTCATCCTCCTCCAAAGTACATTTCTCCTCTTTTGAGGAACTCTTTAAAGATGTCCATTTTTTCATGAGTCACTTAGTCTTCCTGTTCCCTGAGCATGAAACCCAGCCCATTGAGACATCTGAGTCGTCCAGGGGTACCAAGAGCCAAGGTTCTCCAAAGCAAACTGTGATTTCAGATCTTCCATTTTTGGTGCCCAACTTGAAATACCTTATAGGTTTTCCCCTCTGCTCACAAGAAAAGAGATCTGGAAATATCCTGACATCTAATCAAAGAACTAAGTTTCAACAGAAACTACATGCGATTGCACTTTCACAAAAAACACTTGCCCTATCGTATCTTATGAACAAATGCAAGCAAACAGTCTCACTGGTAATTTTGCTCCAAAAAAGGGACAGCAGGTAGTTATGCTGTAGGTAGTTAGGAACACTGATGTGACTCTGAACTCATGGTTGGGTCCATGGTTCCCTCTGGCTCTGGGATATTGTAATTGTATTGGTTTGACGCCTGGTACAAACTTCTTTCCTCTGGTGCAGGGTCGCGCAAAATGTGACCCGTGGGCCAGATGCAGCCCGCCAGGCCATTCTATCTGGCCCGTGGGGCCCCTTAAAAATTTCGAAAATTAATGTTTATCTGCCTCTGCTGTCTGTCATGCAGCCCTCAATGGCTTGCCAAAACTCAGCAAGTGGCCCTCCACTGAAATAATTGCCCGCCTCTGCTCTGGTGTGCCTGTAGAGGTGGATTGCCCAGCACATGGAGCCTAAACCCCAACCACATCCTACTTATTCCCACATCTTCATTCCCTGGTCCCTGGGCATGTGTGGGAATGAGCAGCATCCCTGCATTGCTTTCCCTGATACTGCTACTTGTGATAGAGGTAGATAGGTAAAGCATGGAGGTAAGAGTGTTCCCTATGTCTCCTGACTGTCCTGTGCTGGAAGTTTAGACAGGCTGCAGTTTAATCCATAATAAGCAGAATGGTTTGCTTCTGTATTTGGGTCTACATGTGTATAACAGACCTGCTTCATAGCAATGTTGGTGTCTTGAGCACTTGAAATAAAGGGGAAGGTATTTTTGTGTTAGGTGTATCTACCTGAAAAGCACAGAAGTAGACCTCCCTTGCCCTTTGCTTCCATAACCTGAAATGTAGGTAAGAAACATGGCAAAAACAAACTCCCTTCCAATTTCAAATACCATTAGAAACACAATTACAGCTGCAGCAACTGGTGGTGCTCAGAGAGCTAGATATTATGCTGGCCTGTTCAACATGTTGCATGGATGAAAGTCTTTAATTGCACATCCTTCTTCTTGGATTCCTACGCTTCCAATTATTTGGGTACATGTGGTGCTGGCATGAAACATCCTTGCAGCTGCACCTTCTTTTCATATGCGGGTTTTTTTGTTTGTTCATTTTTCTAAGACCAAGCAGTGGAATGATGAATAGCATCTGGTAGCAAGATAAAATGAGAAATGTGTTTTTTGCAGAATTCAGAAATTAAATGCCTTTTCTCAGAATTAAAAAGGTTAACTAACAGGCACCTTGGGGGTGGGAGTGTGTACCTTTTGGTCATGTTTTGATGGCTAGTCCAGTGTGTTCCTCAGAAGGTTACTAAACTATCCTTTGGCATAGAGGAGGGAAAAATACTGGATATACACCATCTGTTCATTTTGTTTTTAGAGTTGAATCTATCAGGAAAAATATTTGCAAAAGTGCCTGAAGTTCCTACAGCCCAGATCCTCAAATGTAGTTCAGTTCCTAATTTCCACTTGGGTTTTTAATTGATGGGGGATAGGCTCTTAAATGCCTTGGGATTAAGGCTCCGAAGTCAAGTATTTGTGAATATTTTACCTCTAATCTACCGGATAAGACGCATAGAATAGATAGGATTTACTAATGTCATAATAACCACACTATTGATTATCACAGGAGGTGCCATAGTGTGTCAACTTGAATACTTTAGTACATGATTTCACAAGTTCGTTCTATTTAATAGAATGAAATGGCATTATCACAAAAATGTCATGTGGTACCACACATGGAAATTTCATATTTTTTTTTGTGTTGACAACATAGGGACACAATTCTGCAAACAGTGCCTATTTTAAAGTTGAGCTGAATCATGGAAGTGGAGGATTTTTAGTCTGGATTCAGGCCAACAGTACAGTCTGTACTATGAAGAAATCTCACAAAGGTCTGATCATTTGCAGTTTGTGCAAAGGAAAAATTCTTTCCAGAGTTGTTCATGTCTAGGTGAATTTTCTACTTCAAAATGCTCCTTCACTGTCTTCTCAGTCTCTGTGCTTAAACCTCCCCAACTGACTCCTCTGATAAAAGAAAAGATTTGTAGATTGTGAGGCTGGAAGGGACCTTGGGAGATCATCAGGTCCAGGCCCACTGTACCAGGCAGGAAAGACAAAGGGGAGTCAGGTGACCCCAGCAAGGTGACTGTCCTTTTGAAGATTTTCAATACATCTGGGTGTAATTGTTTTCAGATCAATCCACTTCTGGAGGGAGCCTATTCCACAGTCTGGACACCCTAGCTGTGAAGAAGTTCTTCCTAATGATGAGCCTGAAATGGTCTTCTAAGGGTTTGTGACCACTCTCCCCAAGGGCACCCTGGTGGACAGTTGTTCACCAAGCCCTTGATGTATGGCCCTGATGTAGTGGTAAGCTGCTATGGAGTCCCCTCTCAGCCTTCTCTTTATTGGGCTGAAGAGTCACAGGTCCCTCAGCCTTTCCTCAGATGGCTTGCCATGCAAATCTCTGATCATACGGGTGGCCCTTTTCTGGATTCTCTCAAGCTTTATCACGTCCTTGTTGAAGCGTGGCACCCAGTAGTGGACGCAGTAGTCCTGCTGCAGTCTCACCAATGCCGAATAGAGTGGAAGAATCACTTCCCTAGTTCTGCCGGAGTAAACAGGAGTAAGTGGAGTTCAAGGAACTCTTTCCTAACCTTGGGCTTCTTTGACACTGTTCTTTTGACACTGCATCTTGTCTTAAATAGCTTGCCATTCACACTTTACCAATGATCTTGAGGAATGGCTGCCCTGATTACACTCAAACTTACCTTCCACCTGGGCCCTGGGCAAAAATCCCTCTCTTGCTTTAGAGATGGAATGAGTAGGAGGCTTCCTCTTGGTTCAGATACCTAGAATGTGAACTAGTGTCAGTCCAGTGAATTCCAGATGTGTGTCTGACATCTGAGACTCTTCTGGGGTAGTTTGGGTAATAGCACTGGATGCCAGATGCGTAAGCTGTCATAATCTTGCTCGTAGGTGGATTCACAAACCCAGCAGTGTTTGCAGCTATGTGTGACCTGTGCAGTCAGCTTCAAGGCTGACTCTTACAATGACTTTTCCAACTGGATTTTGTTCTACTATATGAGTAATGCTTGGAAAAAGGGACTTCCCCTGAGGAGTTACTGTGGTTCTAGGCTCACAGATCTCCAGATGGTTCAGAATGGTCATCTATTCTAGTTGTCTTTTCTCCAGTGGTGGTTCAATATATAGTCTGCACTAAACAAATATTGGCATTTATTATTAACAACCAGGTCAATACTACACTGTTCCATCTCTCTTGTTCTATGGATTTTCAGTGCCCTTTTACAAGGGAATTATAGTATGTGTTTGAGTCTGAAATAATCCTGAGGACAAAGGGAACTGACAGTAGGCCTGAGGTAGGATAAAGTCATAGGAACTTAGAGGCCAGAAAAGAGCACAATAATACCAACCTAGAAGACCCTCCTTCCTAATAAGATAAGATGGACAAAGGGGGGAAAAGAAATAAAGGAAGGAACTTACCCAAGGGCACTCAGTAACTTAGTGGCAGGGTGAAAAGTAGAATTCAGATCTCTTGACCCATTGCTCATTTCACTGACTTGTAAAGCTTCCTTGATACAGCTTCCATATCATGTGTTTACCTTGGTAGCCAAGCTGTGAAATCCTTAATATAATGGGTTGCAGTGGAAATTATGATAAATCCTCTGTTTCAGAGGCACAAATGGGTGCTGTTACAGTAAAACACCTCTATAGCTTCTTTGCTAGCTCAAGATTAGACAGTGACATCTGACTGAATTTTTCAGCTGTGTAAAGTACAACTGAACAAGAAGAAATAGATGTTATTTAAGACTTCTGGGACAAGCTTTAAATGCAGATGCTTCAGGAATGACTACTTAAAAAAAGAGATGCAGTTGATTTACGATGATGTCCCAGGCTATTGCAGAACTAAAATCCCTAGGTTCCACTTTGCTTATGTTTGAGTTTCTCAGCTGTGTTCCTTGTAATCCCCTGTGTTGGGTGGGAACATGGAGCACAGACCACACACAAGGCCTGGGCCGTCCTTCACAGTCCCAAGGAACTCCATCCTACAGTGAACAAGTAGCGAGAACCCACCAGCAAGCTCAAAGCATGAAGGGTCAGTGACAGCTGTTCAAACAGCATGCTTGAGGCAGTATGAAAAAGAGCTTTTTGACTTGAGATTGGTCTTTGCCTGGATAAGCCTGTCCCTTTTTCCTGTGATCCTTATCCCAGCTTCCTTCCTTTCACTATAATCTTCACTTTCTTCATCTATTTGTTTTGTCTTTATACACAAATCTTGATGACTTTTGATCTCTTTGAATTGATCATCATGATCAACTCATGTCTTGTACAGACAATCTTGGATTTTCCAAGGGGCTCATTCAAGGCTCCTCCTCAAGTACTCCTTCTATAGCCCCCTCTCATTCCTGTGCAAAGTCTCCTACCTGAAGACTGATCTGATTACTAGTTACAGCTCAAGTTCCAATTTCTTCTGAGCTTGCAGTGCAGAGGTAGGCAAAAGCCTTCAGGGCCAACAGTCCTCCTGTGTCTTCCCATAATTCCCCCTGCGTTCCCAGTACTGTAAACAAAGTTCTCCCACAATTCACTGGGAAAGAGAATATTTGAGTGCTTCAGTGCCTAGTGTGGTGTTAAGCTCGAAGCAACATGCTCCCACAGGTCCTTATGGCACACATTTTGAGGGTAGCACTAGTGAGGAGTAACTTAAGGGCTTTGTAGTATGGCTGCTCCCACACTACATGAGCTAGGTGCACAGGCACTAATCACCTGAATGAACCCTGTAGACAAAACATGCTGAGGGGAACTAGGTGTTTAAATTCAGTAGGGATGCTGGTACTTCTCATTTAGGGTCCCTCCAATCTCAGCCAGAAATTTATATAACAATGGTATGTTCCTATTCCCCCAGAAATGCACCCATTTCTGGAATGTGGCAGCTGTTTCATTGTGGAAGTTCACATCACACAACAGTTAAGGGCAGTAAATGAAGAGGTCTACTGTGACCTTTGAAAATGTAGGAGAAAGTGCAGGAGAAAACCAAGTAATAACTAGATGAATATTACTACTCAGACTAGAACTTGGACCGAATACCGAAACTAAGACGCCTACTCCTGAGAGTGCCATAAGATCCTGACTGACAAACTACACATGCTCAATTTATCATACTCTTTCTTTTTTTGTCGTGAAGTATGCATCCATCTTCTATTTAAAAAGTAGCTCTATCCAAAAATAAAATGGGGGCCAGCTGCTCTTTCTTGCATCAGTCAGATATGTTTTTACAGAGGAATACCGTAAAACAGACACGCTCATTAACCTATCAAACACTTCTGTTTTTAGTTTAAGTCAAGGCAATATGAAACCCAATCAGAAAATGTTCATCTTGTTACTCAATAGTAAGAATCAAGGCATTCAGGAATGCAACAAGGTGGGAAGAAATTGCATAAAATTAGGAGGAGATGGAAGGCTGTAGTTAAGGCAGGTATAGGCCCCTGAGGCCTAGAGACTATAGTAGTGCTATGTAAGATGAGGGCTCCACTGTAAATCTGCCATGGTGGAGTATTTCGTTATACAATCGAAAACAAAGCTGGGTGAAATGATTTATTAAAAATCATGCAACAGGTCAGTGCTAGAGCTAAGAACAAAATTCAGATCTTCAGAGGCTCAGTATGGTGAGTGATCTATGCATTAAGCCAGGGGCAGGCAATTATTTTGGGCTGAGGGCCGCTTACTGAGTTTTGGCAAGCTGTTGAGGGCCGCATGGGTAGCCCCGCTCCTTGACAAGTGCCCTACCTCCTAGTCGCCATCTTGTGACTGGAAGTCCCGCCCTCTAACCCCTGAACTTTGCCACCAGAAGTCCCTCCCCCTGCTCCCAGAAGTACTCCTTTCAGCAAGGGATCTTGTCATTCCGGGACCAGAAAAATACCAAATTATATTTTAAAAAGTGAACATCTACAACATTCATTAATTTGATTTAAAAAACTATTTTTTTCCTGGTTTACATGTGCTTGTGTAGTTCACACAGAGGTGACTGCACAGAGGCTTAAAATGAAATCTTACTCTTGTATATTGTTCAGGGTGGGTATAGGTTTGTGGGGGCCTGTGGGTGTGGGCTGAGAGAGCATGTGTGTGTGAACAAGTGAGGTCTGTGGGGGAGGGTGGCTGTGGTGTGTGTGGGGTCTGCATGTATGGCAGTGCAAGGGGGTGTGTGGGTGCATGTG
>NW_017728949.1:14789052-14791258 GCF_001723895.1 Crocodylus porosus | reverse complement strand
ATCGAGTCCAGCCCCCTGCCCCAGGGGCAGGAAGTCAGCAGGGATCATAGGATCCCAGCAAGATAAGCATCCAAATGTGTCTTGATGGTGTTCAAAGTGGGTGCTTGAACTGCCTCCAGCTGCAGTCTATTCCAAAACTGGGGGCTCCGACAGTGAAGAAGTTCTTTCTTATGTCTCAGTCGTGGGGAGTTTGTGACTGTTCGATCTTGTAATCCTGTGGGGCGCTCTGGTGAACAGATGTTCCCCCAGATCCTGATGAGCACCCCGATAAATTTATAGGTGGCCACCAGATCACCCCTGAGCCTGCGCTTTTCCAGGCTGAAGAGCCCCAGGGCTCCCAGCCTATCATCATAAGATCTGTTTTCCTGACCTCTGATCATGCACGTGGCTCTCCTCTGCACCTTCTCAAGCTTCTCCACATCCTTTTTGAATTATGGAGCCCAAAACTGGATGCAGTACTCCAGCTGTGGCCTCACCAAGGCCGTGTACAATGGGAGACTGATATCCCGGGATTTACTTGAGAAGCATTTATGGATGCGAGCCAGCGTTTTGCTTGCTTTACTAGCCTCAGCATCGCATTGCAGGCTTATGTTCATCTTGTGGTCAATCATGACCCCCAAGTCCCTTTCATCTGTAGTGCTAACGAGCATAGCACTGCCGAGCCTATAAGCATGCTGTAGGTTTTTCCTCCCAAGGTGGAGAACCCTGCATTTTTTGGTGTTAAACACCATCAGGTTCTTGTCTGCCCATTTCCTGAGCCTGTCAAGATCCTCCTGGATCACCTTCCTGTCCTCAGGTGTGGATGTTTTACCACTGAGTTTGGTGTCATTGGCAAACTTAGCCAGTCCACTTCTGACACCAATGTCCACGTCATTGATGAAGATGTTAAATAATATAGACCCTAGGACAGAGCCTTGAGGGACCCCACTGGTCACAGCGCACCAAGACAAGTGGCTCCCATCGACCACCACCCTCTGGGTCCTACCACGAAGCCAATTCCCCAGCCAGTGGATCATGTTGAGGTTGAGGCCACAGTTAGCCAATTTAGCCAAGAGGTGATCGTAGGATACCAGATTGAAGGCTTTTTTAAAGTCAAGATATACAAAATCAATCTCTTCCCCTTTGTCCAGGTGATAAGTCACCGGTCATAAAAGGAAATGAGATTGATCAGGCAAGACCTACCTGCAACAAACTCGTGCTGGGTATCCCTCGGGATATTGCCTTCAGCTAGTATGTTAAGGATGGCTTCTTTGATAATCTTTTCCAGGACTTCCCCAGGATAGAGGTCAGGCTGATGGGCCTGTAGTTAGCCAGATCTACTTTCCTCCCTCTCTTGAAGATAGGCACGACATTGGTCCTCTTCCAATCATTGGGCACTTCACCAGAGTGCCAAGAGCTCTTGAAGATCTATGCCAAGGGCTTAGCTATGATGCTGGCCAGCTCCCTGAGTACCCTTGGGTGTAACCCATCAGGACTGGCTGACTTGAAGGTGTCCAGCCTGTCGAGGTGTTCCTTCACGATGTCAGCTTCGATGGAAGGCAAGGAATCTCCCTCACCTGGGCCTCCCTGACCCATAATGGGCAAGGCCGTCCCATGGGACTGGTGAAAAACTGACGCAAAGTGCCCATTTACTTTTCCCTGGGTGTCAGTTGTCAGTGGCCCCATCTGGTTTAGCAGGGGTCCAACGTTGCCCTTGCTTTTCCTCTGGCTCCCCACATATCTAAAAAAGGACTTTTTATTTTCCTTGATATTTGTAGCTAGTTGGAGTTCCATCATAGCCATAGCTTTCCTGATTTGCTCTCTGCAGGTCCAGACCAGAGCAGAGTATTCCTCCTTGGTGGCAGTTCCAGTCCTCCATCCTTTGTAGGTCTTCCTTTTAAGATATAGGAGGTCCACCAGTTCCCTAGAGAGCCAAGGGGGCTGTTGTGCCCTTTTTCTGCCTTTCCTCTGAAATGGGATGGACTTTGCTTGCGCATCCAGGATTGCTCCCTTGAGGCGCAACCACTCGTCCTGAACTCCCCTCACCATTGGGTTGTCGCTTTTTAGAGCCTCTCTGACAAGCCTCCTTAGCTTGTCAAAGTCAGCTTTCCTGAAGTCATAGTTTCTAGGGTCGGAAGGCACCTGAGTAGATCATCTAGTCCGACCCCCTGCCATGGCAGGAAAGAGTACTGGGGTCAAATGACCCCAGCAAGGTGTACATCTAGCC
>NW_017728949.1:14784385-14788571 GCF_001723895.1 Crocodylus porosus | reverse complement strand
GGGCCCGAGGACCAAGCCCTGTGGAACCCCACTGCCCACGTCCCTCCAGGTCGAAAATGACCCATCCACTACCAGCCAGTTGGTGACCCAATTGATTGTGTGGGTGTTGACACCAGAGGCCCCCAGTTTCTTAATGAGACAGTGTCAAAGGCCTTCTTAAAGTCCAAGAAGACTATGTCTACTACTATACCTGTAGCTAGTGATTTGGTAATCTGATCATAGAAGGCCACCAGGTTGGTCTGACAGGACCTGCTGCTAATGAACCCATGTTGGTTGCCCCTAAGCATAATCTCCCCTGCTGGACCCTGGTGGATATGCGCCTGAATAATTTTCTCAAAAAGCTTGCCGAGGATCGAGGTAAGACTAACTGGCCTGTAGTTTCCCAGGTTCTCCTTCTTCCCCTTTATGAAGATGGGAACCACACTGGCCCTCTTCCAGTCCTCTGGCACCACACCAGAGCACCACGAGTGCTCATAAAGCCGTGCCAGCGGTCCTGCAATGACCCCAGCCAATTCCCTCAGTACTCTAGGGTGGAGATTGTCTGGACCAGCTGACTCGAATACATCCAATCCCTCCAGAAATTCCCTGACTAGATCCTCCCTGACCCTTGGCCTAGGTGTGCCTCCCCTGGGGCCTGAGGGGGGCCTAGCGGGGGGGTGACTGTTCTGGTCCCTGCTTGGGAAAATGGAGGCAAAGAAATTGTTAAATATGTTGGCTTTGTCGTCTGGTATGACAACCAAATTTCTTAATGTGTCCTGCAGGGGCCCCACATTTCCCGGAACCTTCTTTTTGCCCCCTATGTATTTAAAAAAGGACTGCTTGTTGTCCTTAATCTGGGAAGCTAGTCCCAGTTCCATCTCTGTCTTGGCCTTCCTGACTGCCCCCTACATCCCTGAGCAACTGCAGTATAGTCATTGACCCCTCCTTTCCATTAGGTGTACGCCTCCCTTTTAGCTAGGAGACATTCCCAGATGCTTTTGGTAAGCCATGGGGGCTTGTGTGCCCTCCTGCTCCCTTTGATCCGTGTTGGGATTACTCCCTTTGGGCTTGGAGGATTGTCTCCTTATGGACCAACGTTCTCCTTGGACACCTGGCTCCCCTCCCCTCCGGGACCTCAGTGTTTCCCCGACTATTCTCCTTAGCTCATCAAAGTCCGCCCTCCTGAAATCTAGGGCTGCTGCCTTGCTACAGGCCTTTGCCACCTTGCACTGGATGATGAATTCCTGCAGGCGATGATCACTGTCCTCCAGGTGGTTGAGCACCCGCAGCCTCCTCACCAAGTCATCTCCTATGGCCAGCACCAGGTCCAACATGGCGTCTCCCCTGGTGGGGCTGTGCACCTCCTGAGTCAGATGGAGGTCCTGCATTCTGGCTAAGAACCTACATGAGCTGTCAGATCTGGCTGACTGCTCTTCCCAGCAGATGTCCGGGAAGTTCAGGTCCCCCATGACTACCACATCCTTTGACTTCGCTACCTCCGTGAGTTGACTTAAGAATTCCTGGTCGAGGACTTCTGTATTACTGACTGAATTGCTAGCTTTGCGGCAGATGGTGAAGGTAATCAACTCATGGTCACTGTCACCCGGCTTCCCTTCGATCATTAGATTGCTGATTAGGTCATCCCCGGTTGCCAGTATGAGGTCAAGCAGCACTTTACCTCTTGTTGGCCTGTAGACTTCCTGCATCAGATAGAAGTTATCCACACATGAGAGAAAGCTTTGTGATCACTGGGATTTGGCCGAGCGCTCCTCCCACGAGACGTCTGGGTAGTTAAAGTCCCCCGTGACAACTATACACTGGGATTGCATGGCCTCAGCCAATTCTCTGGTGAACTCGTCAAGGTCTTGACTTTGGGTAGGGGGTCTGTAGTAGACCCCCACCATAGTATCCCCTGTACTGTGTTCCCCATGGATTTGAATCCAGAGGGTCTCAAGTCATCCATCATGGGTGCCAATGTCGGCTTGCAGGGACGTGTAACTTTCCTTGACATAGAGAGCTACACCTCTGCCCCTTTTGTCTACTCGATCCCTCCTGTACAGGGTATAGCCGTCTATACCCGTGGTCCAGTCATAGGTAGAGTTCCACCAGGTCTCTGTTATCCCAATGACATCATAGCTATTTGCATTTAGCAGGAGGACAAGTTCCTCCTGTTTATTCCCCAGGCTCCTGGCATTTGTGTACAGGCATTTGTGTATACACAACAGCTAGTGGATTGCATGAAACTGAACCACAAACAAAATTAGCAGACTTTCCCACTCCTTTCCCCTTCCACCTCCCTCCCCCTCAACACCTCAGCATTTTAATCTGATAAGTCTGAGTTGGGTTTTTATTTTTTATATGAACCAGTTAGCATATCCTCAAAATCTAGATTCCTAATGTTCAATTCACATTTTCACTATAGCTGATGGGAAAACAGTAACATTTTCACCAAAAAGTATACCTTTTTGTGAAATTTTGAATTTTTACAACCAGCTTCATAGCTGATCAAAACAAGTGGAAAACATTTTTTGTGAACATTTCCATAGAAATGTATTTCTGTTTTGGTTTTGATCCTTTAAAATTTTGGTGAAAAATCTTTCATTGTCAAGATTTTCCACAATTTTTAAAGGTTCTGCTTTCTGTTAATACTGATGAAGAGACCAGGAGAAGACCACAGCTGTCTGTGTATGAGACAGACTATATACATTGTAGAGAAATAGTATGTAATTTTCAAGCAACTCTAATGCCATTTTGCTTTATGTCATATTCTTAGTTTCTCCTTTATTTTCTTTTCTTTCAACTGGCACATGTGCAAGTAGGATACATAATTTCCTTGGCTCTTTTAATATAGGAGCTGGACTGTGACTATTCAGACACTAGAAGAGAATGGAGAGCCTAAAGGAAAAAATTAGGATTTAGAAAATCTGTATTCCACAGAGAAATCAGTGCTGTATCAAAACAGTAATGGATATTCAGCTGGCATGAAGCAGCATAGCTCTACTGGCTTCTCTAGAGCTATCCTAGTTTATAGAATCCAGCACATTCATATCTTTTATATCATGCACACACATTCACACATTTATATTTCTGTCTGGGATTCTTTTGTTTTTCCTGTATAAGTTGATTTTTCTGTCTCTTACAACCTGCTGATCATGGCCTCTCCCTAAGCATGAGGATTTTGACCAGCAGAGCCAATGTCTTAATTCAGTTTAAATCAGGCTGTGGTCCACCACCTTTCCTGAGGTGTGACAGCACTTCGCTTTGAGAAGCCCTGTCACTCAGTGAATATCCTTCAGTGGGAGGACATGTGCCCACTGGGGATCTCATTAAATTTAGCAATTTGTGTGCAGTTTCCTCCTTCCCCTTGGGTTGTATTACTATAAATATGTCCAAACGGACTGCGACCATGTCCTTGAAACACATGGTAACTGGGGGACAACATGTCTCAACCTCCTGGTTGGGAACCACTGGCTTAGACAATAGGCTGAGGCAGAAGCGCCTGTGAATGGGTTTGTGGTTCCTATCAGAGTCACTGGGGTCTATACCAAAGCTTAATTTAGCTGGAAATTACTCTTTATATCTGGGAGAACCCAGTGCAGCTGCTTTATTGGAATACTTGAAAAAGCCACCCAAATACCTTCTCCTAAATACCAACTTGTTGGGGGCTAGGAGTAGAAAGTTGTGCTATATGAAGAAGAGAGATTTGAGGTCAGGATTACCATGCTTGATTGATCTTTTCATCCTCCAGGATCCCTTTATGGCAGTTGAAGACATTTATTCAAGACTGAGAGAAAGCTAGTTTTTTGGTCAGAACACAGATCTTATACTCAGGAATCCTGGTTTTAACACTTAGCTATGCCACAAGCCTCTTATTGAAGACTAGCAAATTGCCTGTCAAGAATGATGGGGAGGGGGGAATGGAGCACTACCCCCCCATGCTGCTGCCACCTCCCAGGAGCCAGGGGGGGTGAAGCTTGCATGCGTCCACTGCCACCCACTGCTCCCTGCTGCTGCCACTGCCACCCCACCTTCCAGGTCTGGCCCCACACCCTCCCCCAACTCTGCATCTGGCCCCACTCTCCAGTGCAGGATGGTGGGTGGCTGCTGCCACTGGCCCCACACCATCCACTCCTCCCCCATCCACTCTACATCTGCCTGCCAAGAGCGTTATGGGCAGACACACAGACAGATGGACTAAGCCCTTATA
>NW_017728949.1:14782567-14784080 GCF_001723895.1 Crocodylus porosus | reverse complement strand
GGGGGAAGGGGAAGATGAGGGAGGAGGAAGCCTTGGACCGCTAAACCAAGCAGCACTCACAAGTACAGCCCAGCCTAGATCGACAAGCGGAACATATACACAGGTAAGCAACAGGGGCCAGGGCAATGCTGTGATTAAGGGGCTAATGCACACATCCACAGGAAGCCTCAAGTGCCTCTATACAAACACTCGTAGTATGGGAAACAAGCAGGAGGAACTTACCCTTCTGCTAGCTGACACCAACCCAGACATAGTGGGGATCACTGAAATGTGGTGGGACCCAATGCGTGACTGGGAGGTGAATATCAAGGGCTATAGGCTGTACAGGAGGGACAGGACAGGGAGGAAAAGTGGGGGTGTGGTGCTCTACATTATGGAGGAATACACATCCTCACCAGGTAGCACAGAGTCGGAGGAGGGGCACACGGAAGTGCTCCGGGTTAGAATACAAGGCAGTCAAGGGGAAAGAGACTTAATGGTGGGGGTCTACTACAGACCACCCAACCCAAGGGGAAGAGCTAGACCAGGAATTCTTAAGTCAGCTCACAGAAGTAGTTAGGTCAAAGGACGTGGTTATCATGGGTGACCTGACATTTCCACACATCTGCTGGGAAGAGCAGTCAGCCATGTCTGACTCCTCACGTAGGTTCCTAGCCCAAATGCAGGACCTCCATCTAACCTAGGAAGTGCACAGCCCCACCAGGGGAGATGTCTTTTTGGACCTGGTGCTGGCCATGGGATATGACCTGGTGAGGGGGCTCGACCACCTGGGCGACAGTGATCATCGCCTGCTGGAATTCACCATCCAGCGCAAGACGGCAAAGGCCTGCAGCAAGGCAGCAGCCCTATATTTCAGGAGGGCGGACTTCAATGAGCTAAGGAGAATAGTTGGGGAAGCACTGAGGTCCCGGAGGGGAGGGGAGCCAGGTGTCCAAGGAGAGTGCTTGCTCCTTAAGGAGACGATCCTCCAAGCCCAAAGGGAGGTAATCCCAACACAGATCAAAGGGAGCAGGAGGGAACAAAAGCCCCCATGGCTCACCAAAAGCATCCAGAAATGTCTTCTAGCTAAAAGGGAGGAGTACACCCAATGGAAGGGAGGGGCCATCACCAGGGAGGACTATACTGTGGTTGCTCAGGGATGCAGGGGTGCGGTCAGGAAGGCCAAGGCGGAGATGGAACTGGGACTAGCTTCCCAGATCAAGCACAACAAGAAGTCTTTTTTTAAATACATAGGGGGCAAAAAGAAGGTACTGGGTAACATGGGGCCCCTGCAAGACACACTAGGAACTTTGGTCATCACACCAGACAAAAGCTAACCTATTTGCCTCCATTTTCCTGAGAAGGGACCAGATCAGCCCCACCGGGCCCCACTCAGGCCCCAGGGGAGGCATACCTAAGCCAAGGGTCATGGAGGAGCTAGTCAGGGAACTTCTGGAGGGACTGGATGTATTTAAATCAGCTGGTCCAGACGATCTCCACCCTGGAGCGCTGAGAGAATTAACTGAGGTCATTG
>NW_017728949.1:14774632-14782467 GCF_001723895.1 Crocodylus porosus | reverse complement strand
GGGTCCCTTACAACCCTACTAACCATTAAACTATGAAACTATTTGAGTAGGTCTAATAAAAGATATCGGATTTACCCAAAGAACCTTGTCTGCCTTGGCTGCATGACAGGTTTATACACTCCCGTGATGACAGCTGTCTCAATAGATAGATTGTAAGCCCTCCAGGATAGGAATTTTTTTCTCTGATATTTTGCTGTGCTTAGTAGGATGGGGCCAGGTTCCTAACTAGGGACTTCAGGGACTCCTGTGATATAAATATTTACTCTTCCTATGCTGCTCTGATGCTAATAGAACTGTATCAGACCAGGGCTTCTTGTTTAACAGACCTAGACCAAAGACCTTCCATGCAAATACCTGCTGGAGTACTTCAGCAATTCAAGGCCTTTCTACTTGTCCTTTGCTTTTTAAAGCAGCAGTTCCCTCTGATGCTGAGACTGCTAGTTTATTAGCAGACCCATTCAGACCACTTTCTTTTGAATATGCTTTTTAACAGACTGATTTTTCACAAGTGCTGAGCCCCAGAAGTCTCTTTACTCCCCCCTTTCAGTGCCAAACTACAATAGGAATCTTTTTGGAAATCTTTCTAAACTTAGACCCCAAAGGGCATGTCATCCCAGGTATAAGTAATGGGTGCCATTACTTATATGATATTGAGCAGACTAACCAGACTTCTGAGTTAGATGGGGATGCCAGAGAAAGAAATGGAAATAAGAATAACAAAGGTGGCAGCCCATTTGCTTTCCAACGAGGTTCTCACCTTTCCTAACTAACTTCTCTCCTATGTGCTCTGGCATTCGACTAACACAGTTATTGCTTGCCCTGGAGGTCTGAGGAAAACGTTCCCTAAGTGCAAAAGCAGAACACGCGAGGTAAAACACTAAGACTGCAAGTGGAAGAAAGACTGGCAGGAGATTTCATCCTCAAGTTCTGCCTGGAGGCTTTTTCCTTTAGAGCTCCATGAAGGCCAACAGGGGATGATTCCAATTCCAGCCTTTCCAGCTTCCACGCTAATTTAACTTGAACCATTTCCTCCCCTCAGAAAGGAAGCAGGGATGAGGTTTACAGATTCAAAGGGGAACTGAAAAGGATATCAGCAGTTTTATAGCAGTTCCTTTTCTTGGCAGCATACGAGGGAGACTGCCTCCCAGCCTATAGGACCGAAGGGGGAAGAATGCAAACACTGAAGCATTTTTCAGTTTGTCCTGATTGTCTTTCCTCTCCCCACTTGTTTTATTAGGATCCATAAATTCATTCTTGGACTGCATTTTTCCCATGCTATTTAACCCCATATTGCCTAGGAAGTTGGTGTGATGGGTGTGGGTTACTGAAGTATAACCCCCCCTTGAAGCTTTCTCAAAATACCCTTAACACGGAATTTGGATATTCACTCTGCACATTTTTGTGTCATCCCTGCATAATGATCTTTATTCAAGTCACTCAGAATTTGCTGCAAAAAGATTCACATAGTAAAAGTGGGTTTGGACAAAGTCCAGATTTCAGATTCTTTTTCCCTGAACAATAGCTTGGAGAGAGAGTCTGCTATCTTCAAAAATCTGGCCATGAGAGAGCAGTCTATACTAAGTGGATCTCTGTGTACCTCCTTTGCACTTAAAGTTAGGTGGAGTTTGCTATTGGGGCCCATATACTTGTGTAGAGTAGCTATTCTGCAGAACAATATCCCTGTAACAAAACAGGGAACTATATAGTATGTGACACTACTCCTAAGTTTTTCTTAATTTTACACTATTGCTTAGAGGTCTTACCTAAGATAAAGATCCCACTGCACTGGGGTCCTGTAAATAAGAGTTTTCAAAGAGCTTGCGGCAGTGGTTCTCAACCTCGGAAGACTCAAGGAATGCCCATCTTGAAATTGCCAGCTTTCAGCTATTGCAGAGACCTCAAAGACCACAACAGGCCAGAATGTTTTGTGTTTGACACTATGGATTTCTGTTTAAAATTGCTGGCTTTATCCTGTGAATTGCATGTAGGTGTTTGTACACCTAAGAATTTCAATTTTGCACAGCATCCCTTGGCACCCTTAAAAGGATCTCCCAGTATCCTGGCTGACAGTCTGCAACACTGAAATGTGATAGGA
Organism: Crocodylus porosus; assembly: GCF_001723895.1. Classification (NCBI taxonomy): domain Eukaryota; kingdom Metazoa; phylum Chordata; order Crocodylia; family Crocodylidae; genus Crocodylus; species Crocodylus porosus. The sequence goes on along the minus strand of NW_017728949.1, from coordinate 14,780,372 downwards.
GGAACAGATGATTGGCTAAGGCATGGAGATGATAAGAGTATGCCTATACCATTCCTATGGCACTCCTAAGACCATTGCCATCATGCGCAACATTGCTATAAGTTCCCATTCCTCATACACCAGTCCTGGAAGTGTGGTAACGAAGCCCCCACCCTGAAGACAACCCTTGCCGCTGCTCTTAAGATCTGTCTCTAGGGCACTGGAAAGTAACGCTGGGAGGCTGAGGGGTGCAGTGGATGTGAAATGTATTGCTTTGCCATACCTGCTTCTCACACAGGGATTTGTGTCCACTTCATTCATTTTATGCTGGTATAACTCCAGTGTTTGCAGTTACGCTGGCATAAAGTGAGTGAGACAAAATGGAGAATTGGCCTCAATATAGTTATCAAACTATATTGGTAACGTGGGGCATGTGTAGATGAAACGGGGGCCCTCAATTGAAGCGGTGGGTTTTTAAAATCACCACTTCAGTTTAGGGCCCTTTAAACCCGTGTTGTGCACACACCTGAACTTACCTGCCTCTCTGGCGGCGGGGAGGGGAGGTCAAGCTGCTGGTAGGCAAAGCGGTCCCTGGGCTGCGGGGGAGCTGGTGCTTCCCTCCATGGAAGCGGTGTCCCTGCCCCCAGGCAGCACCCACCCAAAGGCACCCACAGGCACCCCAGGGGGCACCACAGCCATGGGGGGGAAGCACTGGGCCGCCATGCAGCTCAGGCAAGGCAAGGCAGGCTCTGCCCAAGATCCCCCCGAGCCTGCCTTCCCAAGCTGCTTTCTGCAGAGCCTCTGAGCTGCATGGAGCCCAGTGCTTCGCTCCACGGCTGTAAGACAGCAAACTAAAACTCCTCCGAGTAAAATGACTAAGGTACAAGGCAATGGAAGAAAATACCCAACAGACCCCCCCGTCTCCCTCACCACCACTTTTTACTCATGTATTATGATTTCGCAGAAGCACTTTCAAGTTCAAGTTTGGCAGGGGCCTCAGCTTTGGCCACACCACCAGACCCAGTTATGTTGTGTGCACATTTCAATAACTTGAGGGGATAACAGACTTACTTCCCAACAGAAATGCTGTCAGTGTCTACTTTTTAACAAGATGGTGATATTGTCTGTGGAGAATTTTGAATAAGTGCAGTTCCTGATTGGACATGCAGCCCTCCAAGTTAAAAAAGGTACTCTTTTGGAAAATAGTATAAGCAACATGAAGATTAATAGGCCAGGACTTCCAACAGTGACTCCAGATTTGCCTCCCAATGAAATCCAAAAGAAACGTGGGAACTCAGCATCTCCTAAAATAAGGCTATTTTTGTAGTGGGTACAATATGGATTTTCAAACTTTTATGTTTGAAAATCTTGATTGTTAATGACTGTGCGTCAATTACCTGTGATATAAAATAAGGATAATTATTTTTTCCCCACTGTCTGTCACTCTTGCCTTTAAGTGGCAACCAAGCATTAGGAGCTGTTGAGGTTCTTAAGGGGAAAAAAAAGATACTATGCAAAAATCTACTCTGATACGCTAATTCAAAGCAGTGGTATGACTTGATGTTTGCACTAACATAGGGCAGAAAAATTTGTTTTAGTGTTTGCAAGCAGAGGTCTTAGAATGAAATGAAAGAGAGAATCAGTTCAGAAAATATTGTGTTTTCAAAGCATGTTGCTTGCAATCTATATAGTTACATTTGTCTAAGCTTTACATAAGACAGCAGTGCTTTTCCACAGGCCATGGGAAATTTTATGTTTGCTTTTAGGACCTAAGTGCTGTTGCAGTATATATTAATATTCATGCTACTACCATAAAAGTTAAAGGTGGGTTGCTTTTAGCACGGTATTTCTCGGTGTTATGTGGCTTTTCTTGTACTAACTTATTTTTATATAGTTTTGTCTAATGCCTAAGCTGGGAATACTTAATGCCCACAAAAATGTAGATATTGGAGACAAAGGAATTCATTTGGAGGAAGAATATTTGCTCTCAGTCTGGTTTGGCTACAAGGCTGGGGAAAGAGTTATGTCAGCTAGTAAGGAAAATATAATTGTGCAACTATGTCAGTATGTAATAGGCATCACAGCCCTGTTTTTATAACAAGTGCCTCAGGGCAGAGGTAGAAACTTTTCAAAAATAGAAAATAGCAAGTAGATTGAATCCTATATGTGTCTGTATTTTCACATATATAGGAAACACCTGTTCAGATAACATTCTAGCTGACTAGCCATTGTTTTTATTTTTTTGCATGCCAGTGACTGCCGCAAAATAGATGTTGGAAGTTAAGTACACCATCATATCTAAAGCTACCAAAACCAGCTAGTAAATAGTATGATCCTAAAAATATTTCATAACCAGAGTGAGTTTGGATCTTGGCCAGTGTTGTAGCTCTGTACACAATGGAAGCACTGTGCTTGTATACCCCAACTGTACTTAAAAGAATAATAGTTGCTAGAGTAATTTTACACATTGTGGTGAACCTGGTGATTGGATCAAGTTTAACCAGAGGGGATCAAGGTTATTCCCTCTGGGGGAAGGAGAATGGCCAAGGAAGGTTCTAACCTGCTGAGTACGTATTGTGAGACTGTTGACATCAGCTGTACAAAGTCTGCCTGTCATCACCAGGGTGTGCCATAATGAGCAATGGGGTGAAGGACTCCCAGAGTGTGGTGGGGATCAACAGGAGGAGGAGTGGTGGATAGAGAATAATGGGAAACAAAACCAGGGCTGGGAGCAGAAGAGAGGGAAATTCAACACAAATGCAAATTTTTTACCATCTAAATCACCTAGTTCACTGCAGTTTAAAATACTTCTCAGGCACTGAGAGCCTGAAGGCCCAATGCTTGCAGGGAAACCAAATACTTCTCAAGTTCAAATGTAACAAGTCATAACTCTTTCTAACTGTTTCAGTGTAGTAAGCATGCAGGTCTTGGGAAAGCTGGACTTAATCTCTTTGATATCCCAATTAGCCTTTTTCTCAAATGGTTTTGGGCCACCCTAGAAGCCATCATGTGCTGACAACATATTAAGCTTCCAACCAACAGGACAATTTTTTCTGGTCCAGATTTTAGTGTCCTAGTGAACCTGATTCCAGTGGGGCTATTTGTGAAATGGGGGACTGTTCAACATAAATAAAGGGGGCAGGGTCTGACTCCAGGTGAAGAGACTACATGGAGTCTATGCATGAAGTAAAGCTATGCTCAGTATAGGAAATACTGAATTACATTTCAAGTAAAAAAAAAAAGGAAAAAAAAAGTTGGAGGCCCACAGGAGCCTCACAGCCTTTGTGGCTAGTCTTTTCAAGGCACAGACTTTTTTGTATCCAATGGTGCACAAGGGAGTGATGTGGCTAGCATCACATCCAATCACTTCTGACTCCTCAGCCTTAAAAACCAGGTACTGATGTACAGCTATGAGACCTGGGGATGGCCAATTAGCAAAAGACAAGAATGAGGCTCTTTGAAGTCCATGGGCGCATCTACATGGACGGGTGGGATGGGCTTCACCTGTCCCCCAAAGGTAAGCATGTGTTCTCTTTCAGGTTGGCTGATCTCCTCCAGCGGGCTTTAAACTAGGCTCATCAGGGGAAGGGGAGGGTGAGGACAGGGAGCCATGGAACACCGAATCAAGAGACACCCACAAGAACAGCCCAAGCCAAGACAGACAACGAGCACAAGAAGTACCCGGGTAAGAAACAGGGGTCTGGATAGTCCTGGGATTAGGGGGGCAGTGCATTCGCCCTCAGGAGGCCTTAAATGCCTCTACATTAATGCTCGTAGTATAGGGAACAAGCAGGAGGAACTTGTCCTCCTGCTAGCTAACAGAAACCCAGACATAGCGGGGCTCACTAGAATGTGGTGGGATCCAATGCATGACTGGTAAACATCAAGTGCTATAGGCTGTACAGGCCAGATAGAATGGGGAGGAAAGGGGGTTGGGGGGAAAGGGACTTAATGTTGGGGGTCTACTACAGACCACTCAACCAGGCAGAAGAGCTGGACCAAGAATTCTCAGGTCAGCTTGCAGAGACAGTTAAGTCAAGGGATGTGGTCATCATGGGTGACCTACCTATCCAGACATCTGCTGGGAAGAGCAGTAAGCCAGGGATGACCGCTCACGTAGGTTCCTAGCTGAGTTACAGGACCTCCATCTAACCCAGGAGGTGCACAGTCTCACCAGGAGAAATGCCTTGCTGGATCTGGTCCTGGCCACAAGCAATGACCTGGTGAGGGAACTGTGGGTTCTCGACCACCTGGGTGATAGCAATCATCGCCTATTGGAATTTACCATCCAGCGTAGGGTGTCAAAGGCCTGCAGCAAGGCAGCAGCCCTGGACTTCAGGAAGGTGGATTTCAATGAGGTAAGGAAACTAGTCAGGCAAGCACTCAGGTCCCGGAGGGGAGAGGAGGCGCAGGGAGTTGGGAGTCCAAGAAGAGTGGTCATTCCTTAAGGAGATGATGCTCCAAGCTCAAAGAGTGACAATCCCAATGTGGATCAAAGGAGGCAAGAGTACTCAAAAGCCCCCATGGCTCACCAAAAGCCTCCAGGCATGTCTCAAAGCTAAAAAGGAGGTGTACACCCAATGGAAGGGAGGGGCCATCACCAAGGAGGATTATACCTCCATTGCTCAAGTTTGTAGGAGGGCTGTTAGGAAAGCTAAGGGAGAGATGGAACTGGGACTAGTGACCTGGATCAAAGATAACAAGAAGTCCTTTTTTAAATACATATCAGGTAAAAAGAAGGTACCAGGTAACGTGGGGCCTCTGCAGGACACGTTTGGAAATCTCGTGGTCGAACCACATGACAAAGCTAACCTCTTTAATGAATTCTTTGCCTCCATTTTTCTGGGCAAGGACTGGGACTGGGACATCCACCCCACCAGGATCCCGGATGGACCCAGGGGAGGGACAGCCAGGCCCAGGGTCAGTGAGGACCTAGTCAGGGAACTTCTGGAGGGACTAGACATGTTCAAATCAGCAGGTCCTGATGATCTCCACGCCAGAGTGCTGAGGGAATTGGCAGAGGTCATTGTGGGACCCCTGGAACAGCTTTATGAGCACCCATGGTGCTCTGGCAAGGTGCCAGAGGACTGGAAAAGGGCCAATGTGGTCCCCATTTTCAAAAAAGGGAGGAAGAAGGACCCAGGAAACTATAGGACCGTTAGTCTTACCGCAGTCCTGGGGAATCTCCTTGAGAAAATTATCCAGGAGCACATCTGCGAGGGACCAGAGGGGAGATTATGCTTAGGGGCAACCAACATGGGTTCATTAGAGGCAGGTCCCATCAGACCAACCTGGTTGCCTTCTGCAACCAGGTCACAAAATCCTTGGACGCAGGTGTCGCGGTGGACATAGTCTTTCTGGACTTTAGGAAGGCCTTCGACACTGTCTCTCACCCTATCCTCATTATAAAATTAGGTGACTGTGGTGTCGATGCCTGCACAGTCAGATGGGTCACTAATTGGCTGGAGGGCCACACCCAGAGAGTGGTGGTGGATGGATCATTTTTAACTTGGAGGGACGTGGGCAGTGGGGTCCTGCAGGGCTCAGTCCTTGGGCCCGCACTGTTCAACATCTTCATCAGCGACTTGGATGAGGGGGTAAAAAGCACCTTGTTCAAATTCACACATGACACTAAGATGTGGGGAGAAGTGGGAATGCTAGAAGGGAGGGACAGGCTACAGCTAGATCTGGACAGGTTACAGGGGTGTGCAGATGAGAATAGGATGGGATTCAACACTGACAAGTGCAAGGTGATGCACCT
>NW_017728949.1:14740680-14774532 GCF_001723895.1 Crocodylus porosus | reverse complement strand
ATTCAACACTGACAAGTGCAAGGTGATGCACCTGGGGAGGAAGAACCAGCAGCATACCTACAGGCTGGGGAACTCCCCTCTCGTCAATGCAGAGGCAGAAAAGGATCTTGGAGTCATCATTGATGCCAAGATGAATATGGGCCAGCGGTGTGGGGATGCAGTCAGGAAGGCCAACATACCTTGTCATGCATCCACAGATGCATCTCAAGCAGGTCCAGGGAGGTGATCCTCCCCCTCTATGCAGCACTGGTCAGGCCACAGCTGGAGTACTGTGTCCAGTTCTGGGCGCTGCACTTCAAGAGCAATGTGGACAGCATGGAGAGGGTCCAGAGGAGGGCCACTTGCATGATGGGGGGCAGCAGGGCAGGCCCTATGAGGAGAGGCTACCTGTTCAGCTGCTACAAGAGAAGGCTGAGAGGGGATCTGGTGGCCACTTACAAACTCACCAGGGGGACCAGCAGGCAATGGGAGAGTCCCTGTTCCCTCAAACACTATCAAGGGCTATAGGCTCTACAGGGGGGATAGGACAGGGAGGAAAGGTGGGGGCATGGCGCTCTACATTAAGGAGGAATACACATCCTCATCAATTAGCAAAGAATCAGAGGAGGGGCACTCTGAAGTGCTCTGGGTTAGAATACAAGGCAGTCAAGGGAAAAGAGATTTAATGGTGGGCATCTACTGCAGACCACCCAACTAAGGGGAAGAGCTAGACCAGGAATTCTTAAGTCAGCTCATGGAGGTAGTTAGGTCAAAGGATGTGGTTATCATGGGTGACCTGAACTTTTCAGACATCTGTTGGGAAGAGCAGTCAGCCAGGTCTGACTGCTCATGTAGGTGCCCAGCCAGAATGCAGGACCTCCATCTAACCCAGGAGGTGCACATGTTGGAGTCATCATTGATGCCAAGATGAACGTGGGCCGGCAGTGTAGGGATGCAGTCAGGAAGGCCAACCACATCTTGTCATGCATCCACAGATGCATCTCAAGCAGATCTAAGGAGGTGATAGGATTGTATGCTCATTAGAAAAAGCACCTTAACGCACATATGTACGTGTTCAGTGTGAGCAATAGTGATCAATTTAAGCGCCATATTTGCTCCTTTTTGGGAAAATTGAGCATAGATTCCTTCCACCCCACTAATATTTGGATGCCTGCTAGCCAGGAATAACAGGAAGGTAGGTTACAGTGTTTGGTGTGGAGGATGCAGACACTGGAAGAAATCCAGTGAGATTGGTCTAAGCTCCAAGCAGAGCAGAAGTAGGATCTTTGGTCTGAAAAGTAAGAATTTCTATGGCTGGAATTATAGAACAAAGCATATAAGGAAAAAACATACTAATAATAGAGATGTAGGGTATGTGGCTAGGGTCCAGAGGCTATCTGTCACAGTGTAAATGGATGTACCAAATCAGCCAGAGATAAGTATAAATACAGCATGAGAAAGTTGGCAGAGTTGTGTGCTGGATGTTTTGCAAGAAGTATGGAAAATAAGAATGAAAAAAATATTAACCCCAGAGGCCAGACAAAGCCATAGAAAATAACAGGATTAAAATATTATGGGAAATTTTAGTCATTACTGATGGTGGAGTATATGCTAGAGGAGAGGGGAGTTCTCAGTTTCATAGTAGCTAGGGTCAGGAGGGACCTGAACAGACCATCTAGCCTGACCTGCCACAGGCAGGAATGAATGTTGGGTTCACAAGACCCCAGACAGGTGATCATCCAACCTCCTCTTGAATTTGCCCAAGGTAGAGGCGAGGCCCACTTCCCTGGGAAGTTGGTTCCAGATCTTCACTATGGTTTTTTCTTTTCCATTTGACTTGATGATCTCCCGAGGTCCCTTCCAGCCCTAATGTCTATAAAATAATGTCTATGAAAATGAAAATGGAAAAAAGACTAACAGATTTCATCAGGTACAGCAGGAGTTGTAGGTGATCTGGGACACTAAATGTATACCAATGATTTCTGATGCATTGAAATGACATGAGAGGGTTACAGTAACAGCCCTGTGTACATTGGAAACTGGCTTTATCATAACACTGTGGGTCCCTAAGGAAGCAACATTAAACATCTAAGATATTGAGGAAAAGTGACAACATTCTGTACCCAGTGGTGCCTTGGTCTGACCCACATTAGAATTTTTGTTCCCTGACCACAGTCCTGGATGGTGAACAGAAAATAATATCTAACCCCTCTGTAGTAGGTTTCATTAGAAGCTCTAAAAAGGCTTTGTGAAAAAAAAAGGTCAGTATCATTATTTCATAGATAAGGAAATTGAGGCACAGAAAGTAGCAGGCTCAACTTCTGGGTGAACCACTCCCTAGAGGAACAAGGGACCATAGCTTTTTCTAATGTGGATTACCCAGAGTAGTGTGCACTTGTTGGGACACACCCTCTGTGCCCATCTCTACTTCTCCGGGTGTGTCCCAATGAGTGCTTATGTACAGGGGCATGCATTTCCCATGGGATAAATAGCAGTGGAACATATTTGTGCTGCTGCTATTTGTTCCCAGGCACGCCCCTGCACATGCACTCTGGTGTGTGGCAAAGTGACCTGGGTGTGGTAGGGGAGGCTTGGGCCAGCACCTGTGCTTACTCCAGTAGCCTTACCTGGGGTCTCCCAGGATGGTGGTGACTCTGACCGGCCAGGCTCATTGCATGCATTGCACCGCTTTTTTAGTGGCAGTTTTTTTGACATGAGGACTGCCATGAATGGGTGCACAAGTGCTGCAAACCACATTTGTGCACTTTTTGGGACACACCCTCTGTGCCCATCTCTACATACTTAGCCCTAGTTATTGACATCCTTGTATATGAGCAGCAAATGTCTAGGTTGGCTTCTTAGTGGCGAAGGATTCAGTGATCCAGAATCTAAGTGTAACTTGTTTGTTTACCCTTATCCAAAGGGATTAAAGAGCCCTGCATGAAAGCCTAATTCTCAGAGAGCAATCCTTCCCTAAGATTTGATTCTAGTTAGAAAATGAGTTGGACAGCAAAGACTCCTACAATGCTTGGCATATTGTACCTTCTTGAGACTGCTTGCATGCCAGTGAAAAGGTTCAGACCATCTGGTAGATGGCTACCATAGCAGCATTAATTTCCTAAATTCTAACCATCTAATGCAAAAATTGCTGGATTTTCTTTTCTTCCCCCTCACCCCCAAGAAAAACAAACATCAACAATACCTATAAATTTTGGTGGCATTACAGCTAAATATCAAGATTCTTTGCTGTGTGACAGCCTGAGAAGGGCTGTAAATCTTTCAAAATAGCATACACTGCATTATTAAGACATTGGAAGCTAAGGAAAAGAAGATGGTAATGATATTTACTCTTCAATTGCTTTTTCCAGGAATAGATCCCACTGATGCTATAGTATCATTTTCTTGGTATGGTATTATGTGCAAACATATTTTCTTTGCTTTAGTTTCAAGAGCCATTGCTGGGTGATTTGCTTCATTGATCACCCTGGGAATTATAATGGAGATACTGCTTTGGACATGACTCAGCTTTTTCTGTAAGGGAATCCCCTATCTCCTGGAAATACTTGAAAGTCAGACACTCTGGTGGTAGCCAGTGATTCATATGTCATGGTTCTTATAAAGCTATATATAGAGCATTCTATTATGTTTAAAACTGTAGAGCTGAATTGAAGAGGAATGCTTGGGTCGGTGATTCCCCCCCCCCCCCAAAAGCAGGTACATTTTCTTTGCAATCCTGATAACTTTTTTAGGAAATATAAGAGCTGGTAATATAGCTCTTTCTTCTGCGATTGTTACTGCATCAGCAGTTTGGAGTAGAAATTTGAAATAAAACACAGAGACCTTAAATCAAACTTATTCCTTTCAGTGGCCCAGTAAGAATCCAGTTTAATTTGGCTGAGTTTCATCCTAGAGCAATGAGGCCTCAGGGAACAAATCATTATTCTGAGATATAAATTTCAGCTCCTGGGTCAGCATAGCTGTGTGGTGCCCTTCATTCAGGATAGATTTTTTTAGGAGACAATGTCTTGCTAATGAGGTTTAAACTGCACACTCACATGCATGTTAAATGGGACATGGCATTTTGGATGGTCCAACCAAGTGGTCCCACAGTATGGCTTCTCTATCTCAGATCACTTAAAAAATGCTCTCTGGAATTAAATGTAAAAAAAAAAACTTGTGGTGGCTAAGTGAGTCTCAAAAGTCAGAAAATTTCCAGCACTGGCAAAACAGCCACTTAGATTGTTTAGTGTTTTAGTTTTATCTAGGCACAGAAGGAAGATCTGCAAGCTTTTTGAGAATCAAGCAAGCTTCAGCTTCAAGAACATCTCTCTTGTCAATCTTATGCACAACTCTTAGTGTGGGTGCTGTCGTGCAACACACACGGGTTACCTTAGAACAGGGGTTCTCAATGTTTGTAACCAAGGGCACATTCAAATTTAAAAGAAAAAGCAGCGGGCGCCAATATGAATATTAAGTTCATGGATATGTGCATGTGCATAGTTTTGTTTGGGGAGGGAGTAGTAACTGCGGCTGTCACTGTGTTAGTTGGACTGACTTGGTCTCATTTTGGTGGCCATTGCATACAGCCTGTGAAAAAAATGTTGAAGTGCTGCTGTTCTGAGTTCAGTCATCAGTGACAACATTTTTTTTGTTGGAATAATGATTTTTACTGATTGTGAAAATGCATGTGGGCACCTGAATAAACCTTGGGGGGTGCCATGGTGCCCACGGGCACCGTGTTGGGAACCACTGCCCTAGAACAAGTTATAAAATTTTATTGCCATCACGGTCCAAGGCTAGCTGGCTTCTGACACCTGTGGTGCATTACATCCAGGTTTTAGGCCTTTAATTTTTGCTTTCCTGGGATGGACTCATGCAATTCCTCCACTCTGACTGGGTGCTGGATTCTTTCCTTTGGATATGGCGACCCATGGTAAACCGAGAGAACGCAACAACCCATGGGGGAGAGTATTGGATGGAATATAGCTTGACTTTAGCAAAGCTTTTGACACTGTCTCCTATGACATAAGCTAATGAAATACAGATTTGATGAAGCTACTCTAAGGTGGATACAAAACTGGTCGGATCATCATGCTCAACAAATAGCCATCAATGACTCACTATCTAGTTGGGAGGAGGTACCAAGTGCAGTTCCCCAGGGGTCTGTCCTGAGTCCAGTATCATTTAATATCTTTATTAATGATTGCATTGCTTAGATTTGTGAATGACACTAACTTGGGTGGAGTTTCACTCCCTCTGCAGGGTAGTGCTAGGACACAGAAAGATTTGGATAGACCAGAAAAAAATAATCTACAATAAATATGGGGGGCACACTCGCCAACAGAGCCCAGCATGTTGGGCTTGAGAAATCTCCAGTGTAATTGGTGGAGCATTTCCACCAATCCAAAGACGAATTGAAAACTCACAACACAGTTGGTGAAGCATTCCACCAATCAGGAAGGGACAAGGAGGAGCCTGCCTGAGAGTCTGGGATTGTGAATTGTACTTTTCAGGTGTGACAGACTTCAGGGGTGGTGCCCTCAGAGAGAATAAAAGGAGCAGCATGCCCAGCACGCGGCAGATGCGTCGAGGGACAGAGAAACAAGCAGGGCTAAGAAGAGCTGAGGAGAGCTGCCCAACGGGTGTTTCCAGTTGCCCCGAAGCAGCCCCAAAGATTCCCTTCACTAGAGCAGCTCGGCAATCAGCACTGGCCCCAGACAATGCATGGGCTGGTGCACAGACCCCAGGCCCTGGGAGCTGCTTGAGGCAGCTCGGGATTGCAGACACTGGCAAGCAGCCAGGAGCTCAGGCCCTGGGAGCTGCGTGAGATGACTCGGGCCTTGGGCCTCCAACCCCTGGCATACAGCCAGGGCCCAATGCAGGCAGTTCTGCACAGCAAGTCCTGAGTGGGGACCAAGACCCTGGGCTGTTTGAGGTGGATCTGGTCCATAACTCCTGGCACGTGGCCAGGATCTCACACAAGCAGTGCACAGCTAGTCTCCACATGGGGGACTGAGCCCCAACCCACTTAAGACAGCCTAAGCCTCTGACCCTGGACAAAAGGCCAAGCTTTTGGTGCATGGGGCCATGGGTGGGCGAATGCCCAGGAGGCTCCTGTCAGATAGGAGCAATGTGCCTGCAGGCAAAGACCCCCGCACCTGGGACCCTTGGAATCGTGAGTTGCCCAGGGAAAGGGATTCCCACAGGGGAGGGGGAGTTACCTGGGCGGTAAGACCGAAGGGGAAGCCCAGACAAGGGAAGGCTTCCTTAGGTCACGGGGCACTCCGAGGGGACGTCCCTAAAGATCTTGTTGGAGCCTGGGGAAGCACTGAAGGGCTATGGGTAGCTGATATTGCTGCACCTCATATTTTATATATGATTATATTTGTAAATTTATAGTTATAAGATCTTTGCTGGGCCTCTGCTGGACCCTGTACCAGCTATTTGCAGTTAGTGATTGTTCCCCTATATTTACCTGCACATACCCGTACTTATTTGTTGTCCTCCTGTGTTACCCTATGTTTATCAGTTTTAGGCCAGCCATTTACCCGTGCAGGATCTGATGCCCTTTCAAGCTAGCATAGATCTTTGGGATAGCACATCACATAACAATTGTGCATTTTATTTTATAGAGATGTAAATATGTATTAGTTTTGATATTTTATTATATTGTATAATATTGTGCCTTATATTTTGTGTACCTCTATATCTGTTTATTAGTAATTTAGTAGAATCTATAACCCTGCTTGGGAATCCACAGGGACCCCTTGCTGTCACTTACCTGTTTACCTGTCACTTACCTGAAACCCTGGTGGTGACTCATTGTAAAGAATAAGGTTTATAGTTATATATACAGGTATACCTCAGAGATATTGCGGGTTCGGTTCCAGACCACCGCAATAAAGCGAATATCGCAATAAAGCGAGTCACACGAATTTATTGGTTTCCCAGTGCATATAAAAGTCATGTTTACACTATACTGTAGTCTATTAAGTGTGCAATAGCATTATGTCTAAAAAAACAATGTACATACCTTAATTAAAAAATACTTTATTGCTAAAAAATGCTAACCGATGGAAAAATGGCGCTGATAGACTTGCTTGACGCAGGGTTGCCACAAACCTTCAATTTGTAAAAAACGCAATATCTGCAAAGCGCAATAAAGCGAAACGCAATAAAATGAGGTATGCCTGTACATATATCTGAGTATATATACTGTTATACATATATATCTGTATGTATGTTTATATTTATGTCTATTTTTTATCCATTTATGTAAATATTAATACATGTGTATATAGTTTAATATTGTCCTGGCCTGGCTCCATAGGGAGTGGGGAGACTGCACTTAGCCCACAGCACCTCTGCCTGCTGCCAATCCCCTTCCGTCAGAAAGGGGAGTAACACACCCTGGGTACACCCGGGCTACATGAGTTTCAACAAAGACAAGTGCAAAGGCCTGTCATTGGGATGGAATAATTAAATACACAAATACAGACTGGGAAATAGCTGACTAGGCTCCAGTACTGAAGAAGAACTTTGTCTGTGAGGGTGGGCAAGTGCTGGAACAGGCTACCCAGAGAAGTTATAGAAATGCCATCCCTGGAATTTTTTAAGAGCAGGTTAGATGGACATTTGGGCTGGGGTGGTCTAGTCAGGGATATGCCTGCTTTGACTAGATGACCTCAGGAGGTCACTTCCAGCCCTACTTTCCTATGATTCTGGGAATCTTTTCAAACACAGTATCATTTAATTATAACAGAATAATGAAGCATAATATGAGAGAAAAAGGATTTTAGCATGCTGAAAGGTCCATATGTATGACCATTTTATTTACAGCTGCAGATGGGGGCATCTTTCCACAGTCCTTCAGGCCCACATTTGGATGTTAGACGGCTCCTCAGTAGCCTCTGCGGAGCCTCTGCCTCTTGCCACAAGGTGTCTGTGTCTTTTGATCCCCTTCTCTTAGGACCTGAGTCCCACTTGTTGATAACCTGATTTGGGGCATGAGGTTCTCCCACTACTCTGGTCTTTCCCTCTTCCACTTGCAGTTTCTCACTTTCTTTATGTCCATAGGTTGCTAGGCCTTTCTTTCTCCTTAATTACCTTTTTTCAAGTTCATCCCTCTCTTTCCTTCCCTCTCGGGTCTTCCCAATCATCTAGCTCTTATAGTTCTGATACTATAAATCTCTTTACCTCTCTTCTTCAGTCCTTCCTATTCTCTCTTCACAGATTATGGTGCATCTCCTGCCCAAAGTACCTATTCCTCCCATACAGTATATTGCCCTCCCCTCTCCACATTATTTGCTATCAAGAGGAGTGTGCGTGGGGTAAGAGGTAGGCTTGTGCGAAGCGGCTAGTATTTGCTTTGGATTTGGCCGATTTGGGACACAGTGATTCAATTTGTTGATTTGAATCACTGTCCCGAATCTATTTGGCCGAATCTGATTCAGCATTTCAGCTGCTCCTGAATCAGCTGAATCTTCAGATCACACAGGCCCCATTCCCCACCCACTCACCCAGCCCCACCCAGCCCCAGTTTATGGCTCTTTGAAAAAAAAAACTTGCACTCACTGGCTCCTGCTAGGTGGGGGGTGATCCCCAGTGCCCCCCCCCACTGCTCCACACTGCATAGGGGGCCTTTCTATGAACCCCCAGAAACCCTGAGGCAACTGCAGCAGCTGGTGAGTCTGGGCTTTTTTTTTGTTTTTTTTTTTTTTTTAAGGGCTGGGAGCTAGGGCAGGCAGGTGGCCATGTGGGGGGAGGGGTGCTGGGAGAGTTGGCAGGGGTTGGGAGGATCATGACACAGCCCCCCATGCAGCATGGGGCAGCCAGGGGCAGCAGGAATCGCCCTCCAACCCCCATGGTCCCCTCCTCCCACCCCCTCCTTACCAGCGTGGAGTCTGGGTCTAGTTCCCTGCAGCAGCCAGTCAGGACTGCCCGAATCACCAAAGCTCTCCGAATCTTTTCTGAATCAATTCAGAGAGCTTTGAATCAATTTGGACCTTTTACTTGGTCTCCTGATTTGATTCAGATTCGGAGATCTGGCTGCCAAAGAGGGCCAAATCTCCTCCAAATTGAATCAACACCTGAAGCTTCGCACAGCCCTAGTTGGGGCAGGGGGGAGGCGAGCTGGGGAGGAAAGGAATCTGGTGGCTAGCAAAGTGTAAGATTTGGATCCTCTGTTTTGAGGTGGAGCTAGAGCAAGCAAAGTCATTGTTTCTGCTCTATCTGCACTTAGCTGTGAATAACTGAAAATCAGATGTCTTACTGAACAACCTCAACAATGTAAGCTGTCTCCCCCTTCTCTGCCACAGTTTCAAAAGATCAAAGTATGACAAAAATAGCAAGAAAGGGAAGAACTTGTGGATTTTACATCTGGAGACCAGAAGTGCTCTTGCTTCCTACTAGGGAAGAGGTGAAGAAGGGAGGTTGGAAATTGGTTTACAGTCCCTTATTATTTACTAGGATTAAACATTGCTTCTAGAGCATAATGACATTACATGGATCAATGTTACCAATGCCAGTGGCATAAGGTTCAGAAACAGTGAGTATAGTAAAGAATTAGAAGTAAAGGTTTTCACACATTCATAGATCACCTTGAGTTGTGAGCAAATGGTAGCTCTTCCAAAATTCAGGCTGTTGTGTTTTCTTTCTGCATTTCTTCCATACCTCTGCTCTTCTAGATAACTTTTTGGCTAAGAAACATGGGAACAGTTTTCTGTTAAGTCTAGGATTTTTCTAAGTCCATGGAAGTTAAGCACCTAGTTCCTGTAAAAAAAAATTAATAGGAATTGAGTGCAGATGTTTAAGTAACTAAATCCCACTGAAACAAATAGAAATAAGGTATCGCAATACCTTTAAATTCTCGCCTGAACTCTTTAATATCTGAAAATTAGCACCTGATTACAGGATTATCACTAACCCCAAACTATTAAAAATCAAGTCAGACTCACCAAAATAATGAGGTTTGGCTTAAATAATGAGACGTGATGCAAATAATAATGATTCACCGTCTACATTTTATCAGTTAGGGGTCATTTTTCAAGCTTCTTCCGTGACCAGGAGTATGAGATGTTCTCAACATTTTTTTAAATTAAATTGGAAGTTTTACCTACTAACTTCCTTCTGAGAGATGAAGGAAGAAGAGTGCTATGCCTTTAGAAGGGCACTTGTGCCGGAAAGCTTGCAACAAACTTTTTTTCAGCTACTCAGTTGGTCTAATACAAGATATCACATCTACCCAAAGAAGTTTGCCTGTCTTCTCAGAGATGGGACCTTTACTATAGTAAATAGCATAGAAGTTATGTTAAAAGTCTCAAGAGCTGGCAACACAGTGATTATATTTGAACTATTATGGAACTGACCCATACCATGGTATATGGTACAATGTGATGCATTATAGGTGAAAGGCCTTAACAGGGGTTTGAGTGGACTAAGCATTTTACAGGGCACTCTCTGTGCAGAAGAATAGCATGTTTGCTTTGAATAGAAATACATTGAAAACAGATTTATCCAAAATGTATCTGGGTGTTATTTTGGCTCAATTTGGGTGTAGTTGGCTGACTGCTTTCATCCAAAAGTAAAAGGGGGGAATTTGAAAAAGTAAAAAAGAAACATTTTGAGATCAAAATTACCCAAATTTAAAAGTTCATAGAGTTAAAACTGCTATGAAGAGAAAAGAAAATGGTTAGTTTCAGGTAAATATTTTCATAGAATCATAGGGCTGGAGTGGAGTCTGAAGGATCATTGCGTCCAGCCGCCTGCATGAGCAGGAAAGACATCTGGGGTCAGACGACCCCAGCCAGGTGACCATCCAGTCTTCTCTTGAAGACCTGTAGGGTAGATGATTGCACCACCTCTGAGGGGAGCTTGTTCCAGCATCTGGACACCCTAGTTGTAAAAGTTTTTGCTGATGTTCAGCCTGAAACTATCTTACAGGAGTTTGTGGACGTTGTTTCTAGTTTTCTCCTAGGGTGCTCTGGTGAACAGTTGTTCACTGAGCCCCTGTTGTACACCTCTGATATAGCAGTCAGCTGAAATCAGGTCCTCTCTCAGCCTTCTTTTCCTTAGGTGGAAGAGTCCGAGATCCCTCAGCCTCTCCCTGATCATATGGGTGGCCCTTCTCTGGACACTCTTGAGCTTTAGCACATCCTTGTTGAAGCATGGCTTCAGAACTGGATGCAATACTCCAGCTGCAGCCACACCAATGTTGAGTAACACAGGAGAATCACTTCTTTGGATTTACTGGAGATGCATCGAATGATGCATGCCAGAGTTTTATTGGCCCTAGTAGTTACTGCATTGCATTGTCAGCTTCTATTCATGCTGGAGTCTATTGTTACCTCCAGATCCCTTTCATTTGTAGTGCTGGTCAGGTTAGCGATGCCCAGCCTGTAGGTGTGCTGGGGGTTCTTCCTTCCCAGATACAACACTTTGAATTTCTCTACTTTGAACCTCTGGTTACGTTCTGCCCAACATGCCAGCTTGTCTATGTCTGCTTGCATCTGCAATGTATCTGTGGGTGTGTCTGCACAACCCCATATCTTGGTATCATCCATGAATGTGGCCAATGAGCTTTTCACCCCCTTATCCAGGTTATTGATGAAGACATTGAACAGCACTGAGCCAAGTACCAACCCCTGGGGTACGCTGCTGCACATCTCGCCAGGATGACACCAATCCATTTCATTTGATCCAGAGTGGATCTTTTCATGGGTATTTTCATTTCAATGAGAAAACTGGATCATTTTTACTTTAGGTTCATCTAGTATCTATGTATGTGTTTGTATTTGGGGTAGGCAGTGGTTTAGGTCAGTAAACTGAAAAAGCAATTTTTTGCACAGTTCTAACTGGAAAGATGGGCATATCCACCCATCCTTCACTGAAACAAGGTTATAACAAACTTGGTGCAGAATACCAGGAACTTAGCTAATGATGCTGGAAATTACGAGAGTGATTGTTAAGAAGCCACTTTGTACCAGTTTGGTTAGTACAATGATGAAATGCTTCCAAGCAGTATAATGATTTCCATTTGTTCATCCCCCATGGAATACCAAGACATCATGGAATCCTGCACTTGTTCAAGAGGGCCATTCTGGTATAGTGAAAAAGTGAAGGCATTCATAAACAAATATATTTTACAAGCTTTGGAGTTTGGGTGGGGCAGTGTCAAGAGAAGAAAAAAAGGCAACATTTGTTTGCAGTCATTACTGCAGCTTGGGACATCATTGCCTTCTCGTGAAACTGGAGGTTGATCCAGGAATTTGTATTATTTTTAAAAATACAGCTGTAAATCAGGACAGTGTAAACAGAGCTACATTTTTTTTTGACTTGGCTGCTTGAAAATGTGATGGATGAAATATGACAAACAACATTCTCAAACGTTTGTTTATCTATCTTTCCTTTTGTGCCAGTTTTGTATTAGTCAGGCATAGTTCTGGCTACCAGACTGTTTCTAGGCCTTGGGGGTAGGCAAGTGTGGAGGATGGGGAAGAGAAGTGAGTGTTGCTAAGCCCCATCTAATTTAAAGCATCTTTTGCTGAGTGGTGCAGTGAAAAGGATGTGGCTAAAACAAATAAAAAAATCATAAAGGGATCAAAGTGTGTGCAAATTCATTCCTTGTGGCAAGAGCTTTGCTTTCTTTCTTTCTTTTTTTTTTTCTTCTTTTTTTCAAAGTTGGGTGATTGTATTGTGGCCAAACGCTAGGATGTCAGTGTCTCCTCTGGATTTCATCATGGATTCAGCTCTGATTGATGGCTGGGATGACACCAGACACTGTATATTCTGAACAAGATCTAAGGAGCTTTCCTCCCGATTCCATGGTATACACATGAAACAGTTGCATGAAACTGTTCTATTTATAAGTGGTTCAAAGGCACCACAAATGCTGGTGAATGCTATATTGAAGCACCAGGCCACCAGGAAGTCTGTAATGATCTCAAGAACCTCCCGTTATACCAGAACCATATGCTTCCTTGCCGGGTGGGGAATCAGGGGAAGCTTGTCTTAAAAATACAGATTTTACAGAGCAAGTAACCTACCAGAATACTGCCTACAATCTAACTAATATAAAATACTTTGATCCAGGAGGACAATCTAATTGACAAGGCAGAAATAGCAGTAGAGTTTTGCTTTGTTAAGTTTCCCAGGTCAGAAATTGCCCATGTGGGTAATATAATAATATGGGGCAGACTTTATCAGAAAGGCATCTTGGAGTCTAGTGGCTCAAGGCTTTAGTATGAGGAGTGAGTACTATGTAGAATCCAGAAATGGTTTGCAAATCTCAAATGAAAATAGATGTCCTAGAAGCCAGGCCTGTAGTCTTGCTCTAGTAGAGATTCTCCAAGCCATGAGATATTAGATAATACAGTGACTAGGCTACAACCATCTAAAATAGGTTGGCTCATCTAGGTTGGCTTCTCTTCCTTATGACCCTAGTCGATCATACTAGCAACGTTCTAACTATTAAAATTAAAAAAGAAGTGAGGGGATCCAACGTAGAATCAGGGTCCCCTCTGAAGTAAGGACAACCAGCAAAGGATAGCCTCTGCCCCAAATAGTCTAAACAAGGCCTTGCAAATATTATCCCCGTTAGGGGGATCTAAGTTACAGAGGTCTGGTAGAGCCAGGAAGCAAACCAAAAAGCTGAGTCTCCAGCGAGTGTCTGATTCACAAGCCAGCCTTGCCCTTTTAAAGACTCTAACATTACTTTGGCCTTACTGTACCATTTCTATGCTTTTCCTTGGCACCACTATACCATTTTAATGCTTTCATTTATATGCTGTTAGGCTGAACTGCTAGAAAAAACATCCGAGATGGATGGATTGTAAGTGCCTTAATAAATCTAATGCCAGAACAGAATAAGTCTAAAAAATTTTAGCGAACATGCCTTAAAAAAATTCTGTGGCATTTACCCTGTAAAATAAACATCCATTTGCATCTGTAGAAGAGAAAAATCCAAACGGCAAGGCCTTGTTCTTAGATTCTAGGAATTCTATCAGTTCAAGATTGTCAAATATTGCATGCCAACACTTGGAAGAATGGCAACAGCTTCTTTAAGTGCAATGAATCAAAGCACAAGAGTAAGTTGTTATGGATCATAAACTGCTATTCTTAGAAATCTTCCAGAATTTAAAAATAAACAGTTCATCAGGAAAAAGACATGTTCAAACTCGCAAGGGAGATTAAATCTCATTTGAATGGAAACAAAAACCCAAATGATCCACATATTTATTCCCACACTGTTAAATAATTGCAGAATTGTTTAAGGACCAAATCAAGGGGGTCCAAGTATGCAGAGTAGCACAGGATAGATGCTATCTTAAAAAAGGTATAAATCAAGGAATATTTTTCTCACTCTTTGTTCCAAGTAATTTAGATTTGTCCAAGTTTGGTGTTTGTATTATACCAGATGGTCTGTCTGACATTCAGTCTGAGGTTCCCATCCAAATTGACGGAAGTCTTTCCATCAACATCAATGGGCTTGGTTCTGGCCTAGAATAGCTGTGATCATTATTCAATTATAGACTAAAATGTCGCTTTAGCCAATTGGAGTAGTAAGTACTATAAACGCTGCAGGTACCATAAACAAAAGACAATGTTCAGGGTTTTTTTGTCTGCCCTTCAAAAGGGTTCACAGAGGACCTCAAGAATGCCTGGAGGGCTGGCAAATCTACCTTACAGTGAAAGTCTCATGAAGCTCAATTTTATTTGTCTTCTCAAAGAGAATGGGAAGAGGCATTTTGATCATGGTTAGATCAGTGGTTCTCAACCTTTTTTAGCCCTGAGGCACCCCTCAGAAAATGCCAGCTCTTAGTTGTCACTTGTTTTTTCGACTACAGAAAAATATTAGAGCAATTCATCTGTGTCAAAGATGACAACAGGTCAGAATGTTCTTAGCGCTATGGATTTCTATTTTCAGTCTCTGGATTTCTCTTATTAATCATGTTTGCACACTTAACAGTGCTGACATTGCACAGCAACTTGTGGCACCATTGAAAGGATCTCAAGGCACCCTAGGTTGCTGTGGCACCCTGGTTGAGAACCACTGGTTTTGATATATCTAACTAGGAGATGTGTCTACACAAGATGCTTAATTCACAGTAGCCTAATAATACTGCACAGTAGTGTGCCTGGCAAAAACTGTGCTAATACACTACTGTGAAGTAGTATTAGGCTACTGCACAGTTAAATGGCACTAAAACCCCCGTGTGCCAGCGCTACTGAGCAGTATGTTTAGTTACTGTGCATTTAGATAGTACTTCATTAAGGAAGTGTTAAATTGCATATAAAACAAGTAACTACTGTGCATTAAGGAACACGTAGGTGCATCCAGAGAGAGTTTCCAATACTACTAAACTAGGGACCTACTGAAATCACAGCTTTGCGATTTGTGCGGAAACCCGCAAAAAATGGCAGTTTTCACAATCACCACAAAAAATGTCATTTCCTGTGATTTTGCATGTAATTGTCCAAAAATAAATAAAAGCTTGCTGGAATACAAAGAAAGCACAGCAATCCTGCAGCTATAGAGTACATGGTTTGAGGGAGAGCTACTGAGAGGCTAGGCTAGTAACACAGACTCAGTGAAGGTGCCAGTCATGACAGTGAAAGGGTTTTGGAACCATCTTTTAAGAGGCCAGATGCAATGCTGCAGCAATGCTACAGTCTGAAAATGAGCGACTGCCCTTTCATCCACTCAGTGGCGTGGAGGGGCTCACTGTAAAAAGACCCCTGAATTGGCTCCACGTTCCATGTGCAGCCTGTGAAAATCCCTCTGTCTCACTGCAATTTAGGTAGGCCCCACCTATAATCTAACCTACAGTGGTGCAAGGTGGTCCATTGGCTAGAACGTCTCTGTGACCTCTGACAAAATTCAGACTAGTAAGGTATAGATTTTTTTAACAGTAAAAGCAATTAACCATTGGGAAACAACCCCCACCCCCCCAAAAAAACCCCAAAAACTTAGGTACAAATGTGTTATTCATCATATGAAGTCTTTAAATCAAGTTTGGATGATTTCCCCTCAAATGTTTTCAAATTAACTAAAGCATAAGGACTGGTTGGACTCAAACTATTGGGTGAAAACCTATCACTTAAGCATTGCAAAAGTAGTTCTTCTTAATGGTCTATTGTGCCTTAAAAATCCAGGAATGTCAGAT
The DNA here is from genome assembly GCF_001723895.1 of Crocodylus porosus. Lineage (NCBI taxonomy): Eukaryota > Metazoa > Chordata > Crocodylia > Crocodylidae > Crocodylus > Crocodylus porosus. The sequence continues at coordinate 14,758,390 of NW_017728949.1, read as the reverse complement.
GCCCATGCACTTCTAAATACTTTGTGAAAGACAGTTAGTTGTGGAATAAGGGCCACCATCTATGTACATGCTTGTCATATTTCTGTAACTCCATGGATTCATAGGTCTGTATGAATTCAGAAACCATATGTTATGACATACCTTTGTAGCTTGCAGCAATTAATGCCAAATGTAAGGGGTATGCAGGGAGAAGGGAGAGGGGTGCTGAGCTGGTGGTGCTGCTGTGCAGATTCCCTTCATACCAGCTGCTGCCATTGCCATGCAGGCTGACCCAAGACTGTCATTCTGCTGCCCCCTTTAAATCAGTGCCTGGGTCTGGTGCCCTACTTACCCCAGCCTTAGAAATGCTATTGGTGGATAATGAAAGGCAACCCAGATATGAGGAAAAACTGTTATTCAGTCTTAGAGGGAAAATGCTGATTGGCGAACAACAGGGTGTGAAGTTGTACATGTTTAGAGCTGGTGAAAAATATTAATCCTAAACTTTGTCCCCAAAGGGCTCTTTTCTTTTGTGAAAAAAAAAATGTTTATTTTGTCTGAAATTTCTTGACGAAAAGTAATTCTTAACAGCTGTTTTTCTCAAAAAAAATGGAGATGTTCCCACCCAAGAAAAATGAATGTAAAAAATATTCATAGAAAATATTTACCATTTTGTGATCAGCTCTTTCAATTATATTATTTGCAAGTATATTCCCAGCAAACAGTTCTTCATTTCCTGGGTCACATGTACACCAATGAAGTCATTAAACTTTAGTCCTTGCCTTTTATTAGCCAGTAACGGTACATAGATGATTCAAAACACATTCAGTTCTCAGGAAAGAGATTGTGATCAAAGTGCTTTTAAAAAAACAGATGAAAGAGGCATTATAAGAAATGATCATGCAATCTGATCCAAGAGCGGGAAATGGATGTCCAGAGGAAGAGCCGGGAATATACTGGAATATAAACGGGCAAACTGATATTGTGAATGGCCATATAAACTTTCCAGCTTCCCCAATCAGTCTTACTACTGCAATTCAAAGAAGGATTGAACCCCTATAATAAACTGGAATATGGCTTGTCACCAGCCAACTGGGTGACAATTAAGTAAATAAACTTGATTTGGAACTTGTCAGCTAGGTGACTTCATCTCTGTTAGGATAAATACAATACAGTCATATTATGAAGAATTATTGCTTTCATTTTGAAAGAAACATTTCTAGCTGTCATGTTTCTGGCCTCCAGATGTGAACTGAGTAGTACTGTTTTCCTGAGTCTGCCTGTACACGGTTAGCTGAACATTTGTTGCAATGGAGAAAGGGGAGAAGAGAGGAGTCTGTAGGGTATGGGAAGCACCATACTTAGACTCCTGGCAGCCCCCGGTGAACTTTTAGTATCAGGCCACCCTTTGCCAGAGATAACGATAATAATATTAAATTAGCATTTTTGGGCCCGTTTTCTGTCCAGGCCCTGGGCAGCCACCCGGTTTGCCCATGCCTATGTCCAGGCCTGGGTATGGGGGTGGGGATTGGGAGCTGGGTCAGGAAAGGAAATGGGGAAAAAGGGGACAAACAAAGATTGAAGAGACACAACTGGAAAAAAGAGAATGGGGGCTGAAGAGGGAATGAAATTACGGCATGGGCCATAAAAGGATCAGATTATTCCACTGAAATGAGGCCAAAAGGACCAGAAAGTACTGAAGAAAACATAGATGACCAAAATGTGGTTATCTCCATTCAATGCTGCACTTGGTACAGGGTTTGTTTGGGCCTTGGTCTAGAGTGTAAACATGCTTGAGATACCTTTATGTGGTCTAATCCTGCTGGTGGAAGCTGTATAGATGGGGCAGCATGAAGCTCTGTCTGGACTTATTTTACTCTGATGAAAAATCTTCAGAAGTTGCCGAGAAGCAAGATAAATTAAGCCACGATGCATTGCGCAGTTTAAACAGACAAGAGATGATTCGGTCAGGGTACTACAGAGAGAAAGTTTATATTTCTCTTTCTCTCTCTCTGCTTCTCTCATCTGTTTCACTTGCTCCCGCAGAGATTTTTAAGGGGCTTCTGTTGATGGAATGGAGCTTATTTCATAACAATATTGCAAAGACAGGAAGATGAGCTATGAGATTTTTTCTTCCACTTTGCCCAATCAGCAGCCATTGCAAATGGTCCTTTTTTCTGAAGAAATTACCATATTTGGATGTGTAAAACTATGTACCATAGCAATGATTTGCAACTATGCATCCTTACATTTAATTTCACCTTTCAGTAGAGAAAGGCCCATATAAGTTATGATTGGCTATTCTCTGAGACAGCAATTTCCCACTTCTAGCTTTTCTTGCTGTAAGTGCGCAAGAGTGCTAGACAGAACAACCGCAACAGTTTCCAATGTGCAAGGTCAACCTGAGTTTATATATAAACTTGGCATCACTCCACAGGGATTTCTGCCTTTCTTGTGCCATGATCTGTGCCCAGTTTGTCTTACTAGTCCATAGCAAACATCAAGAAGCTAATTTGGCATTTTTATTCTCTGTGTGAGTTATTCATGCCATGTGTACAATTATTTAGAAATCAATGTATTGTGACATAATTAAAATGAAGATATATTTAGAACATCTATGGGCGAGAAAGGGAGAACAGTGTTTTTCCATTTATCTCGTTCCATTTAAATATAGAATTTAAAATTGTAAATCTGATCAGGAGACGATTCTTCCCCTTTAAAAAGGTTTAGACTTCATTACTGATTTTCTTTAAAATCTTTGTCGGGCTTTGTCAAAAATATGAATACATTACATAAACAAATGCTAACTGAAAAAAGTCAGATTTTAGCCAGTGAAAACCTAAAAATAATTCTGAATGAAAACATCAGATATTCAGTTGAAAATCATAGGGTTGTAGGGGTGGAAGGGGCCCCCTGCTCAAGTCAGGGTTATCCCTGACTAAACCAGCCCCATTACTTTTACAAGGGAAGAAATCCCAATTTAAATAAAAACACTTTTGCTGAAGAAAAGTATTTGGACAAAACTTTTTTAACCAGCTCAAGAACTTGAGTTTTATCATCAGAAGCTAAGTTCAAATTAGTTTTGGACTGGAGTGAAACATCTAATTTGACCTTGAGATGAGATGTTTCCTTTCAGTTTGGGGCAATTTTAAGCATTTAAAGAAATAAAAGGAAGAGGCTTTCAAAATAAGTTACTGAATAAAAAAAATCCAAACATTTAAAAAAGGAAATTTCAATATTAAAAACAAAATTTCAGATCCCCCCCAACCTTGAAATGTGCAATTTCACTAAACCAGCATCGAATATATTACATTTTGAAGTTGCTGAGTCTGCATTTTTTACCACAAAAAAGAAAGATATGGCCCAAACATTTTGTCCAGCTATGCCTCCAAGGGTGTGCTTCCCTCCTGGGGCTCCGCTCCCAAAACATCCTTACCTGTCATCCTCTCTATGTCCCACAGTGGAGGGGTGGAGAACCTTGGAACCAAAGCTGGCAATCTGTTTTGTAAGGGAATGAGACCTGGCTGTGTTTTGATCTCTTTCCCTACCTAGGTGTGCAACTAAATTCACTTGTGGTTTCCGGGATTAAACCAATATAACACATCATACTCCTTTATACGGCAATATCCTTGTATGTTGCATAATACTGAGTATTATTTAAAGTTTTAATACTAAACACATATGTTATAGAAACAGAGACCATAGTCAGGTCAGGACTCCCTTATGTTTGCCAGTGTACAACATAATGGTATATGAAAGTTCATGTTCCAAGGAGCTTATCAGCTCAATACACAATATGAAGAAAGACAGGATTCTGCTGGAGGGAAACAAAGCAAAGAAAGGGTAAGTTCATAGCAGACATAGAAGTGAGCTTTCATCTCCTGGTGCCCAGGGAACTGGCACACAAACAGGCTGGAATCAGAACTGGCACACAAGCAGGCTGCAATGTGAACACTAAGAAACAAGAGTTTTGTATTTGTCGTGTGTTCATTCCCCCCCCACCCCCCAACACGTATGCCTAATGGTCAGAGTTCTGGTTTTGCTCACATAAGCTTCCCCAAATCCTTTGGCTTGAAATGCTTTAGAAGTTACTTTTCCCCAAGAAAGAGACTGAGAAATAGGTTTTTGTCAAAGTATTTTTGATGTTTTTTAGCAAATATGGATGTATTTTGTAAAACTTTCCATTCTTCATTTCCACTGAGAAAAGTGTTTTCAGTGGCAAATATTCCACCAACTATAATATTACAACACTGAGGGGGGAATCCTGCAAAGAACAGTCTTTCTTATGAGATTGCTAGCACTGGCTCAACCCTTAGAGAGGTACAGAAATGAGGAATGATAGGTGAGGAGGGGGAAGGGAGAAGGCATCCAGCTCTTTTTTTTTTGAGGGCTGGAAGATTTTTGATCTCACTTCAGTTTGAGCAGTGGATGAAGGATCAGAGGGGTTTCTTATTTCATTTGAACTATTTGCCCATTCCTGATTTACACTGCAGACATATGGTCTGTTTCCTTTTAAGCTTAGCAGTAGAGTGCCCCTCAACTTCCCCATTCATCACAACCCTGGCATGGAATGCACGTGGGGGGAAAAAAAGCAATGTCAGATATTACAGAACCTCCTGCAAAAGGATTGCTGCCATTTGTGTTTTATTTGAAGAAATGATTAGAGTTTATTTTATTGCCAGGAAAGGCTGCCAGCCTTTATGATGATAAAATTGCTGAGTTTACCAGGAAGTTTATTTATATAGGTCTTAAAAGACAGACCCAGCCATGACAGACACCACTGAGATTCTTTCTGCATATATTTTAACCCTTTACTCCATTGGCATTTTCCAGACTCTGTACTGCATGACTGCTTAAGAGGATATGTGTGTTAACAACTAGTTTTCCTGTGCATGTGTGTTTTCAGAAGAGTTTGACCCAGGAATATTCAGCACTGTTCAACAGATCTAAAAAAACAAATGTGCTAGAATTAGGTTGCTAGTCTTCATGGGCTTGCCACTAGAGGGGGGATGTGGTGCATACTCTACAAGTCTTTTCATATTTCCTTCCTCCTGTCTGGAGCATCCAAGGCCTACCGGGGCTCAGGTCCCCATTTGGGTGCCAATTCTACAATGCCCCATAGGGAGTTTCTTTCAGAAATACATCTGGGGAAAGAGTTTTTGGTGAATAAAAAATACAGCTCTTGGAGACCAAAACTTTTGCTGCAATTTAGGTTGAATTTGATAAGCATTTTCACCAAAAACAAAACAGTAAAAAAATGTTGATTTGTTTTCACTATGATATTTTCAAAATGAAACATTTCATGTTTTTGCTCCCAAATGTCATTTTCCTATTTTTAAAGCATTAAATAACTCCTAAATAAAGCCAAATTCATAGATTCATAGATGCTAGGGTCAGAAGGGACCTCAACAGATCATTGAGTCCAACCCCCTACCTAGGCAGGAAAGAGCACTGGGGTCAGGTGACCCCAGCCAGATGCCTTTCCAGCCTTCTGTTAAAAACCCCCAAGGTAAGGGAGAGCACCACCTCCCTTGGAAGCCAATTCCAAATTTTGGCCACCCTTACCATGAAGAAGCTTTTCCTGATACCTAGCCTAAATCTGCTCTCTGTCAGTTTGTGACCACTGTTCCTTGTTACCCCAGGAGGCGCCCTGGTGAACAGAGCATCTCCGATCCCTTGCTGCATCCCCCTAATGAATTTGTAGGCAGCCACAAAATCACCTCTCAGCCTCCTCTTACGGAGGCTGAAGAGGTACAGGTCCCTCAGGCTCTCCTCATAGGGCTTGTCCTGTAAGCCCCTAACCATACGAGTGGCCTTCCTCTGGACCTCTAGAGTCTATCAACATCCTTCTTGAAGTACAGCACTCAAAACTGGACGCAGTACTCCAACTGTGGTCTGACCAATGCTGCATAGAGGGAAAGTATCACCTCCTTGGATCTATTTGTCATGCATCTGCTGATGCATGATAAAGTGTGGTTAGCTTTGCTGATGATTTCGTCACACTGATGACTCATGTTCATCTTGGAGTCCACTATGACTTCGAGATCCCTTTCCACTTCAGTGTGGCTGAGAAGGTCACTTCCCAGCCAGCAGAAGTGCTGGATATTTTTGCACCCTAGGTGCATCATTCTGCACTTGTCCTTGTTGACTTCACCCTATTGTGTACTGCCCACTTTCCTAACCTGTCTAGGTCTGCCTGCAATTGTTCCCTATCTTCCAGGGTGTGCACTTCACCCCACAATTTAGTATTGTCTGCAAACTTGGACAGGGTACACTTCACACCCACATCCAAGTCACTGATAAAGATATTTCATAGATTTCATTGACTTCATAGACATTAGGGCTGGAAGACACCTCAGAAGATCATCGAGTCCAGCCCCCTGTCCAAAGGGCAGGAAGTCAGCTGGGGTCATAGGATCCCAGCAAGATAGACATCGAAATGTCTCTTGAAGGTGTTCAAGGTAGGTGCTTGAACTACCTTCAGCAGCAGTCTATTCCAAACCTTAGGGGCTCGGACAGTAAAGAAGTTCTTCCTTATGTCCAGCCTGAAACAGTCACGGAGGAGTTTATGACCATTCAATCTTGTCATCCCTTGGGGCGCTCTGGTGAACAAATGTTCCCCCAGATCCTGTTGAGCACCCCTGATAAACTTATAGGTGGCCACTAGATCACCCATGAGCCTGCCCTTTTCCAGGCTAAACAATCCCATGGCTCTCAGTCTCTCATTGTAAGGTCTGTTTTCCTGACCTCTGATCATGTAGGTGGCTCTCCTCTGGACTCTCTCAAGCTTCTCTACGTCCTTTTTGAATTGTGGAACTCAAAACTGGATGCAGTACTCTAGCTGCGGCCTCACCAGGGCTGAGTACAACGGGAAAATGAAGTTCTGGAATTTGCTTGAGAAGCATCTATGGATGCAAGCCAGCGTTTTGCTCACTTTACTGGCTGTAGCATCACATTGAAGGCTCATGTTCATCTTGTGGTCGATCATGACCCCCAAGTTCTTTTTGTCTGAAGTGCTAGCCAGTGTAGCACCGCCGAGCCTATAAGCATGCTGTGGGCTTTTCCTCTCAAGGTGGAGAACCTTGCATTTTTTGGTGTTAAATGCCATCAGGTTCTCATCTTGCCCATCTCTTGAGCCTGTTGAGGTCAGCCTGGATTGCCCTCTAGTCCTCAGGTGTGGACGCTTTACCCCAAAGTTTGGTGTCATTGGCGAACTTGGCCAATCTGCTTCTGATGCCAATGTCCACATCATTAATGAAGATGTTGAACAATATAGGCTCAAGGACAGAGCCTTGAGGGACCTCACTGGTCACAGGGCACCACAAGGATTGACTTCCATCAACCACCACTCTCTGGGTCCGACCATGTAGCCAATTCCCCAGCCAGCAAATTGTGGAGAAGCCGAGGCCACAGTCGGCCAGTTTTGCCAAGAGATGATTATGGGATACCAGATTCAAGGCTTTTTTAAAGTCAAGATATACGATATCAATCTTTTCCCCCTTGTCCAGGTGATAGGTCACCTGGTCATAAAAGGAAATAAGATTGGTCAAGCAAGACTTACCTGCAACAAACCCGTGCTGGCTATCCCCTAGGATTTTGCCATTGGCCAGTCTGTTGAGAATGGTGTCTTTGATAATCTTTTCTAGGACCTTCCCCAGGATAGAGGTCAGGCTGATGAGTCTGTAGTTGCTGGATCCACTTTCCTCCCCTTCTTGAAGATAGGCACCACATTGGCCTTCTTCCAGTCTTCAGGCACTTCGCCGAAGCACCAGGAGTTCTCAAAGATCCATGCCAGGGGCTGGGCTATGATGCTCGCCAGCTCTTTGAGTACCCTGGGGTGTAAGCTGTCAGGGCAGGCTGACTTGAAGGTATCCAGCTTCTCAAGGTGCTCCTTCACGAGGTCAGTATTGATGGAGGGTAAGGAATCTCCCCCACCCAGGCCTTTCTGTCCCGTAATGGGCAGGGGTATTTTTTTGTCCATTTCTACATGCCCTCCATTTCTATCATATTGCCTGTGCTAAATAACGATATCCTTCAGCTGGTAGCAATAGCATGCAGCTATCTGGTAGGGCTGTGTGAAGCTTTGGTCACTGATTCGATTTGGTGGAGATTTGGCCCAATTCAATGGCCAAATCTCTGAATCTGAATCAAATCAGGAGACCGTTTAATCTCTCTGAATCAAATCAGAACCCTTTGAATTGATTCAGAACAATTCAGCAATTTGGACATAGACACAGCTTTAAATGTCTTTTCTACATACCTCAAGATACCAGGCGGTTTGTGAATGCTGCAATGGTGGGGTGGATGGAGTGTCCCTCAGGAGCATGGGAGGGGTCTCCAGTGCACTTGACAGCAGTCTCGGAAGTGGGCCAGAAGCACTTCCAGTTCACTTCTGGGTCCACCAGGAAGCACGCAGAGGGTCCTCCCCCCTTCTCCCCCCTGGTGTCTCCTCGGCTCTGTGACTCCTGGATAATTACCAACATGCTGAACCTGGTCATAGTTTTCAAACGGGTATATTTTTAAAAAATTTTTCTTCAAATCTGGAATTACCCCCCATAAAAATGACCCTAACGTGTAGACTTGCTGAGCAGCACATAGTCCTTAGCCAAGGACTGGTTTTGGGATTGACATCTCACAACAAACCATAATGTCTGGAAAACCACTGGGAAGAGGTGCTCCCCAGTTTTGTAGCAGGAGATGCCACATTTGTTTTTTACCTCTAGGGCTAGGAGCAGACATTCAAAAAGCCTCATCCTGAATTGATTCACTCTTTGCAGATTAGTCTAAGCTGTGCAGCTTAAACTGATGATTAATAACTGGACAGACATTCTCTGTTAAATCAGGAAATGCAGCCACATAACTGCAGTGGCTCAAGCCAGAAGCTGGGGGGTGCTAGAGCATGCCTGCCAGACGGGCAGGAAGAGAGATGCACTCCAGGGCTCTGACCATCTCCCTGCTGGATCAGGGGGTTCAGGCCCTTTTGCTTCTCTTTGTAGGGCCTGACCCGCTGCCCCTTGACCATACCAGTGGCCCTCCTCTGGACTCCTTCTTGAGTGCAGCGCCCACAACTTCAGATAGGTTGTAAGCATGTCAGACAGACAGATGATATACCAAGCATAAATTATTTTAAAGAAACCTGTATGATATGTACCCAAATGTCAAGGTATGTGATCTGGTACCTGGCCAGAGTCCCACGAGCACTCATAGAGCTGTGCCAGGGGCCCAGTATGACGCCTGCTAATTCCCTCAGCACCCTCGTGTGAAGAGCATCTGGACCTACTGATTTAAACATGTCCAGCCCCTCCAAAAGTTCTCTAACTAGGTTATCCCTAACCCTAGGCATGGCGGTGCCTCCCCTGGGTTCATCCGCAATTCTAGTGGAGGAAATGTCTCAGTCCCTGTTCAGGAATGTGGAGGCAAAGAATTTGTTAAAGAGGTCTGCTTTTTCATTTGCCGCAATCACCAGATTGCCCAGCCTATTCTGTAGGGGCCCCACGTTACCCGGTGCCTTCTTCTTACTTCCTACATATTTGAAAAAGGGCTTTTTATTATCCCTAATTCTGGTCACTAGCCATCTCTGCCTTGGCCTTCCTAACAGCCTCCCTGCAGTCCTGAGCAACAGAGATGTAATCCTCCTTGGTGATAGCCCCTTGCTTCCACTGTTTGTATGCCTCCATTTTTTGCCCTCAGGTATCCCTGGTGCCTTTGATGATCCATGGGGGCTTCTTAGCACTCCTTCCCCCCTTGGTGTGCATTGGGACTGACTCCCTTTGAGCTCAGAGGATCATCTCCTTGAGGAACAACAACCCATCTTGGACTCCCATCTTACTGAAGCTCCAAGACCCCAATGAGTCTCCTACTAAACTTCTTAGCTTACAGAGGTTGTACCTCCTGAAGTCGAGGACCTCTGCCTTGCTGCTTGCTTTCACCACCCTGTGCTGGATAGTAAATTCCAGCAAGCAATGATCACTGTCACCCAGGTGGTCGAGTACTTGCAGACCTCTCATCAGGTCATCGCCTTTGGAAGGACCAAGTCCAGCAAGGCATTTCCCCTGGTGGGACTATACACTTCCTGGGTTAGGTGGAGGTCCTGTATCTTGGCTAGGAACCTAAGTGAGTGGTCGGACCTGGCTGACTGCTCCTCCCAGCAGATGTCTGGGTAGTTTAGGTCATCCATGACAACCACATCCCTTGACTTTACAGCCTCCATGAGTTCACCTGAGAATTCCAGGTCCAGCTTGTCCCCCTGGTGAGGCAGTCTGTAGTAGATGCCCACTATCAAGTCCCTTTCCCCATGCCCCCCTTGCATTCTTACTCAGAGCGCCTCATTTTGCCCCTCCTCTGACCTTATCTTGATCATCAAGGATGTGTATTGCTCTTTGATGTAGAGCCCTACATCCACCCACCCCCCTTTTCCCTGCTCTGTCTCACCTCTACAGACTGTGGCCCTCAATGTCCACTGCCCAGTCGTGGGTAGAATCCCACCAGGTTTCCGTGAGCCCCCTCTAGGTCTGGGTTTTTGCTAGCTAGCAGGAGGGTGAGTTTCTCCTGCTTATTCCCCATGTTTCGAGCATTTGTGTAGAGGCCTCTACAAATTTGCAAAGAATACAACAGAGAAGTACCAAAAATCTTTACCTAAACTAAGATACAGTCCAGTAAAACACAGCATACACAATTTAGTCCAACTTAAAATATAAATTGGGAAGAGAAGAATTGGTTTTACTAATCATGAGGGTAGAGTGTTTCCTTACAGGGTTAGTTCCTCCCGCTTATTCCCTGTATTTCGAGCATCTGTGTAGAGGCATTTGAGGCCGCCTGTAAGAGGCCCCAAATTTGCAAAGTATACAACAGAGAAGTACCAAAAATCTTTACCTAAACTAAGATACAGTCCAGTAAAACGCAGCATACACAACTTAGTCCAACTTAAAATGTAAACTGGGAAGACAAGAATTAGTTTTACTAATCCTGAGGGTAGATTGTTTCCTTACTTACAGTCAGGCATTCAGCTGTTCAGGTATTCCCATCTTTTACACATTCTGCTTTATAATGTAAATGTAGCTCTCTGCATTCTTTGGTGAAGCTGTCTGCAACTTCCCTTAACTACATCTCCAGCATGTGTGATGATTGTCAGGCCTTTGCCAACACTTCCCACCTCTCAGTCTTGTCCTGCAGGTCTTAGCTCTGGGCTCCTGGGCACAGGGCTTGGATCTGCACAAAGGGAACTAGCTTGCCTCTCTCCCCACCCCTCCAGGACATGCTGTGGAATTAATTCCCTCCCTACCTGGCTGCAAGCAAGCTGCAAAGACTGAAGCCAAACCCCCCGAGGGTTCCAGGGTAGAAAGGAGACAGAAGAAGGAATTAACTCCGTCCCTGCCTAGTCTCAGGCAAGCCGTGGAGGTGCAGCTGGAGCTGGAAAACCCCAGCTGTGGATCTCAGGGTTTGCCAGTGGTGGAGGGTAGGGGGAGGGAACAGAAGGAGGACTGCATCAGGGGCCATGACAGGCCAGCATCTGGCCACACCCTGCACCAGATCTGCCTAGAGATTGGAGGGGGGGGCCACCCAGTTCACTGGAACAAAGCTCTGCCCAGCCCAGAGAGCATGCTGGGATGCTGCAGGAGTCTGATTTGACTTAAATCAGCAAGTTTAAGGTCTGAGACAGACATTGCATAAACCAGTTGGAGTCAAATCAGTTAAGTCTGATACTACATGCAACCAGGTTTATCTCAAACTGGTTTATATGCACTGAATGTTTGTTCTGTTACAGGTTTAAACCAGTTTATAATCACTTAAATTGGTTTATGTGTAATGTCTGTCCCTAGCCTAACTGACCATGAATTATCTAACACGGTAAAATGATCTGTAGGGGCTATTTTAGGTAATTTGTGGAGGTTCCTAAAATTTCTTCTTTCTAATTGACTTTTTCTTTCCAAATCTGTAGAATTTTAGTGATGGTAATAAAGGCCTCCTGGATTTTCCAGGAACAAGATTACATAAACAAATATGTTCTGGAATGTCATTTTCTGTAATGTAACATATGCAAATTACATTATTACTACTACAAAAGAGCCTGTTGGCACAAGAGCTAATAGATAATTTTGGAACTTTTGATAGTGACAGATTTTTTTTTTTTAAATTCCCAAATGTTTTGCCACTTTTGACCACTGATCTGGTTTTAAAAAATGAATGTGAAAGTGTAACAAAAATTGTGGCAAAAATTTGGGAAAGTGTTTCATGTTTTTTTCTACTGGGTCTAATTGGCACTCAAATGAGGCAATTGAAATAACTTGCTTGTGACTTTGGAGGTGCAGACAGAAGAGCAGCTCCCTGCTATAACTCATAGCGCTTTGTAGGAAGCACTATGAGTTCCAATGATCCCCTGGACCCACCAGCAGTTTACTGTTGGGTCTGGGGGACTGGAGAATCCAGTTTCTGGATGCAAGCTGCCACCGGTCTCCCCTAGCAATGCCCCTCCTCTCCACTCCTCCCTCCTAGCCCCAGCACTGTTTTCAGAATGAGCGGGGGAAAGGAAGTGGAGGGAACTTGTTCTAGGGTTTCCTGGCCAGTGCTGGAAGGTGGGGTGGGTGGGTTGGATTGCCCTCAACACAGGGGGCGGGGATGTGGGAAGAGAGGCTCCAATCCACCTGCATCACCCTCTAGCACCAGCTGAATAAACCCCAGACAGAACTCCCTCCACTCCCTTCCCCCCTCCCATTCTGAAAACAGAGCTAAGGCTGGGAGGTGGCACAGACCCAAGTTACAGAAGATGGTCTGTTTTGGAGCATCTTCATCTGAACCCTCATGCAGTGAAAATCTAGATTTTTGCAGGAGTGGGTTCTTTTAAAGTGCTCTGCAGCTGTGCACTTCTAATGTGTCGCAGCTGTAGTGCATGCTCAGAGACAAGATCAGGTGAAAATTGTCACTTCTGTCTGTGCCTTGGGTTAAGTCTTTATTTCATATTACATATGGATTTTAAGACAGCACTTCAAGAACTTTGCCAAATCAGGGTTTTGGTTATCCAAAAGCTTATCCTGTAATATACTGAGCACCCTGTCTCTGAGCCAACAAAGCACTCAAACTCTAGTTTGCATTTTACTGAAATCAAGCATAGGCTTTTAAAGTTGAGCGCATGCTTAAATACTTTGAATCACAGTTACAGTGAGTAAAATCAGGCAAGATAACTTGATCTACAGGAAACTTAATTCCTCTTTTGAAATCTAATTTTTTAAAATATAATTCGCTGTGTAGTAAACTCTTCCAGGTGAAGAAGGTTTTCTGTCTTTGTTGAATTTGATTTCATGTCAAGTCTCTATTGCACTTATGTGGACTCTATTATAATAACAGCCAAGTACCTCACAGATTTAAAGGGACATGGGCTAAAAAGAACCTGTTGTAAGCAGTTCTGTTATCTCCTCCTTACAGGTAGGAACATGAAGGTCAAAGAAAGACCAAAAGCCACCCAGAAAATCTGAGACAGAGATGGAGTCTGAACCCAAGCCTTTCCACAGTTCATGGTATGGTACCACCTCAGCCATCAGTCCCAACTTATTCTGATAGGAGCCAATGAAACTATTGGGACCTTGCCCCTCATGTCCGCCTAATCATAAGAAATACTGCACACACACTATGCCACGTAAGCAGTAACTCTGGAGTGAAATGGAAGTCTTCAGACCCTGAGCTACTTTTCTACTGGACTTCATGGAACAGGTACGTTAAAACAAAAACAGTCCATCCACCTCTGTGTACAGTTGCCAACTCTGACTGAAGCTATTCTGGGACATTTTTTTTCCAACATAACATATATAATATCCCATTAATATCCTTTTAAAATCTCCCGGATTGCTTTCAGTAGTCACAGGGAGATCAATGCCAATTCTGGTAGACTCCCAGTCAATCCGGGAGGGTTGGCAACCCTACCTCTGTGTCTTTGGAGCTACTTAATGTAGAGGAATTCCTCTCCTTGCATAAGGAGATAAGCACATCTGGTTGGTTGTTAACAATTGAGTACATAACCTTAGATGTACAGTTTCTCTCCTAAATCTCTTTTTCATGTTATAGGGCTATTTACCATATCTTTTCACATACTGCATCCCCCTAAATTAGAAAAGCATCTTGTTTTCAGTAAGTGCAATGAAGAAGAAAAAGATCTTTCCTTGTAGGAAAAATACTGGCAGCTGCAAGAGGGCAGGGAAGCAAAAATAACTGTAGCTACCCTGTTAACTGTCTAGCTGCAGGACATGCCAGGTAGGGCTGTGTGAAGCTCTGGTCACTTATTCAATTCGGCGGCGATTCGGCCTGATTCAGTAGCCAAATCTCCGAATCTGAATGAAATCAGAGGACCCTTTAATCTCTCTGAATCGAATTGGAACCCTCCAAATCAATTCAGAGAGATTCAGTGATTCGGACATAGATACAGCTTTAAATGTTTTTTCTACATACCTTAAGGTATCAGGTGGCTTGTGAATGCTGAAATTGTGGTGCAGATGAAGCATCCCAAGGGAGTGCAGAGGGGTCCCTGCACACTCGGTGGTGGAGCGTGGGAGGGCCCCCCGCCACCCCCTGGCTCAGCAAGTGCTCCCTCCTGGATCTGGGTGGGCACCTGGAGTCCTCCTGCAGCCAATCACCAAGCTGGGGGGGGTGCAGGTGGGGTCCATTGCCAAACACACAACGAAGGGGCCTCATGCTCCTGTGGGACACTCCATCCCCCCCACCATCTCAGCATTCACAAGCTTTGCCTGGTACCTCGAGGTATGTAGAAAAAACATTTAAAGCTGGGTCTATGGCTAAGTTGCTGATTCTCCAAATCAGTACCGGATCTTCAGATTCAGATTCGGCTGAATCGAATTGGGACAGTGATCCAAATCAACTAATTGAATCACTGTCCCCTGAATTGATCTGAATCCGAATCTGAATTGAATATGGGCCGCTTCACACACCCCTAATACCAGGGGCTGCTGGCTGCCTACTCAGCTTAAGAAGGGGGGCTGGGCAACTTGGCTGTTGCACAATTAGGTCCTCTGCTCCCATGCATGTCAGGAGTGGAGGAGAATTAATGAGAGGTGCAACTGCACCACCACAACCTCTCAGATCTGTCCCAGCTTCATTTGCTTGCTTAAGATGCATGCCCCCATTTCTAGTTGCTAGTTTTTTGGGGAAAGGTGCATGTAATATGTGAGTAAATAAGGTATTGAGATCCATATGTAACCAGCTTTGAAACCAAAGATCAGATCCAAACTTGAACTTTGTGGGGAGCTGGAGGTGAAACCAGACTTCAGACTCATCCCCACTCTGGCTTCCTTAGTGAAAGAAAACCACCTGGTTGCATAAACACAGTGTTTGCCATACAGTTCAGCTTCTGTGAGACACAAACTGGTAAGCACTGATGTTACTAAAGTAGTTTTGTGTATGTTGAGGTTCAAGCAAAATGGTCTGTAGTAAAATATTCCTCTTCACAGAAGAGGGATTCATTTATGTCAGATTCAGTTCAGAAATTATTGGAAGGGTGAGACATTGCATGTTTAGGCGATTGTATGTTTCAAGGGCCTCCATTGGATGTGGGTGCAATTTGTGTAGATGCATATTTGGAAACCAGCTTTTGTACATGTATCTCAGAAAACAGCCTTCTTTTCCATTTGCCTACAGTAGCTGGGCATAGAAATGGGGGTCTGTACACTAATGCCCGTCAGAGAATGGTGTTTCAAGACTGAAACCCTGGATACAAGTAACATAGAGATGGTGCTGTTGAAAAACAGGTTAACATCTACAAGGTGAGTCATAGTTGCAGACATGTTCCTTGTCCACTCTAAGGGGAAGAAATAATGTTACTTAAAAACAGTCTTATGTGATGCATGTTTCCAGAATATACATGTTCTGTAGCTGCTTCCCATTGGAAGACTCCAAAAGATGTTAATATTTCTTATTCCCCTATGATAAAGCATGCTTTAGGTACAGACAGCTTAAAGCCAGCCAAGGAAGTTGTTACTTATACCTCAGTTGTGCCACCTTCAGGGGACTTGGTTTAGTTTCTGCTTTTCATCTTGGAGCTGTAGGGGGTTTTGTAGCCAGAAAAAAACTGAGCCTGATTTCCTTCACCCTACACTAGCACTACTGAGAAAAAAAAATCAGAAACCTTAAATTAGGCTCCAAAGTATGCAATCTCTAGCAGTGCTGAGCTGGGATGAATAGCTTTTGATAACAGCCCTGTACTTTGTGGTGTGGGGAGATTTATTTTCTGATCTTTTGCCCATCAAATCTTTTTCTGATCTTAATTGTCAATCACGTCTTATGATTTCTCCAGAGAAATGAAAAAAGCAGCTATTTGTCTTGAAAATGTGCCCTTTGAAGTCAGCATTCCAGGAAATAAAACACCTTTTTAGTTATGGAATCCAGACCTGTCTGACTGGGATGCATTTTCATCAAGACTTGTGTGGGTTTGTTGACTCATTTTTTTAAGACATTCTGTATCTTTTATGGGGATTCACAATGGGGCATTCATGGCGCACACAGTATGTAAGAAATAAAATATCCACAACCATTTTGTTCAAGTATCATTCAAGGGAAGAATGAATACATACCATCCCCATTGCAAACTGTGCTTCTTCAAGAAGAATGCTTTCTCTCAGGCACAAAATCCTGGATTCATGCTCAAATTTCATTGAGAAATCAGAAAAAAGGACCAGATTTTCAATAAGGCACAGAACTCAGCTATTCCCCACTGGACATGTCTTCATGTGCCCAGAACTGTGCATTTGGTACTCTGCAGTACCAGCAGCACACAGTTATTTTTAGACACCACATTGCCATAGTGATGAGCTATGGCAATGTAGCTTTGGTGTCATGGTTTCTGCCTGCCAATGCTACGTCACCGTAGCTCATAACTATGGCGATGTAGTGTCTCATGTAGACTTGCCCACTGATATGTAGGCCAGACTTTCAAATGCATTCAAAATCCAGTGCAACTCAATGCACTAAGCATTGCTGAAAACATGGCTGCTTGCTTGAGTCCAACTGGGAACTGAGCTTTTAAACCCTGATTCCTACCGTGTGCGTTCATCTCTTCTAAAATTCTGGCTTAGCCATATCAGGAAATATTCTGTGTGCAATGGAAATTTGAAGCATTACAATGAAAGGGTGTAAATAAAAGAAGATACTTAAAAATTAAGCTTTGTGCTGCCCTGATCCATACCTTGGGAACTGCCTGGCAGCCAACATGATCAGAAAGACCAAAATTTAGGGGAGACTGTCTAATAGCCGGCCCTCTATATTGTCTTTACTTTTGCTTAAAGGGCCTGTTTATATTTTGTTGACAAATTTGACCTACCTTTAAAGAATGCCAGTTTCTGGCAAGGACTATCCCTGCTAAAATTTTAAATATCCATTAATGCAAATAAAAACCACTGTAGAGACATTAGGAAAGAAAAGTGATATTTATGAAATCCACTAGTTTAAGGCTCTCCCTCTTTGTCTTCTCCTCCCCACTGAGCACATTAAGTGTTCATTTGAAGGGAACCACTGCATCAGCACCTGTTTGTTTTAGTGCCACCAACTTATGTATGTACAAACTAAATAAGCATATTGCTCTAATGCAGCCCAACCCTGGGTTGCAATCCAAATGAGGGTTGCAGGGACAATGCTGGCCAAGCTGCACACAAAAGACAAGCTGCACACAAAAGACAAGCCGCTCCCCGTGCTGGGAGCTCCCCTGCCCCTGCCCCTGCCCCTGCCCCGCTCCCAC
>NW_017728949.1:14705274-14740523 GCF_001723895.1 Crocodylus porosus | reverse complement strand
GGGGAAACAGTGACTCCCCCAATGCCTGCTGGTCCCCCCTGACTAGTTTATAACAGTCCCCTCTTAGAATGTTTTTGAGAGGAGGTTAGATGAACTCCTTGCTGGGGTTGTTTGACCCCAGTACTCTTCCCTGCCATGGCAGGGGGTCGGACTAGATGATCTACTCAGGTCCCTTCCGACCCTAGAAACTATGAAACTATGAGCAATAATGCAGCTGGCAGTTGGAAAGTAAGGGCCCCACCTTAAAGCCCTGCACATTTGTACAGGAGCTGTTCCTGTTTTGACTCCATGCTTCATGCATGGTGCTACCTCAATGTAGTCACTGCTTTCTCCTGTGAATGAGTCAAGAATGAAGGTGCAGAAAGGAATCTGTACTTCGTATTCACCTTCAAGAGATACTGAGCCCAATATTTTTGTCCCTAACTTCAATCTAGGTCATTTTTACAGCTAATATAATCAAGTAGTAATTCCTTAAGGATAATTGATACCTAAGAGTGAGACTTTCAAAGGCAGTCCTCATTATCTTACTGGCAAACTCTCAGATGTTAATGGAAGTGGAGTAAAGCCAACTTTTGCATTTGCCATTTATTGCCAATGGATAACATGCTAAAGGAGCCAAAGTGTATCCTATGCTGAGCTTTCACAGGAACAGCCAAACATCTAAGAGCAAAAACGTGCCTCCTGTAGCCCTGTTCATCCCATATCTCTCACTCCTCTCACCACGGCAGCTAAGCACCACCTCATAAAGAGTCTCTCTCTCTTGGATGTATTGTGGCTGGGAATGGAGTTTAGTCCACTGAATTTTTTGGCAATGGTTACGGAAAAGGGGGACTTCTTTTAATTATGTCAGCTTCTACTCCTTTGTGGCTTGATTCTGATACCTACACTCCCTTGAGGTACTCCAAGAGTACTTCTGTTGGTTTTGGTAGTGGGTTTTTTTGCAAAACAGGGCACTATGCAACACAAATAGAAGTAGGAGAATCTAGCCTGCAGTTATTTTCATGACAGTTGAGTTCTATCTACTGCAGATGGCCTTAAACAGAGAGCAAAAGTAGGGTAAATTTGCACCTTATAGACTAACTAAATACACAGCATAAGCTTCCATAAGCAGCTTACTTAAGTTCCTCAGTAAGTAACTTCAGTTATGTACTTACTAATTTACTTATGAAGTAAGTACGCCTACTGCTTACAGAAGCTTATGCTATGTATCTCTAATGCAGTTAATTTATAAGGTGCAACTCTACCCCGCCTTCTACCTGACTTCTAGTTACCTGTCTTAAACACAGAGGGGCAGGAATAGGCAGAGCAGTGTAGGCATCTGTTCTTCACTTTCCTTTTCCCCCTATGGGTTTGGACTACACAAACAATCCTCCAAGGAGGGAGCTGGTTTTTAGCACTTCCAAAAGGAGTTTTCTATATTCAAGTTTTTGTTTATTATAATTATTGTTATTGTTGCTGTTGTCGTTCCCACTGTCCTCTACCAAGTTCTTCATTTCCAGCTCTAGGTGAATTTACAGCAGACGTGAATCAGGATGGCTTTTAGGATACGCCCACATCAGGAGAAAAAACGTGTTACCACATGTAATCTAACACACTGTAAAATCCTACTGGAAACAAGACAATTTGTCGCTTTTGCGTGCCTAAACAGCCCGAGGTAAATATTAGAGGGACCCTACGGTTATCTTGACCTGCTAATATATGTTAAAACTACAATCGTCTTTTCCACACTAGGATTTTACCACATGTCAGTTACCAAGTTAGCTTGCATGTGGAAAGATCAAACCTTTTTTCCTAGCCAGGCCTTAGTTCTTGCCATAAGGAATTAGTATTCCTGAAAACGTGTCACTTCCTTCATACATGTTTTCCATGACTTAAGCCCCCACTTCGATCAAATTTAATCCTTTGACTTTACAACAGTATTTTCCCAAACAAAGCCTTTCTGACAGGTTTCCCTTTTGGCCTCTTTTTCTAAACACAGTGCTTAGGACTTAAGCTTTCCTGATCCTTGATACTTAAGAAATATTTTCCTCCCACAGGCAACTAAACTGCCTCCCCTCGAGTCTTTGGAATATCTCATTCCTCAGTGATATATGCTGGTCATCCAAACCCCTCCCCCTGTACCTTTCACAGTTTACAGCTTCCTTAAGCAATATGTCAGCCCCCTCCAGATATACATGTGTTGTCTGGATAGCTTCAGATTATGAATCCCCATGGGCACACTGTAACTGTTGCTCTTCTTTCCACCTCCAGTGAGCTCAGTAGACAAAGTTGATCGGTTCCAAGATTTCCCTTTCTTCACGCTCTTCTCCCCCAGCTCTTGTTTTGGCTGCTTCACAACCTCTCTGTCTATCTTTCCCCTGACGTCCATCTTTCCCTTTCCAGTTCAGAATTTCAGCTTTCATTTGATTCCTCTCTAAAGCTTCAAGCCTGACTCTGTGGTTTCTAAGTGTTTCTCTTGGCTGCCTGCAGCATACCTAATTCTTTATTCTTCTCTCAACCTCTTATAACTCCAGTTTAAACTCCTCTTATATCTCCCATTAAAAAAACAATTAATAGTTCAGGGTTCTTGGCTCTGCTGTGGTATGCCACTTACCTAAGCACTCTGGTACTTTCTTGAACGCATTGGCTAGTGCTTCTTTCTCTTTCTGCTGTCCATAAATCTTGCAACCTGAGGCCAGCCTAAAGAAGTAGCTGAACAAAGAACCCAGTGGTTTACACCTTAGTCTTAACTGCCTGGCTGGGACTCTGGACTGTCCAAATACACAGGTCTCTGGGATATACAATTTTTAAGCAAGCTGTCTTGTGTGTTCAGTCACTTTTCTGTATCTAAAGGGATGATGCCATTACTTTTCAAGTCATCATCATTCCCAGGGCTGCTGCTTTAATGAGAAGAAAGCTGATTCTCTGATGTGGAGATCTTGTTCCCATAAGTAAAGCTAGCTGGTGTTGTTATTACTTTATATGTTTATTAGGTTATGTTTATTTTGCTGTGTCAGCACAGGTGGTTTCTGGGAGTTGTACAGGTTTCCCTCCCTTTATGCTGTATGCGCGTTCCTGGGAAACAGCACATAACTCAAATTTGCATAAAGGGAACCCACTTTACCATGTTACAGATAGAGATTCCAAGACCTTGACTGTGCTGGCCCCCAGACCCATTTCTACCACTTTTACAAGACAATTTTGATACTCACCAACAGCAGACAGTGCACAAAAGCACAGGGCACTATGATCATGGGGGTGGCAACTACAGAAACACGTGTCATAGTCAATGAGCAAGGAGCACAGATCCACACAGGAAACTCTATTTTGGTGCGTGTCACTCCCACAATGCACCGCACAAAGCAGCTGACTGCAGCTTCCACTACACTGATCACATGAGAGTGAATTTACCTCACATATAATGGATCTTTGGTATAAAAAGGGCCATTACATAAGAGTGAATTTGCACATCCAGAACCTGCATAAAGCAAGGGAACCCTGTAGTAGTCTAATACCACTGTATGCCGGGCAGACGCAACAGAGTTAAATAGATACAAAATGATCATGCATAGACTTGGAACAGAATTCATGTTTTAAAAGGCGCAAGTCATCTTTCTGTATGTGATTAGAAAGCCTGAATACAAGGAAGCTGTAATGTAACATATATACCAAAATTTAATTGCAGATTTCTGCAAGAGTTAAAATAACCCAGCCACCACCTTGAGCTCGTCATTTTAAACTTTGAAGTATATACTCTACAAGTATTTACTAACATGGTCGGCCTATGAACATTTAAAATATTTCACTCAACTGCTTCTAAAAAATCATCCTTTTGGCCATGTCAGCCTCTCCTGTACTGCAGGGTTTTTTTATCTTAGGGTTGTTTGATTAGCACAGTGGGTAAGCAGATTATCGTATTTTTCCTCCTTTGATTCACAGAGTTAAATGCCACAAGGAACCATTATGTATGTTAACACAGGTATTTACTGCAGAGCCTCTGACACATAGTAATGCTCATTGTTCATTCCCTGAGAGCGGCTTGTTTGTGATTCCATGCCCCTATTTCCATTTAGACTCAGGCCACAAACATCTCACTTTTACAAGGTTTAAAAAAAGAGAAAAGGCCAACATTGCATAGAATAGGTGGTGGGAAAAAAAACAGTTGATAGGAGGTGGTCATGAAGTTTTTAACAAAGTGTATGGTGGGGTGTTTTTCTTTGGGGGGTTGGGGGTTGGAAAATTCTAATTTGTCACAACCAAGTCTTTCTTGGAAAAGTGACAATTTCACTGAAACTTTTTTCCCAGAAAAGGCTTCTTTGCTCAAGCATAGAGTCTCTATTGAAAATCAAGGGGCACATCCCAACAAGCACACATGTGTTTCCCCAGGGACAAATAGTAGCATAGTTGTGCTGCTGCTACTTGTCCCCAAGTACACCCCTGCACATGCAGCTAATTGCCCTGAGTGGGGTAGAGGAGGCTGGGGCCAGCACCTGGGCTGGCCTCAGCAGCCTTACCTGGGGTCTTGGGGGACTGCAGAGGTGGCAATCTAGGTTCACGGAGCCTGGCCAGCAGCCAGAGCATGGCTCTGGCTGGCCAGGCTCTGGTTTTAAGCAGTGTATGCTGCATCCATGTGCTCCACCCCACATTTTTTTAGCCTTTGAGGTGCTGCAAAGCACACGTTCCTGCTCGTGGGGACATAGCAAAGGAGGCTATCTGCCTCCTTCCCCCCTCCCCAATAGAGATCAAACCTAATGATTAGGGCATCAGCCAAGTTCAAAACCATGGCCTGAATCAGAGAACCCAGGTCTCTCGCATCTCTCACATCCCCGATCCTTGAGCTACTCTAAGGTGTGTGCTTCATTTGAGTAAAAGTCTTTTGTAACTGGTTTTGTTCCGGTGTGAAATAAGAAAGTATTTGAAATCTCAGAAAATTGTGTGGGGCTGGAAAACCATTTCCTGCTTAGTCTATAAGCTAAGAAGCAGAAAAAACTGGGAAATGGGCCCAAGCTGAAAGGTTTTGATCTAAAAGTCCTAAGTGTATTTGGATCTGGGGTGTTGATTTAGTTTATTACAAGAATAGAAGCCAGCTGCAATATCTGAACTGGAACTTAAGACCTGGGATAGTCAGATCCAACTTTTGGGTTGGGCATGCAACTAAAAAGCAAAAATCAAATCTAAACTCAACAGCATGCATATTTGCTGCATATTTTTGCACTGAAATACCAAAGAGGTTGAATTCTGTGCTTGCAGCTGCAAACAGAACAGAGCCAGCATTTGAAACCTGGGAATAATCGATATGTGTTTCCAGAGTCCATTTTATTGGGGGGAGAGCGGGGATGCTATTAAAATTAAACCAGTTGAGCCCAGCCCTGAGCATCTGTTTAGGTTGGCAGCCGATGTCAGCCTTCCATGTGATGTCATCTGTTGTGCATTGCCATCAATATGTTGCCATCCAGGCTCCGGGCACAGAACCTAACAGGCCACTTGTGGCCACGGAGTATATGGATGAAATAGATTGAAAGCAGGGAAGGGTGAGGGAGAAGGGGCTGTATTTCTAAAAGCTCTTAAAAAATAAAAAACAGAAGAACATTAATTTAAGTGACTCTAAAGAGCCATTCTACCCGCCAACATGCAGGACAGTCTTTGCCAGCTTTTCCATGAGCTTTGGTGAAAAACGCATCTTCTTTGCATAAACTGGAAAAGGCACAAACTCAGAGATTTCTGAGCTCATTGGGAGAGAACCAGGCTGAGTACACTTCAGGGGAAGAGGGAAGTGACTAGTCAGGGAGGTGGAAGCTGGCCATCACAACCAGTGCAGCAAGGTGCTAGATGCAGAAATGACTACAAGTAGACCTGGAGCAGGCTTTTATGCCAAGTAGAGCAGGTAGAGGTGGAAACCCATCCCACATACACCAGGGCAGTGCAACTGTGGGAAGAACATGACTGCCACGATGAGAGATGACAAGTGCTACATTGCCACTCGTGGGATGTCGTGGGCTGGAACTTACTGAACAGCAGATCTTGGTTGTCCCTCTAAGTTAGAGAAGGAGGCCAGAGAGTCCTGTGTTCTGCATTATCCTAAACAGGCCAGCCAGTCCTGAAGTCAGTCTGGCTGGTGAGGAAGACGCTCCCTGCATTTTAGTGGGACCCCTGTTCTTACTCAACAAAGGCAAAGCACTCACATCAATTACGTGTCTGTGACCCCTAGCCCTAGAAGGGTTAGACATAGAACTAGGGTAAATTTTAGTTGAATATCTGGAAAAATCTTTTGAAGATAAGATGTATTTAGCTTTAAAGTAGCCTCTCGAGAAGTTGTAGAAGTCTTGTTACCTGGAACATTTCAACTGGGCAGGACACGATTTGCTGCTGCATGGCACATTTTTGTGGGTTTTGTGTGGGGGATGAACCCCAGATGTCTGGATGTAAAACCATGAGCCACAGGCGTTGAGCAGGCACAAACATTTCTGTGTGGGCCAACCATGAGAGGGTGGTGATGAGCAAGATGTTAAGTTTTCATGACTAGGGCTGACTAGGGAAAATTTTTCTAGCGTATGTTTCATTAGAAATGCTGATCTGTTGAAATGAATGCTGGGGGGGTTGTTTTTTCTTTCGGGGTGTGGGGTTTTTTTGGGTTTTCTTTGGGGGGGGGTTGCATGAAAGGACTGAGTTTGAATTTGACTGATTTTCCACCCACCCATTCTCCCTTGAAAAAAAGGTGTCAATATGACTTTTTAAAATGCGATATCTATTATAGTTTTCTGGTTCTAAACAATCTTTTCTTGAAAAATGCAAACTGATCAAAGTAAAAAGTTAAGTGTTCAAAGATAAACAAAAGATTTAAATAAATCCAAGCCAATGGCTTGTGATATTTATTTATTTATTTTTGAGATTATGATTTTTTTTTTTTTGGTCCTGATTTGGGACAGAAAACATTTCAAAACTTTCTGAAAAAAAAATGTCAGGATGGATGGCAAAGCTATTTACTATTCAGCTAGATATATAACTTAAAGGTCTGTTATGTCTCTGCCTTCTGTAAGTCTCTGAATCTTAAGCTAATCTTTATGTTTTTTTCACTGATTAGTGTTTATGAAATCTTGACAGGACAGCTACTCTAGATGCCTAATATTACCCATACATCTCTCTCTCATTTATTTTTATCAGATCATAAGCTGAATATGCTGTTCAGTTGCATCTTGTTATACTCCCTCATTGATGGGCTTTTGGAGAACATTTACATTTAATTTACGGTACTTGGCATACTCATCCCACATATAAGTTCTGCAAGAGACATCTGGTTTGCTGCATGTCAGGTTGCTCAGTAGTTCTGTTAAAAATCCATGGCAAATGAATTAAAAAGTTTGCTTTTTATTGTTTCAGTTTGATAATAGGTTTTCAGAGTTGCACTAAATATTATGCAGAGCGAAAACCATTAAAATTTGTTCACAAAATTTTGTTCCAAAAGCTTCATCCATTTTTTTTTTGTGCAGGTTGCAAGTCCTTGAAAAGATACTTCTCACTAGAAGTTAGTTTTCTCCTATGCAAAATAAGGAAGGAAATTGGATGCAATAGAACCACATGTGCTCCAGCTGTTTTGTCAATCCTTGGCAAGCAACATAGAATGTTATAGCACTTAATTTATAAGTCCATCTTTGGCGACCAAAAAGAGATATTGACATCTTTATTTGGTTCTGATACCTTCTTGATGATCTGGTGGCATAATCAGACAATGAGAGCCACCCATCATACCTTTACCATCAGGCTCCAGCTCATCAGAAAGAAGAGAAATATCTGAATCAGTATGCTTTAGTTACTTTAGTTGGTGTGTCTCTCCAGTTAACCTTAATTTTCTGCAATATAGGACACATGGTACAAAGAGCCACTGTTTCAAAGTCATTAGTTAGATACCTATTTCAGGCAAATGTCACTGAGACAGCTTGCAGCAGCAAAGGCAGTGGACAGGCCAGCCTCTGTATTCCCTTCGCCACATTTCTGAGTAGACAATAATATGGTCAGGGACCAGTGTACAGAAATTATTTAGTGGCTGAGGCATAACAATGCAGCAAGGCACGCAGGGCACCTGCAAGCCATGGCAGCAGTTGTGACCTCTAGGTACCACTAGTGCCATCACACAGCAGCAGCTTTTTTTTTCCATCCCTACCTCTGAGTTTGTGTCTGGAGTCGCTGCCCTGGTTGCCTCAGCCTAATTTCACTCCTGCTCAGTGGCCCAGGAATGATCCCTGTTGTGAATGCCCTACCACTGTGGATGGAGACATTTGAATCCCAGAACCAGTTATAAAGTGGCTTCCATGGTGGGACACCGATCTTCCAGTTCACTGAGTCCCCAAGAATTTCCAATTTATCAGTCATGATCCTAGTAACTTCACTTGGACATGAGCAGATAGCTAATGCACAATGGGGCGTATAGACACTCTAGGCATGTAGTGGTAATGGGTGTTTTTGCATAAAGCTCTACATATTAGGACTGTCCCCACCAGCCCTACTCCCCATGTTCCAGCATGGACACCCACAGAAGAATCATTGTCTGCCTACCTGCTACCCAGCAGTGTTACAGGAAAATGGGAGGCACTAACTGTGCAGTAGCCTAATAACACTGTGCGGTAGCATGCTCGGCAAAACCCAGCTAATACGCTACTGCACAGTAGTATTATGCTACTGCAAAGTTAGCATCTATAAAAACACATGTGCTGGCACTACTGCACAGTAGCATGAGTTACTGCGCATTGATTTAGTATTTGGTTATGCAAGTACTAAACTTAATATGCTGTACCTACAGCGCATTAATGAACATGTAGACACACCCTGTGTATACATTAACTAAGCCTTACAAGACTTTGTGAAGGCAGGATATAAACTAACTGAATCAGACTTCCATGAGGTAGGTTTGGCCTATATTCGCTTCAACTTTTAAACAGGGGAATCATTATAGAATATTAATGATTCACCTATTTCCTACTACCATATTCATTTCAAGCATGAAAAAATGCTTTAATGCTGAAACTGCAGTGGCATATTTACTACAAGGAAGAGTGTATGTATGAAACATGCAGATCTGTACTGCCACAACAAGTGTATCTAGCAAATCCTATATCCTGACATCTCTGAGGCTGTCCATCTTAACACAGTTCTCCTTTAGGACACATGACACCAGCTGGCACAAACCAATACATGCTCCACAGGCACATGGTAAAAATCAGTAGGTGGGGGAAGAAATTACAAGCCAGACTGCACTCCACTTATTAGATCCTGCTCCTGATCATTATGTTTTCTGAGACTGAATCTTAAGGGTAAGATAACAGCTTGTTGCAAAAGTAAGCACCAAAAGTTTTTCAGGGGTGCAAGCAGGGTGTGGAATGGGATTGTTCTTAAGTCTACTTGCACATGTTGTAGGGCCAGATCTTATTTCACCTAAGTGATCATCTCAATTGACAAAATGTTACGTAGGCAAATGAGAGAGGAGAAACTGAGCCCATTAGAAGCTCATTCATTACCAACTTTACTGCATGAGCTTCTAACTGATAACAAGGCTTATATCAGCAGTCACATTAATACGGACTCTGGTTGGAAGTCTTGAAAGGGCCATATTAATTCATGTTATAATTCTACTGATGTCAGTGGAATCAGAGTACAGATAAATGGGGATTAAAAGGAACCTTCTAAATGGTTAGGACAAGCAGATTTTGACCCTATGTGAAAGACCAGCCTTTCTTCTGAGCAATGAAGACCATCACATCCTTAATAGATTTTACATCCAGCAGCACTCAGCAATAAAAAAGGGATTCATTTTCAATAATTGGTTGAGGAAATCTGAAGAGCGTGTTTGTCTGTCCCTTTTCTACTTTATTTTTTGGCAACACTACAGTGATGGCAGAGCAGGGACACTTGTTAGGAAGCCAGATATAGAGAGCATTGAACCTGCTCTCTACCTTCCCGCTAAAAAGTACAATAAAAAACAAATGATGTTGTGACAGGCATCCAGTGATCTTCAGTGGTCATGTCTGGCCTGCCCATAGTTTGTTTTCAGTTATTGTAAGGTGCCCACAATTTCCAAAACTAATAATATCTTTCAGGGGAATAAGAAAGCCTATATCATAAAAAAATAAAAACCCACTTTGGACAGTGTAGTTCTTTAGGACTTTGCTGTGCTGTGTGGAGATGCCACCCTATTTTTTGCCCCCAATAACAGGAGTTTTTTTACCTGCTCAACATGGGCCTCTGCAGCCAAAAAATGAGGTGACCTCTCCCACAGCAGCAGTGAACTGCAGCTGCTGCTCCTGCATGCTGTCTACTGCCAGAGCCTCCAGATGCAGAAGATTCAGTGGGAAGGGGGCAGTCCCGGCCAGTTAAACCTCTGAATGAACCCTGAGTGAAGTCTGCAGATGATGTAAATCATCATAGAACCAGTTAACAACAAGAGCCCGTTACTTCAAAATTTACCTATGGTCTAACTACTCTTTACACTACCGGTGGATCTGGCCAATCAATACTAAGAGAGAACAACCGTTCACAATGAGCTGGGTGCTACTTCAATGGTGAAATTAGTTCCTACTGTTAGAGAGTAATGATTCACTTTACACAGGCTGTTGAATTAACCCACTTTGCATTGGCTACTGTGTTCAGTTACTCTGCATCCAGATACCCACTCAGCCTTGACATTTTAACTGCACAGTCCCTTTCCTACACATGATATTGTGTGAGGGAATAACGGGATGTATTAATGTCATTTTAAATAATCATATTCTTCTCGGAGTGAGGCTTTTTGGCACCACGTGTCCCACTGCGAGAGAATTCTATCCGTATCACTACAGCATTAGCACCAGGCTTGAAAGCAATCCATTTGGGCCATTAAAACTCATGAAATGTGGGACAGTTATCAAGAAATTAGGACCATATTTCCTTTCTTTTCCTCCCCAAAGTCCAGAAAGCTCTGTTGTATGATTTCAGTCCACTTTTAACAGGGCCATTATCTTTGCTTCAGCTTCATCTTTTATGCTGGGATTTTACTGTGGAGCTAATTAGGCAACTCCACAGCAAACATTTCATGTACATGTGCCCAGTGGGGACTTCCCATTTGCCTGTCTTGCCTGTTTAAAGTGTAAGCTCTCCTAGATAGGCACTGCAGCTTGGTATGTGTATGCACAGTGCCAAGTAGAACAGGGACTTGATCTCAGCTGGGAGCTGTTGGAAGGGTGATATGGTGCCTTTAAAGGGCCAGGTTTCAAGATGGGGGAATGCAGTGGGAGAATGTAGAGGAGGCAGGGGTATGGTCATTTAAGGATGCACAGCTAAGGATGACTCTACAGGCCCCTGCTCTAGGCCAATAAAAGCCATTGTCCTCAGGTGAAGCCATGACTTGCTGTGCCCTGTTTGTGGTGAGTGAGACTATCTGGGCAGCAGGCAATGGACAGTCCCAATCTGGCTCTGAGTACATTTCTTGGAAAGGTCTGGTGGTATAAAACTGGAAGGATGCATTTGAAGCTGTGTGTCCTCTTGAGGGGTAGGGATTACTGAATGCCTTGGAGTACATGCTTGAGTGCATGGGTCTGGGATACCTTTGGAAATCTGTGCAGGCCTGAATTCCCCACTGGGCTCTATTTCCAAAACTTCTACTATCATTTTTTGGAAACCTCTGCTTGCTTTGACATCAGAGTGCCTGTAGTGCATCAGCTTCCATCATATATCACAGAGCACTTGGAGTTGGAGGAAGGATACACCTTTCTGCACCCCCCAACCCTCTGAGGGCTTGGAGTCCTTGGCTTTGGATATAAATTGAGGCTGCTCACACCTCTCTGACAAATGAACTCCCTTCCCCTCCCCACAGTCTTTTTCATGTTTTCAACCCCTGGATTCCAAGCACAGATGGCCACAGTTGTCCAGCAGCCAGGATTATCAGTCTTTTTGCTGAAGGGAAGCCTGCAGTAATTAGCACTGAATCTTTTAGAGGAAAAGTTGATGTGGAGAAGCTTACACACACTGGGGCAGGTCCTTGGTCCCTGCTACCTCCCCTTTGCACTGTTGTGTCTCATGAAAACAGTGAGGAGATTGACCCTGTGTAGGGGAATCCTTATCTGATATGGCTCACTCAGCATTGTCTCTTCCCTCTTGGTCGTCGTATATACAGGGGCTGCCAAGCATGGATGGAAAGGAACTTGGCTGTTGCTGGACACTTATGCTTTTAGCTCTACAGGCCCCCTGGCTCCATCCCCAGTTTTTGGCCAAGATAATGAGTATATCCATATAGTTTCCTAGCTGCTCCCATGAGTGCTGCTCTTGAGCACACCCCATACTTGGTCCACGACCTATCAATAGGAGGCTATAAAGCCATGCCCCAAGGCACTCCACCCATTGCCCAAGTTCTTAACCCATGTTAGCTACCTTTTAGAGCTATATTGCCTTGTAACAGCTACACCCAAAGGACAGAAGCAGAGACGAGTAGCGGGCCAACTACAGAGCCCTTGTAGAACTCAATCTACCCTCTGTGTATCTCTTCTGAAGTTTGTTCTAATTACAGGCAGTAGAGATAGGAAGTGAGGGACAGAAGAGGCAAGAATCAGATACAGGCTGTCATAGGTTTGCTGCTAGCCACTTTCTACTCTTACAGCCTAGAGTGCAGTGGAGCTTCTGGGGCTGGGCTGGGCTGAACTGCTGTCAGGAGACAAGCCTAAAGGCTTTTTAGTGTAGATGGCTGACAGGGTGGGACTTAGCAGTGGTGTAGATAAAGACCACTCCTCCCCTAGAGCAGGGTTACCAACCCAGGGCATTTTTTTCTTACTGACAATGTGCAAAGTTGTTTGTTGGGTATTTTTTTTACTGATGACCAAATTTTTACTGACAAATATTTTTACTGACATATGTTTTATATAATTAAAATGTAAACCTTCTGCCAGGCCCTGGATAAGGGCTGGGTTCATACCATAAGAAAAAAGTTTGGAGATTATCAGTAAAAAAATATATAACCCACTTGACTGTAGCAATGATTTTGTAACATGCTTCCCCCACCCCAAGTATCCCTATTTGCCTGTACACCTTGGTGCCCATGACTGCACCCTGCACCACACTGTCCTCACCAGCCCCACTCCCCATGTCCCAGCATGGACACACACAGAAGAATCATTGTCTTCCTACCTGATACCCAGCAGTGTTACAGGAAAATGGGAGGCAGCACTGGGAATAGCAGCAGCAGCACATGGCTGGGGAGATGTGGGGAAGGAGGCACAAAGCGGAAAAGAGCTACCTTTGGGGTGCTGCACTCCTGCGCAGACAACAGGTGATGCTGCTGTGCTCTGTCTGTGCTTCAATAGTGTATCTAGTTTGTTTTCCCACCATGGAGCTTTAGCCAGCTCCATGCATTTATTGAGTTGATTTTGCAGAGCTGCTTTTGCTTTGTGATTTATGGACAGCACAGTTTTCTTATGGATTTTATGTACCAGTGATTTTTAGCCTGGTTATTTACAGTGTCCATAAATTTATGGACAGTAGCTCAGAGGATCTTTTTGCAAGTACATGAGGCCTGTTTCTTTCCGGGGCTCCCACTGGGCAAAAGTGGCTCCTTGCTCCCTCTTACTCTTTTGTGCACTCTGTTTCTGAGTACGGAATCATTCTTGAAAGCAACATAGCTGAGGACACCAAGTGCACACAGCAGCTGGCTGAAGCCACAAAATAATCAGCTGGAAATGAGTCATATGAAGCTGCCTCAGCCCAAAAAATCACAGCCAGCTCTGTACAGGACTAAAATAGATTGTAACAGACTGAATAAGGGTTCTGTCCAACTTCTAGCAAATTAAAGTAGCTTGAAGGGCTATGCAAAGATCAATGCTGTTCATTATTACCACTGTTACTTGTATAGTGCTCACTTTGCATTATGTGCCTTACAGACGCCTGGAAAGACAGTCTCTGCACCACAGACAGACATGGAGTTCCAGTGGTGTAACCGGTGATGTAATGGCTACTGAGGAACTGATTGTGCTAATCTGTAAACTACTGCACATCCCCAGCGTGGACATGACATTTCCAGACACCTGAGCAAAGTAAGCCCCTGGATGTGCAACATATTTAAAAGAACATAATTGTATTTTACACCAGAGTAAAAACACAGTGGGAATATAGGATGTTTTAACATGTGTTCTCAGGGGGGAATGGGTGGGGGCGAGGGGGGAAAGGGTGAATTAGAGCAGCTTCAAGAGTGCTGTAATTAAAGCTCCTTCAGTGTCTCGTGTATCAGCATCCCTCTGCTTCAAAATGGTGACAGAGGCGCTTTAACTACAGCTTATCAAATGAGCCTTAAAGCACCCCTGCCACTATTTTGAAGAATGGGAACACTGATACATGAGATGCAGACACTGGCTGGAGTGAGCTAATTAGTATGCTCTAGAAGACCCGATTAATTGAGTCTGCACTGATGTGCTGTAATTACAGTGCTTTGGAGGAGCCTCCCCACATGTCTACAGGCACCCATAATGTATAAACCAACACTGGTATAATTACTCAGATCAGGAATTATACCATGTCTTAAATCAGGTATCAAAGTACCATGACCAGAATCAGTAGTAAAGCTACATCAGTTTAAGCACTAGGCAGAATAAATAACACAAGGTAAATTGGCTGTTACCTGCTCTCCCACTGCTTAGTGGCAAAACACTGTAATAGTACTCATTGCAAGCACCAATACCAGGAGAGCTGGTTATCTCCCCACATTCAATCTC
This sequence comes from Crocodylus porosus, assembly GCF_001723895.1. Lineage (NCBI taxonomy): Eukaryota > Metazoa > Chordata > Crocodylia > Crocodylidae > Crocodylus > Crocodylus porosus. Next base: position 14,725,824 of record NW_017728949.1, on the reverse strand, counting down.
AGTCTGATTTACACTGGCATTACTGTAATTCACATTGGTAAACTGGGGCATTAGATTTGCATCAGTCACAGAAACCAACGTAGCTTCATCAAAACCTCTAACATAATCAAACAAAGCTGGTGGACAGTGTCAGTGCAAATTTCCCTAGTGTAAAAAGGACTATGCCATTAAGAGACGTGGTAGTAGTATACCCCAGGAAGTGAAGCCACCTGGATCTGTTTTGTGTGTGGGTAGGTTTGGCTGGGCCCTGTTTTCAATGCTGCCAAGTCTCACGACTTCATCATATGTCCAATTATATTTGTTAAAGCCTTAGCTCCAGGGCTCATGTTAGTTCATAAGAATCTCTGCTTCAGTTAAATTTCCATTCCCCATCATTGTAAAAAAAAAAAAAAAGAAAAGAAATATGACACAAATTTAATAAGGTGGAAGGCAAATAAAAGCTGATTTTTTAGAAATTGCATGATTTATTCTTAGTTTCCTGCTTCGCTTCTCCTCTCTTTAAAAACATACCTAGGATCTCACTGTGGGGGTAAGAAACACAATTACAAGTCACTGCTTTATGCAGGCCTCTTAAGACTTATAGGCCAAGCCTTTACCTATTTGGCTTTTCTTCAGTGGTGTGAGAAGGTCAGAGAATACAGGGAAATATTCAACCAAGGGGAAAATAAGGAAGAGATCCAGCTGTTACAAACCGAGCTAGAAGAGTAAACAGCCCATTTTTTATTCTATGCAGCTGTCTTAAAAATCTATTAAGTCACTGAAGGTTTCAGCAAGAGCAAAAATGCCCCCCAAAACAATAAAAACTAGAAACAAAACTGTATATATTTTTTGGGAAATTACGTTTTTATTATTTTAATAGGTTTCTCTTTCAACTCTTTTCCAGCCGATTTTCTTTGATTTAAGAGCAAACAGCCATTAATATTAAGTGGTTATTAATGGATGCAGTATTGATGTACTTGGAAAAAGCTTCAAGAGTCATGTTTTTTGGATTATAAAATTTGAAGTTTTCTTTTTCTTCAGCCAACAATTGCCCAGTCTTCCAAAGCAGGCAGTATCTTATGCCATGGCCTCAGATGCTTCTGACCAAACTTCTGCTTTGAAGATAACAAGGACAAAGCTTTTATAATACTGTGGAGTTAATGCAATTGTGCATCCTGTTGTCTGCTTTTCAGTGCTTCAGTACAAATAAGTTAAGGGTTAAATGTTGTAGGTCAGTTTGGTTTCTCCAGTAATTTCTCAGAATTGAAACTTATTTCCCAGCAGAACAGGTTGTGCCAGGGTAGTTTCCTTGTATTGCCAACCAGCTCGCTTCACTATAGGTTTGCAGGGACCCTGCTAAGGTGAGGGGAAAGTTATTTGCCAAATGATCCTAAGTCTCTCTACTGGTGTCTCTCAAAATGTGACATTGTCACCCAAATGGGGACAGACATATAGGTTCTCTCTACTGAAGACATACTTTGCTTCCACCTTTGCTTCTACACATATAATTAATGCGACTGAATATACTCCAGTTCAATTTGAGCTGGAGTAAACCAATCCCAATGTCACTATTTACATGTGTGTTTAAGCACAGTAATTTACTGTAGCATAGGACAGGACCTGTGTTTGATGGGACTATCCTATGCTGGAGTAAATTAATCCATTGTGAACTGCTAATTGCAGCACGGGTGATGATTTACTGTGCATTCAACTAGCCTAATGTGCAGTAAAGCATACATGTGGATATGCCCCTATTGCTGAGATCTACTCGGTGCAGGAGAAACCAGTCACTTCCTCTAGCGCACTTCACATTTGGGGGCACAGCTGCTACATAGGGTTGTGTGGAATAGGCAGAAGCTCATGGATGTGCACAGGCTTTGGCAGTGGCAGATAGCTGTCTACCACCAAGGACTCCTGGTGGCAGGGCAGCATAAAAGATGGATGTACCCTAATTCACAACTGCCCCAGCCCCAGTTCCAAGATGAGTTAAGGCATGGTTTGAACTCACGTCAGAGGATTGTAGTCCCTGAGGGAATTGACGTAGTATAGCTCTGCCACTGCTGCCCTGCCTTACCTTTCTTCCACCAATACACTTTGTATTTGGGAGCATGTGGTGAGGCATATGGTCTGGAATTGGCTGTGCCAACTTTCTGCCACAGGGGAAATTCTCAAACTAGGCAGCTGCAGCCCAATTCCAGCCCTAGCGCACCTCTCAGGTGGCATGAGAACTCATTAAGGTACTCTGTGGTATAACAGTAATCACATGTGCCAAAAATGTCTATTGTTAGGAATATACATAAGCAGCAGCATGTTTTACTGTAGCTTTCAAGGTATTCCTAACTGAACTGAATGTGAATTGCCCATTTGATCTGTAACCCTCTGTTCTTTCGTTCAGAATTTATCATCTCCTTTTACATCAATACAGGAAGAAATCACTATTCAGTTTAATGTAAAACAGTGGAATCAGAGCATTCACTTTAAAGAAAAGGCATTAATAGTATCTGTAATAGACCTATTTTTGTGTAAAACTATACAAAACATGATAGATGAGTAGAAATAATGACGCACAGTACTTATAGTGCACTTTTCTTCCATAAATCTTACTACTTTTTCTACCATCTAGAAACAATGCCTTCTGGGAGTGAATTACATTAATTAGGCTTTCAAGTGGGTTGTTTTTGGGTTGGGGGGGCAGAGGTAGGGGATTTGTCTTCTGTATTCTTCTGCCTTTCCTTTTATGTTCTGTGTTTATGTTGTAAAAGCTTGTTAATTCCATTGAGTCCAACTGCAGTTACAAACACAGGATGACTAATTTAGTCCATTATTCTTAAATACACATGGGTACAGGGGGGCAAGGATTTGTGACATAAAAGGTGCATCTAGACAAGACATTTTATTGCTCATTAGACTGATCTAATGTACAGTAAAGCATCACTGTCTACTCATGCACAGCAATTACTGCCCAGTAAGTCAGTCTAATGCGCTGTTTTCTAGTACCTATAGATACAAGTACTAGAAATCGGTGCATTAAACTAATTCACTGAACCACATGTGTAGGTGCTGACCAGAAGCAAATTGTTCCTGCTAAACTTAGGCAGCAGGGGGCCACTGGGGGGTGGGGAGAGCTGTCCTGACTCAGTGGGATACTGTCTGCCACCCCAGGGAGATCAAGACCCATCCCAAACTCTGCAGTTTGCTGGAGTGTGCAAAGTAGCATGCTCTGTATCATGTACTCAGTGTCCGTGTGCTTCAAAATGGCAGCGGCTTTTTTTTTTAATGAATAAGCTTTAGTTAAAACACCCCCATCACCATTTTGAAGCATGGGACACTGAATGCACATGACTCTTTGGGCGCTTTAATTAGAGCAGCTCTCAGAGCCATTCTAATTAAAGCATCCCCCCTTTCACCCCAGAGCACATGTAAAGACACCTGTTGATCTGAGATTCCCATGTCTGTTGCCCTGGGACAAACCGTGAAAAGGTCCACAGGGTAAGAAGTGTTAAAAGTTTGCCCCAGCCCACCACAAACTTTATCTGAACAGTTGTCCTGAGATTGCATCCTTGAGTAAGTGACAGAAAGTGGCAGTGCATTCAGCCTTTCACTATAGACGGTGTTTCAGTAACTGGCACTGCAATAGCCTCTTATGAGCATCAATGCCTGAGTCCTTCATTGGGTCAGCTGCTTGAATCTGTGAATTTAAAGGAACTGCTTGAATCTGTGAATTTAACAACCAGGTTGTTCGTGGTTTTGCTATTGGCAGTGAATCCATTACATGGCCTTCTCTTACATTATTGCATGTGTTTGCTTTTCCGTTTTCAAAGAACAACACACACAAAGATTTTTGTATATTAGGAAAAAAGGATGTCGGTACACCTCTCTGTCTTCCTGACTGTATGCATAGAGGGAGATCTGGATCTGCATGAGTTAATGCAAAGTGGAGAAAAAGGCAACTGTCTTTGAAGCAACCCAGATCCCTTTGCAGATCTTCCTACTGTACCAACCTACGCATAGACATGAAAAATGACACCAGATGACTGTGATGACAGTCTCTTCTTTCAGACTCAACTCTCAAAATAATTCCTTAACATCCTCTAAACACTGTATTTGAGCTCTTTACACCATTAGGTGAAAGAGTAAGAGCTGGATTCTCAGATACTTAGTCTGACAAAGGAGTTAGATATCTGAGATATGGACACTGAGTTAAACTGTCAATATTTTGTCACTATCTTGCTACGTTTTTCCACCCAGTGTTCTTTCCCAGCACACACACCTTCATGTGTGATGCCTGTTAGTCTCTTTTCTTGAGAGATGTTGAAATGTTATTGTCAATGTGGAAATTTTCATCCATAGAGTTTTACCTTTACATCTAAAATGAAGGGGTAAGAGGCTGTTGAAATGCTGAAAAAGAATGATACCAAAATGAAAGTGGTTTTTTTAAATTTTTGCTGAAGATTTTCACAGGAAAAAATGATTTCCTAACCATTTCTAGTTTTCTCTTCTCTCTGAATTCTTTCCAGATGATTGCCATTCAAGGAATACAGACAATGTTTCAAATCTAGAAAACATAGGCCAAGCACTTAACATTGAAAAACAACTTGGATATATGTATGAATATTACATATATCCACTTATTGCACGAACAACTTTTTCCTAATCCTTAAGTATTAGAAAACAGAATGAGAGTTTTCTTGGGGTCAGAAGGCTCTCCATCTACTTTTCTTTTAAAAGTATTTGGTGCCTGCTCATGTTGCCAATAAGATACTGGACTTGATGGTCCATGGGTCAGGCTTTTCTTATGTTCCTAGAAATAGTTTTTTGAATGATAGGGCTTTCCTAGATTGGAAAGTTGTTTCTGATTAAGTTGGACTTTCAGTGCACTTACATACATATTCCAGGAGTTGGGGGGGGGAGGGGGTGGACAGGTGCTCTAATTAATGCCCCCCAAAGTGTCTTGTGCGAGGTTCGAATTACAGGGAGCTTGGACAAGATCCCCCCTGTAAGATTTGAAAATCATAACCTGGGAGAGTTTTTGATTTTACTAGGGCATCATGATGTGCAGCCTAAGTTTTTCTGCAGACCTTCCCCTCCCACCTCCCCCCCCCCCACAAGAGTCAAAGTGTAATTTGAACCATGGTTTTGCGCATCAGCTTCCCCATGCTGAAAAATGGTTGTAGGGGCACTTTAACTAAAGCTTGTTTGATAAACTTTAATTAAAGTGCCCTTGCCACCATTTTTCAGTGCAGGGATCCTGATATAGGAGATGCTGGAGTCTGCTGGAGCACGGTAATTATCACACTCCAGCAGATTTGATTGAGTCTGCTCCAACACACTGTAGTTACAGTGCATCAGAGCAGCTTCACTGCTCATATATAGGCATCCTTAAAGACTAAGAGGGTGAATCCACACAAGCATGCATGTGCCAGGACATGTGCTTCCTCTGGGACAAATAATAGCAGGACATATTTGTGTCATTGCAGTTTGTCCCCAGTCATGTTCCTGCACACATGCTCTGGAGCATGGCAAAGTGATACAGGAAGGGTAGGGGAGGCTGGGGCCAGCAGCCTTACCTGGGATCCTAGGGGCCTCCCTGGGCAGCAAAATGGCTCTGGTCAGCCAGTTTCTGGTGGTGCACACTGCTGCAACGTGTACGGTGCTGCTTTTTTTAGCAGCAGGATCTCCTGGTGTCAGAAAAACCTGCCATTGTGCAAATTTGCAGGGCAGTGAAAGGGTGCACATGAGCCGCGTGCTGTTTGCGGCACCTCAAACTGCACACGCATGCTCATGGGGACGTGCCCAGAGTGTTTATAGAAGCAGGTTTTCAGAAACATTTGTTCTGTGTGGCTTTATGCTGCCTAGAGCCTCGATATGATGTGAAAAATCTTCCTGCCAACTGCCCGGCTGAGGGGTGCTCAAGCACTGAACCTGTGTGCCATATCCAGCCCACAGAGCTGTGTCATCTGGACTCTGAGGCCTCATAACTTTCCAGAAATTTGGCAGGGGACAGTGGTACTGCTCATGCTTCTCCTCTGCCAACAAATTTCTGGACCTATGGGGAGCCCTGCAAGCTGGATAATGTTTCCCTGCGAGCCAGATCATGCCAGTGTGCAGCTAGATCCAGACATTAGGGCTGGGCAAAGCTTTGGTCCCTGATTCGATTCAGCAGAGATTTGGCTTCATTCAGTGGCTGAATCTCTGAATCAGAATTGAATCTGAGCACCCTTTAATCTCTCTGAATTGAATCAGACAGATTTGGAAAGATTCGGTGATTTGGGCATAGACACAGCTTTAAGTGTTTTTTCTACAAACCTCTAAGTAGCAGGTGGCTTGTGAATGCTGTGTTGCTGGGGACCATGGAGTGTCCCACAGAAGTGTGGGGGGCTCCACTGCGTGCTCGGCAGCAGACCTGGAAGTGGACCAGAAACATTTCCGGTCTACTTCTGGGTCTGCCAGACAGCGCACCGGGGGACCACCCGGTGTTCCCCTGGTTCAACGACTGGTGCACCCAGGGTCCTTCCATGGCCGATCACCAAGCTGTGGTGGGTGTGAGGGGCCCCTACGCGTGCTCCCTGGAGGACCCAGAAGTGGATTGGAAGTACTTCTGGTCCACTTCCGGGTTTGCAACTGACCACACAGGTCCCCCCCCTTCCCCCCCGCATACATGCAGTGTTCACGAGCTGTGCCTGGTACCTTGAGGTATATAGAAAAAACATTTAAAGCTGTGTCTACGTCCAAATCATTGATTCTTTGAATCAGCATCAAATCTTCAGATTTGGCCGAATCGAATTGGAGACAGTGATTTGAATCAACAAATCGAATCACTGTCCCTGATTCAGGCTGAATCCAAATCTAATAGGACCTGTTTCACACACCCCTACCAGACATGCAACATATACATACTTAGAGTTTTTGCACTCTGGATTTCTTAACACTTTTATTATAAGAAACCTTTTAAATAGTCAATTGCTTTCTGTAAAGGAGCAGGACTAGCACACAGGAGACTGCTCAAAAATAATGAACAACGAGATGATCCCCACTTTGAAGAGCTTACATGTTACCTTCTCTAGTTCCTTTCTTAGAGAACTTCATAATTATTGGGGATAGGTCTTGCATAGATAGTACCAGAAAATCAATTGCTTGCTCAATAGATACTGCACAAGGAAAGTAGTACAAGCTTTGCTACGTCTTCACAAATGAGTCCCTTTGCTGCTTCTCTGAACTCAAAGAATCGTTACCATGGAGGTCTCCATTAGAACATTATTAGAAACAAATACTCTGAGCAAATGAAACATACCCATTTTCAATATTTTCTGTGAGTCTGTCATTTGGCCCAGGTCTCAGTTTGGCAAACCACCCTTGGAATTTGGTCCAAGTTGACAGCAACCCCCGTGAGGCAAGATTTACAATTTTGAGCAGGAACTATGCAAAATTGAGCAGTTTTACTCAGTTTTGAACCCCAAACCTTACATCAATCTGTGAGTTTGGCTGACTGTTGATTTGCATTTCTCACAAAGCATTTTCTATGCTTTCTCCAGATGCAGAATGGCTGCCACTCCTGAATTTTTTTTCTTTCTGAGATCTGGATCTCTGAGAAACTTTGGTGTTTTTTAATGTTGTTACCAGTTGCTTTGACAAGTAAGTTTTAAGCACTGAGGTTTTCAACTGTTTACTGCGTACTTGGATAGTAACCTTGATAACTATGAGGCATGTAAAAGACGAAAAGGAAACAAGTCATAACAAGCCTTGTTGCCATAACAGAGGGTGATACAATACTTTGGGATGTAAAACTGATTTCTCGCCATTAGCTTCTCGATGTTATCCGCTCCAGCAGAAAAAAAGTATTTTCATATATTTATTCATTTTTTGTTTTTAAACAACATGAAGAAAAAGGTAGAAGGGTGTCTCTTTCTTCTAAGGGCCAAATCCTGCTCCCACTGAAGACAAATAGAGTATGTTTGTGCAAGTAAGAGGATAATTAAAATCCAGAGGACCCAAGGGAGACCCTGTGAGAGCTGGTGGTGTTAAGTGGAAAAACAGTCTTGTGTGTAAGGCTCTGGACTAGGATTCAGAAAATTAGGGTCCATTCCTGCCTGGTCTACATGCTTCCTGTGTGCTGCAGATGCAGTTTCCATCTACTTCCTTTCTCCCATATCTGGCCTACTAATTTTTTAATTTTTCAGTGGGACAGATTCTTTTTAACTATGTAACTATGGAGTCCTTAAGCTGTAGCCCTATATTGTCAAACAAATCAATAGCAATAAAAATTGAATTTATACCTGTGTAATTAACTAACTGGATCCATGCCTTGATCAGTAGTTTATCAATCACTCTTTACTGTAGACTACAGCAACAGGTAGGAAGGAAACTAAGATGGATATTGTGATGTTTTGAGGAGTCTATATTCAAGTAAAGAATTCCAGTTGATATTATTAAGTCATTATGAAGTTGTTAGAAAGTAAAGTAAAGTAAGAAAATTACTTTACCACAAATTCTTCCATGTGAATAGGTATCCTCCCCTGCTGATGAGGCAGCTAGCACAGACCACCTAGATTAGGGACAATAGAGAGAACTTAGCCTTAACCATTGTACATTGACCAACAAGGAGCTGGATTATAGAATCATAGAAAAACTGGGTTGGAACGGACAGCAGGAGTCCAGCCCCATGCTCAAGGCAGGGTCACCCCTTTCTAAGCCATCCTAACTAGGTGCTTGTTTAAGATACTGTTAAAAACATCTAAGGGTTGAAGATTGTGCAACCTCTCTAGCTAACTTGTTTCAATACTAAGCACTGGACATGGTACTCCAAGTGAAGAAGCATCACCAGTGATGGATGGAATGGAACAATCACTTTCATTGACATACAGCCTAATATGCTATTGGCTTTTTGGGGTATTTTTTTTTTTAAGAAAACATATTATTAGCTCATATTTACCTTTACAGCTCAGTTTTAACTCCAAGGTCTTTTAATGCAGTACTGAAACCTAGTCAATTGTTCTTCAGTGGCTGCGTCTACATGAAATGCTGACTGTGCAGTTGCTCATTAGTACTGCACAGTAGTATCGTATGGTGCAAAGCATGATGGCGCACTACTGCACAGTAGTAACAAGGTACTGTGCAGTACTAATGAGCTATTGTGCAGTCAGCATCATCAAAAAGCCATTTAGGGATGCTATTGTGCGGTAACACTGATTACTGCACAGTCATTTAGTACTTCTGTATGCAACTACTAAATGACTGCGCAGTAAGAACTGCACAGTCAGCATCTTGTGTAGATGGAGCCAGTCAGTATTAAAGTCTGTATAGAAAATGAGCTTACTAGGGGAGAGACTTCATATCAACAAGGTCATCTATTATGATCTTGTTGTGATCATCAGCTGGGGTTGATGAAGAAGTCTCAAGATGGAGAGTACTGGAATTTTAGAAACAAGCAAGAGTTGCTCCTTTCTGGAGGCCATTTTCACCAATTCAAGATAAGGGGGGAAATATTACAGGACTCAGATAAGGCATGGCAGCCCTCCTTCCTAAGCATACATGAACCACCCCAGACTTCCAAGATAAGGGCAAGGGCTTTTTGTTCAGGATGTCTGTTGTTTTCAAAATAGTCTGTACTCATCTGTGCTCTATCTGTGAAATGAAGGATAATGGTGCTTTTTTGACTTGGAGAAAGTTAGGTTGTGAATCTGCTTTCACAGAGTATGCCTCAAAAGTTAAACTGTAACCTCTTAAAACACTATTGCCTTGCAAGGTCCTAAAACACCACCAAAAGAAAAGATAATACCTAAGTTCTTCAGGCATGGTCTTTTCATGCTGCACTTTTACAGTGACTTGCACAATGGGATGTGGTCCATGCTGGGGATCCTAGCTAGACCTGGACAATATGTTTTTGGCAAAGTTTATTTTGCACTGAAAAAAATCTATTCTATCAACCAAAACAATTTGTGAGTTCATTTTGCTTTCGTTGAATTGTTTGGTCAGGAAAAGACTACGGACTGAACAACTATTTGGTCAGAAAAGGACTGTCTCTCCTATGTCCAGAGGTAGCCACTTAACCACTGCCACATCCTTCCCATTCAAAAAACTTGGCATGTGCTTTCCATGTTCTGCTAACTAGCCAAGTGACTGTGCAATTAAATGTCAAATATATTTAGAGAGTATAAAGTGTGTAAATGGCCTGTAATGCAATACTGAGGCTGTGTTTATTTCTAAATATGAACCCTAGCACATCCAACTTATAGCTGTTTTACTAAATGCAATCCATGAAATAAAATCTCCCAGCTCCAGATTCTTTGCAATATTCCCTACTCTCTCCCATTTTATGAAAGAATCAGGATAAAATGTTTTTAATAAAATTCTCTTTTTATATATCAAAGTTCAAATAAATCTTTACCATAATCAGAAGAATGCAAAGAATTGTAAAAGTTTATAGAAAGGGTCATTTCTGATTGGCCAGTACTCAATAAAGTACAGTTTGATGTCCTGTAGTTTATAGGTGTACAAAGCCCAGCTCTTTGGTTTTCAGGTCTGCTGTTAATGTTGTAATGATGTTTAACTGGTGACAAATGAATTACAGGTGGAGAGCTCATTCTCCTTTAAATACAAAGATTGTTTAAATAAAAAAATCTGTCAGTTTTATTTGGTTGCTTTTATTTTTTTAAATTCCCCCAAGCAAACATATTAAGGAATATCATAGCCTGTCAAGAAATGTATGTGGTAAAAACACCAAGTCCCTTTGAAGTGTCCATCATATGTTGTGGAGAGAAAGAAAGGGGATTTCTTTCACTTGTAGTGTAGCTTCTTTTTATTTTTTGCCACTAATTATGGAATTTCTCATTAAAATAACAAGAAGCACATCTGGCTGGGATTCCAGCACATGTTTTCACTTTTGGAACCCAATGAGAACCGTATGGAGATGCTTTTCCTTCTCCCATGCAGAAATGGCAGCATGCAGCTCAGTGTCAGCATCAGTGCTTAGTCCTAGTAATCAAGCTCAGGGTTACCACACCACGCCAAGAGATGAAGAAACACTCTTGGTTGCACACCGGGGCATGAGAGTATGGAGACTTTTGCAGACTAATTTTAAACCTTTATAAATCACATGTGGTTCCCGTTTCCCAGGTCTCTCTTTTGACCTAATCTCCCTGCCGCCCCCTCACCTCCACCCATGCATTTTTCTCATGGCAAAAGCAACTCACGCAGACCTGTAGCGGTTATTTATAAACTCTCCTTGAATGCCAAAGCGCCATGAACAATCCTTTCCCTCCAGTTTACAGGAACACTCAAAGTGCTCTGAAACATATTTTTGACATAACTCATCACTTTGAAGATGCGTCCAAGCTTTTGTTCGCATTTATTGACAGGAAGTTGTTTTTCATTGCTCAGATCAGGAGGGGAGTGGCGGGGTGGGGGGCTCTTGCCAAGTCACTAAGCAGTACCCTTCAAAACTTGATGCTGCATTCTTGGCTCGTGTATTTGACTCACCCACCCATTCCCACTCTGTTTTCCAGTTGCCCAAGGGTTAGAACTAACTTTCCCCTTCTTCCTTTGTGAGTTTTTTTTAAGGGAAACAATTCAGAGCTTAATAAGGGTTAGAGTGTAATGTTTTATGTAAGGCGGGGAGAAGTAGTACAAGGTATTCTTCCCCAGCTGTGCTTACCCAAATCAGGAGATGGCTATGTAAGGAGACCAGGCTCTATAGAATACTTCCCTCCTCTTCATAAGCAAGCCGAAAGTTAATATGGATGGGCCCATGAGATGGGATTCCATCCCCCAAGACTTCTGGGTATGTGAGAGGCCGCAAGATGTGTTGGGTAATGGGCCAGTACAGTGTGCTCATCTCATTTTGCAACTCAGAGGCTTAGGGAAAATTGTGACTCAGAGGGGTGGCTGCCTGAGTCACGGTTTCCCTGTGGCCTGGCATGGCACAGTGTGCTGCCCCCAGTGTGACATCTGTAAGAATACTCTTTATCTAGCTCTCTGCTTCTTAAAGACAATTAAATTTCATGTTGCACCTCACCCATATTTGGTTCTTTCCCCTGTCCTTGCCCTGTAGCAGGCATTCTCTCTGTATTAATTAGGAGGGGAGGGATCAGCTTCCATTAAATAAGGTTACCTCAAACTGATTTCACAGCCAAACTGTCTAATTTACAGTGCGGGGTGAGGGACTAGAGAGAGATACATGTTTTAACTGCCAGTCCTGTCCTCAGCCAGGATTCACTGGCTGTTCATTCCCTTTGACACAAACTGTATAATCTAAGGCAGTATAATCTAAGGGGTTGTACCCTGTTGTCATCTTATGAAGCTTCAAATTGGAAATGTGTATCTCAAGGCCTGATGTGGTCTGCAGAACCTTGTGATAGTGCATCAGGAGGGAAAAATCCCACTGGACCCTCTAAGCCTGGGTTTAGTCGGCAGGATTGGCCATTCAATATTTTTTTTTAATGCGCAATTGCAGCATTTTTGACATTGAATCAGGAATCCACAATGAACTCCAGACCCTATTGACTATTTAACAGGAACTGTGCAGTATAGATTTATAGTTTGATGAGATGAAATTTTGGACCCATGGATATCACAAGTGATACCTCTACTAACTCTACTGGGGATAGGACTTCACCCATGAACGTTAAAACCAGAAAGGAATGTTGTGATCAGTTTGTCTCTGTTCATACATAGCACAGACTAGACAATGTCACCCAGTGAGCCTATATTAACTTCAGTAACTTCTAGTTGAACTAAAGAGGTAGCCTAGTTTTAATTTAAGGACAGAGAATCCACTGTTTGCTACTCCTCATGTAAGTCAGTCCAGTGCTTAATCACTTTCACTCTTAAACAATTTACACATTATTTACCATTTGAATTTGTCTGGGTCCATAATTTGGACCTTAATATGAATGTAACATTGACATGTCCTCTCTTCTCTACTACTGTTTTCCATAAGAGTGAACCTTTAACCTTCCTAGCTCTACTTTGTGATTTGACAGTCAGAGGTACTGAAATACTATGCAGAGGTTTGCCCTCACCTTATTTAGACCCAGCCCAGAAGAAGGAGGTATCTATCCAGTAAGCTTCTCCCTGCAGAATGTCTACTTTAATAACTCTGGATAATTGTGAGGACAGAACTTTTGACTGATTGTCCAAACCAAGACAAGTATGAACATGCTGAGGCTCACCCATCACTGGCGATCAACTTTTCTTCATTTTTCTTTCCACTGGGTTCCAGCATTTATGTTAACTCAAAGTTTCTCTTTTTCCCCATCAACACCATGCTCTCTGCTTTTTCCATTCCAGTCTATCTCTTCTCTTCCCTGATCCCCTTTTTCACGCAGAGATTTGTTTTTATTTCCCTTGATGGTTAAAAGGCAATAAAATTTTAATTTTTCAGGGCCTGACTTGAATTTTTGTTGAAAACTGAAACCCCCCAAATGGAGAATTTTCAGCTAAAAAAAAATCTCCCTCAAAAAACAAACAAACAAAAAAACCCAACTGGATGAAAATGAAATAAAATGTCAGTATAATCAGAAAGCTATTTTAATAAAAAAAGCATATGACAGAAAATTTCAACCAGCTCTCTTTGCACTCTGTTCTTAGTCTTCTACTTCTGCAGTTACATCCTTTCCTTTTATTTCATTACACTCTCCTCATAACAAGATTTTTGTCTCCTAGTTTTCCTCCCTCCTCCCTAATTTGATAAGATACCCTTTCATATTGTCCAGCCTCAACTGAGTCAGTACATGCTCTCTTTCTAGTGCCTATCTTAATTAACAGAATTGCTACAGTATCTCCTTGGATACAGAGATGATCACTGTAGCCTTGGCTTTGATGGGGAGACTTTTGGAAGATTAGCAAAAAAAACTCAGCATAGGTAAGGCCTTGCATGGGAGAAGGAACAACCTGCAATATAATACTGCACTTAATTGCTGACCACTGAAAACTCAGTTAAATTTAGTTTAAGAGAAGACTCAAGGATGTCATTGTTTTGGAAAAGGTATCTTGTTGAATAAACACAGTCCAGTTTGAGTTCACTATCCAGGAACTGTTCAGTAAGGAAGAAAGAGAGAAGGCTCTATAAGTTGCCCTCTACAAGAATGGGAAAAAACCCTGAAACATGTAGTAGCCCTATAAAGGCAAAGATTCATCACAGCAGATTGTCCCCAAAGTAGAAGGGTGCAACTTGGCCAGCAGGGACCTCTAGTGGGTCAGTCTTGGTATGGTAAAAGGGAAGAAAGAAACAAGAAAGCTACATGCTAGTAGTAATAATTTACTAAAAGAGAAACCTTTTCAGACCTACTAGTTGCCTTCTTATCCAAGTCAGAAATAAATTGTTAGGGCTAGAACCTCACCTGATGTAAACCAGCATATCATTGTGGATTAATTTAAACCTGCAATAGGTCCAGTCTCTTTTTCCAATCATACCATAAAGCCTGTTCTGATGGACATGCTAACGAAACCTAGGTAGGACCCTGCTGAATAGAGGAAAGAACCCAGAAGAGCAAAAGTTCAGGACCTTGGCTAGTATGGCAGGCTTATGGTCACTGTGTCACTGATGGTGTCCTGCTTGTCTGAAATGTGCCACACTGGGGTCTATTCACCAATCATGACACATTGTTACAAGAAATTTTACTTGGAGGAGCTGGTTAGTGGGCTTTCTCCGACCCCAGGTGACTCTGCTGGTGCTTCTTCTGTGGGGCTTCTCCTCCCCTACACCCCACTTAAGTGGTATGGATCAGCCTCAGTGATGTTTTGGCATAACAAGCATGCCATTCCCCACCAGTGGTAATGTCCAGCTTAGAGGTTACCTGCTGGGGTCTGACTGAAACATTGTTAATTAACAAAAATAGTAAAAAACAGTATTTTAATGAAAATGGCTTACATGATGCAGTGGGCAGGGCAATAATGCCCAAGGACTGCATGACAAGCCAGGCACCTGGGGAAGATAGCCCAGGCAGCACTGAGGGAGTAGCAATCGATGGGCCAAAAAAACAATCGATGGGCCAGGTCATGACAGTATATGGCCAGATGCATTCCTTTATGCCTATACAACACTAGGGCCATCCAACTGGAGTATAAATAAAATGCCTGCCTAAATATGAAAAAAACCATACAGCATCCAGCAAGAGCCTGAGCATGTGTCCTTCTGCCACCTGGGAGCCCACACCTGCAGCCATCTTAGCACTTGGGGCTTCCAGAGGCATGGTTCACCTGGTTCTCACTTGTTCCCATGTTGCAGGTACCCTGAGGCTGAACCTGTGTTGGTGGGATGACCTGATGTTGTTTTGCCAGGCGAACCCTGGAGCAGGGACATGCCAGCTTCCTCCTAGCAGTGGGGAGAGCTTCCAGTTTTGCTCCCAGTGCTCCCCCCTGTGGTCTGGCTCCTAAGGTCTTTTTATGCCTGGAGCCTCCAAGCACTGGACCTATTGACAGGGCTCCTTCTGGCCGTGTGGCAATGGCTGACTCTCCCACAGACTGGCCCCCCCGGAATGCTGGCGCCACAGTGAGTATGACATGAGCCTGCCACAGAAAAGAGCACTTTGAGATACAAGGAGTTACCAAGGGAAACCATTAAAGATATTTTGCCCTTTGCTCATGCAAACATTCTGAAACAACTGAGCAGTGCTAGTGCAAAATGTGGCTGTCCTCTATTTAACATGGAAAAGAGAGATTTAAAAACAGGTTATACCTACTTTTTTATATTGCAAGTGGGATCAGTTATTATATCCTATATGCCTGAGTGTGTGATTCCAGGGGAACTGTAATGCAACACTGGGGGCACTTCAAGTGATTCCACTTGCTTTCCACTTACTAGCAATAATTATTACTTCTTGGCTTGTTGCTCCTCTTCAGAGTGTAATGTTATTGCTTGGAATGGTATGTTAACTTAGTTTTTACCAATGCCATGTGTTTTCCCTCTTTTACCCCACTAGCATGTTAAGAAATGTTTGTCTAAGGATGGTCAAGGGAATATGATTCTAATATTACTATAGATGATATATAAAATGTTCTAGACAGTATTCTATGTTTGAACTGTGACCCCAATTTTGAAACATATACAGTTGTTAATAAGATATTCAAATCCTACATTTGAATGCTCAAATTGGCTGGCTAAGTAGAAAAGGCACTTACGTGATTGCAGGTGACTGCCAACTTGAGTGTTAAGATGCAACATTCTTTTTTTTTAAATCCTCTCCATTAGAAAATTGGGCTCATAATTTTGAAGGCATGGTTTTGCCTAAGAAACATGATTTACAGTATTTTCTGAACACACCAGACTCTACTTCTTATGTCCTTCTTATGTCCTTCTTATGACCCAGATGAACATGGAATGGGCACCATATTGGTCAAGGGGCCTCCAGAATTGAAAATATGAGTTGCTACAATTTGAGCTAAAAAGTTAGGCTTTATGATTCTGCTCTACCAAAGTCACATTCTTGCTGCACTGGACACAGAGGGGATCCTACACAATATGCTCAGCAGTGGGCTGCATTTCCAATCAAAGTGCTAATGCTGTTAAATAGCTTCATGACTCAGATGGACACAGAAGGTACTTCCAAGAAGGCAGAGTTCTGCTTGGTAAGGGCTAGAGTTGAAAAACTCAGGAGGAATACAAGTGAAGAATGTCATTTCTCAGCTCTTGGAGTCAGCAGTGGTGCAGAATGTAGTTCTTCAAAATAAGTGGGAAGGGAAGAGTTGAGGATGTGTTTTTTGGCCTCAACTCCCTAATCACAATAGAACTGGAATGAGGTAAGATGGAGAGTTGGAGCTGCCTTCTGGAGTAGAAAGGAAGACATATTTCTAAGCCATAATCCCTGCTTTAGATGGTACAGGTTTTGTGCCACTTCTTACTTAGAACTTTGTCTAAAGGCACTAGCTAACCCTTGTTACCTGCCACAAGTTCAGTTGTTCCGGTTCAAGAGGATTAGGCAGATAAGATTCAGGAAGTTGCCTGCTGTTACCTAACAGCATCAGGTCATTTTATATCATGACATTTTTGTTACATTTTATAGCTTCACTTTTTATGGGAACTGGAACAAGCCAAAGGTGCATAAGGGGAAATTTCTAATACAGATAGTGACTGCAGGGAAAATTTCCCAACCCCACAGAACTTTTACGAGCTCTACCATAATGGCAATTCCAACACTAGGGCTGCAACTGCAATGGCAGTTGACGCCTAATACATCATAACCTGCTTTCTATTTAACAAACAACTTGGCTTTATTTATTGCAAGCGGTTACCCTTGCATAGGCCTGAAACGTATGGGAATTCCAACACCTTTTTTTCAGCAGCAGGCGCATTTCTGCTCTCTGACAGTATGTTCATCATTGTAGCCATCAGATGCATTACAATTTGCTGATTTCACAGGTCACAGCACTGAACTGAAATGCCACCTACAAGAATGGGATACTTTAAGTTAAGTCACACAGGTTATCTTTGGAGTAACTGGGATTCCCTTGATTGTTACTCACTTATTTTAAAGGCTAAGAATAGATATGCTCCAATCATGAGTGTCTTACACTCCTTGTGGCATTTAACATTACAGAATTTAGAGACAGGTTGAGCCAGCATATATTTGACCTTACAATATTAGAGATATGGATTGTTTTGCAAGCTAATAATTTCCTTAGCTCTCTGATTGCATGTTAAAGGTTAGATAGAGGCAGTACTGGTGACTTTGTACCATTCTCCTTGCTACATTATTGCAATATTGTCAGGATATATAGTGAGTTTTCCCTTTAGCAAGGGATATTCACCCATTTAGGGAGTGGGAGATGGATGGAGAAATGAAAAAAATTCAATGCAACCAGTTCCTGATGTGATATATGCAACTTTTCATGCCCCCCGTGCTTTGCATTTCATAATTATATGAAATTAGCTCATGTTGCTGCATCAGCAGCTTTCTGTACACCATCACAGTCTCTTTCCTTTCAAGATGAACAGGTTCTTTTCCCCAGTGCCCTTGTTCTGAGAACCATCTCACCCTTTCACATCATGTGGTTAAAGCAGATAAGCAAATATTCTTCTTCCGTTACAGTAGAGACCATTCTCCCAACGGAAACCTCACGTAATAAGCAGGAATCCGCCATATGGTACTTTGTGCATGCATATGTTGTTTTCCACATGAATGCAGAAAGTACTTTGTAGCTGATTCCTGCTCTTTACCTGCATGCCTCTTTACATGTCTCTGCATGTGTGTGCATAACAACATAGAAACGTTATACTGGCGAGACTGGCAAGGGCAGCATTGATGGGTGAGTCAAATGTCATTACCAGGGACTCTGATTTTCTCTGTTTAAAAATAGCAAATCCTTTGATAAAAATTTCAGCTTCTCTGATTTAAACCCCCCAAATCCACATTTTTCCATGATTAAAATGAAACATCACTATATATATTGGCATCAGTTAAACACAATGTTTTATTGATGTATTTAGAATTTTAAAGCCATTTGGAAGTCTGCCAGTGCCTCAATCACTATAATAAAATTAATTCCAAATACCTATATATTTTGGCATTCGATTTTGGGTGTTCAATTAGGGTGAGTAAACTGCATGCTGTGCTTCTTAACCAGATGATTGTCTGAAGAGTCTTTATACATAATCTACAATTCACTGATTGAGCAGCATTTCAGCAGTGCACCCAGAAACTGAGTCGCCTTCTCAGTTAGTGTTAACTTTTATAGATTGAAATCAAGGGAGGTATGCTAATATACAGCAGATGAAGAGCTGGCCCCAGATATTTTCCAGAGTTTATCTCTCTCTCTATATATGTATATATGTGTGTGTATATGTATGTATGTATATGCACACCCTGATCAAAGCATCCAAATACAGAATATGAACACCTGAGGAAGCCCCAATGTTTAAATATCAACTTTATGGGCACTATATTTTAATCAATGTTTGTATTTCCCAGTCTGTCAGGCAAATATTAGTCTTTATTTAGACATGTGAACACATACTTAGACATGTAAACACACATCTAGTGTTCAGAGGTGCAGGTCACCCACAACCCCAAGTTAATAAGTCTTTCTGGTGATCAGCACCACTGAAAAGTAGGTGCCTTTATTACCCAGGTGACTCAGTCTAAGTCATATCATCCCTTTCTTCAGATAAAGTTTCTATGCAGAAATCAGTTTCTGCATAGAAAAAAATGTTATAAATGGGGGATTAGTTCCTGAACCAAGGCCTGATACCCTATTTTCACCAACAATAACCCAGAATTTTGTACTCAATCAATTATAGATGAGTAATATAGCTTCACTAATGTATTTACATTGTAAGTAGCAATCATATTGATTTGGAAGGACTTCTTTGAGCTGACTTTGCTGGACTTTTTGAAGGGCTCTTGGTTGGACTTTTTGAAGGGCTCTTGACTGGAGTCTTCTCAGGAGTCTTGGCTGCAGGTTTTTCTAGAGTCTTGTCTGCTTTCTTAAAGGCAGCGTCCAAGGAAGTTTGGACAGATGTTCTCCAGGGAGATGGGAGATGACATAGCAAACTTGTTCGCTAGCATGGTGTGGTATCAGATCAAGCATTGTAAAGTCGAAACTGATGTCAGAAAGTTGAAACGGTGTCAATTTATAAACGTTGTAAGTGTGAAACATTGTAACTTGAAACGTTGTAAGTTGAGGACTGCCTGTACAATGGAGCATAAAGAACAGCAAAACCAGAAGGTCACAATTACAGCTCCAGAGTCCCCTCTCTCACATCCTCATGCTTCAAATGTGATAAAAGCCCCAGTTTGGTTGTATGGCTTGCAAGTGAATTCTTGTATTTCCCAAAGTATAGAACAATCCTTTGCTATTGATAGCTGAGAATTTGGGGAGAATTGTATTAGAGTTCACCAGCATATTGTCATCTCAAAAAAGATTACTTTCTTTCATTATTTTTTTTAAACTCGGCAGCCCTGGAAAGCATCAACCTAATTCCATCATGAAGAGGCATTATTGTGGGGGGAGTTTGACATGCAAGCCTCTGATGTTGAAATTGAAATTTCACACTGCTGTGGGCTTAGGACATTTTATGGATCAAACCAGTCCCATCTCTAATCCATCCCTGGATGAGTAATGAGACTGAATGCCTTCTGGAATTAATGCCATGACAGACAGTTCTGCATTTCAGGACTCTCCTTTTTGAAAAATTACTATTATCTTGTTGTTGTCGTCGTTGTTAGGTTCTGTTATTGGGTGGGGGTGCGTCGTCGTGCTGATCTGGTAAATGCATCATCTAAATACAATCTGCTACAACAAACAGACGACCCAGGGGAGATGAAGGAAACCACATGAAAAACATGATGAAAGTTGCCTCCAGGCTCCTTAGGTCACACTTCAGTTTTAAGCAGTTGGAGTTTTTATATCTTGCCTGATTCTGTCATTAATAAACAAACACAGAATTCGTCAAGTTGGTGTTAAAATGTCCAAAGTCCTTCTCCCTAAACATATGCTCTTTCTACTATCTAATGCTGCACATCAAGAAAGTAGAGGTCAGATTCTTAAAGGCACCTAACCCCCAGTGAGTACTGAGGATCTTGATTTTCATTTATAGTTTCATAGTTTCATAGTAGCTAGAGTCGGAAGGGACCTAGG
>NW_017728949.1:14692260-14705174 GCF_001723895.1 Crocodylus porosus | reverse complement strand
CCTGGAAGCCGGTTCCAGGCCCTAGCCGCCCTGACTGTGAAGTAGCGCCTCCTAATATCTAATCTAAACCTACCCTCCGCCAGCTTGTGACCGTTACTACCGGTCACTCCTGGCAGCACACGGGGGAACAGGGACTCCCCCAGTACCTGCTGATTTACACTGAGGGTATGTCTGCACTGGAGAACGATACTGTTGAGCATGCCCTGCCTTCCACTCTCCCATTTGTGTGCGCCAAACCCACAAATACAGCAATGAAGCTGGTCTAGGGATGCCCCGTGTGGCCTCTCTCAAGCACAGGAATGGCCCCATGGTCTCTTTGGGTCCTTGGACATGATTTTACAGGACACATCTACACAAAATGCTATATCGCCATAATGACGAGCTACAGTGATGTAGCTCATCACTACAGCAATGTAGCATTAGCAGGCTTGAACTGTGATGCCAACACTACTGTGCAGTAGCAACAAGCTACTGTGTAGTAGGGTTGGAAATGACTTGTGTGCCACTGGGACTGCACAGTAACAGCAGTTATTGTGTAGGCATTTAGTACATGCAAAAGCAAGTATTAAATGACTGTGCAGTAACAACTGTGCAATCAGGGGCACATGTAGGTATGCACACCATGAGCATAAGTTACCCTCTCAGAGCAAAGATAAGTATTAGGCCCACAGTTTGTGACAGGGACAAGGCAAACCCATCAGTACTTAACTGCTGCAAGCACATTTGGAAACCTCTCCGCTGACGGCAAAGCACAGTAAAGTTGCACATGATTTATTTTTAAATTAAATCTCCCTGCTTCCCTCCTCCCCTCCTCTCCAGGATTTATGGCACCATTGTTTCATTCTCTGACCTGACATAACAAAAGCTTTGAGCTTTGCAGCCTCTCTCCTTTCTACAAATCACAAAGGTGTAATTGCTGCAAAAGCAAGAGGTGGGGAGAGGAGGAGGAGAGAAAGCGATTGAGAGGCACAGCAGGAGAGAAAACAAGGTATGGGGGGTGAGGTCTACACATACACACATCTGCTTTCTGACTAATTCAGTGTATGGCACACCCGTATGGTTCCCTTTTTATTTCTGACATTCCTTATAAGTTAGCAACATCTCCCCGTCCCCTCCCTTTCCTCCCAAATTCAGATGTCCCAGAGGAATGTTAAAATTATTATGGAATCCCAAAGGAGTTTGCTGTTTCCCTTTTTAATTTATTCCATGCTATTTTGTATGTATTGAAGCAGCGCCCAGCTTACTCATTCATAAAGGTAAGCACGGTGCATACCAATATACAGTAGTTCCCACTCTGGCACAGAATTCATTTTAAGTCTGTTCCCCAGCCTCTCAGGAATTATAATGCAGTGGTAATAATTTACTTCATGTTGAAATGTACAGTAGTTACCTGCTCTCATTCTTGAACGATATTTTTAAATATAAACTTTCAAAAAATCATTATTGGTCATTATTACGTTTTGGAACTGCCATAAAGAAGGGTTCATTCCTGAAAGGTCTTGGAGACAGGCTGAATTTCAGTTTAATGCTACATCTTGATAGGATTGTGGCCAAAATAAATCAAGAACTAGGAACCAATTTTTTATAACATGGAAAAGAGACACAGAAATTAAGTTCAGCTGTAGTAATTCAACATGCCATTGGGTCTCAGGGTCTTCTAAAAGATACTAAACTATCTCTGACTCACCTTGGTGTCATACCAGGTAGCTCTTATGACATTATGACAACACAGCAACCCTGTGACAACTGACAGAGGACATGCTCAGTGCTAGCTCAGAGAGAGAGTGACACTTCATTAGTCACTAATGCTGTGTAATAGAGAATCCTGAATTTTCCCTGGGTGTTTCTCATCCAGGATGCTGGCTATCAGCATCAACTCTGCTCAATTTTGAGAGATCTGCTGTTGTAGACTTGTCTGAAATGGTAAACCATGAATGCATGCTGGTTTCTGCATTCAGGTACTGGGTCCAATCTGCGGTGTCAGTACATTCCTGGATGCTTCAGTGTATATGAAGTGCAAGGTTTTTCTCAGCAACAACTCTTTGGGGAACTTGATATGTTTACATCAACATCTTCATGTCAGAGCTAGTCAGTTATAACACTAACATCTTTACTGGCAATATTCATACTGTAAAATCCATATTCCACATTTTTCACTGTTGTTTCCCTTAGTATTCTCCCTACCTGCTTTTATATGGATCCTTCACTGAACAATTTTAGGAGCTGATAAAAGCTCACAAGCCTGTCTTTGCTCTCTAGAGGCTATTCGCAGTCCTCACTTTCAGGCATATGCATGCATGCATACAAACACAAATCGCAGTTAGTTAATTACACTGAAAGGTCGCCACATGGATAAAAACTGGGATCAACACTGCTCCCAAAGTTCCCAGTTTCCAACTCTATAAACAGAACTGAAACAACAGACCAGCTGCAGTAACTCTTGACAGTAGAAAGTATCCAGGTCTGCACCCAGCGGGAATAAGTATTGGAGCAGTTGATGAAAAATCAGGTGTTATAGGTCTCAGGCTAGTTGTTGCTATTCTTGCATTTACAATGGAGTGCAGAAAACTTAGTCAAGAAAGGAGCCCATCCTTCAAAGCCCATGCAGGGGGATGTGGGAGCATAAGGTACTCTGATTTTCCAGGTTCGATTCATGAAGACTTGTTGTAAAAAGCTGAAAAAAGGGCTCAATTACTTTCATTTAGCACCTCTGAAAAGTGGACCCTGCCCCATTGCAAGGTGATTCTCTAAACAGGTCCAGCAATACGTACACAGGAAAAGCAAAGGGAAGCATAGGACCCTAACCTGTGCTAAAGGCTCTCTCTCCTGAACCTGGCATGGTTGAGCAGTTCTCTCCGCAGCTCCCCTTCTTTGCTGGGGAGGCAGCTAGAACACCCTCTCATTTCCACCCCTGTAGCTGCTGCTCCTAAAAGGTTAACTCATTATTTCTCCTAGCCTTTGTCTCTCAGACTTCTGTCATTGAGAGTGTCTATAAAGTAAACCCTGTAGTATCTAAAACAGTGGGAACTGCACTGAGCCTCCTCCTTGACCAGCAGTACAGGTCAGGGAGGAAGGAGTGCATGTGTTGTGCTCTTTCAAATAACATACACATTTCTTTCAGGAGAACCAAAACCCAGCTCTCATTAGAATATTTATTTTAAGCATTGAATGCAAAACAAACATCTCTGATGCTTCACTTCTTGCCTGGATTCAGAAAAAATGAGTCATTTTCTTGGGCACTGGGAAGTCAAAGAAGAGAAAATAAACAGACACCTCAAAGGGAGCTGCAAGCTGTTGTCTCAGTAAATGAGGCAAATAGGAAAGAGGAAAAGCAACAAGAGCTAATGGCAATCAAAGAAAAGCTGGAAATTAACTAATGACAGTCCAATCGTAGGATCTTAGTATACGTTATAATAATGATTATACACAGCCCCCCACTACATTAAAAGATCTGTAGTAAAGTGGCAGTCAGGGACACCAAAAATTAGGAAATGCCAAAGTGAAAGTGGGCCAGGCAACCTTAATTTAGTTCCCTTCTGCAAATGCATGAATGGGGCAGGATCCTGTACAAAAAAAGAGTTAATCAATGTAATTAATTAATCAAAGCAGTGATTAAACTGTACAGTAACACACATACCCAAGAGGTTCAAATTAAGTTGTACAAATAACTCCAATTCTGGTATTTCCTACCTTTTGAGTTCTTGACTTTGCTGCCTTAATAATGTTCTTTTAATGTGGGTTTATTTTGTGGGTGTGCAATTTCCTAGTTTTTTAAAACAGAAAAAAAGAAAAGGATTCCACTATGTGGCACTGTATTTTCAACCTCATGGGACAGCCACTGGGTGAGAGAAAACCTTTACACAGACCTCCGCCCCTTGAGCTACTGGCATAGGGGATGACCAATAACAGATGATCACCTCCAAGTGGATCAGTTCTAGAGAGAGATGTACAGCAAAATCATTGTTATCCGGCACCCATGGGGAATGGGGGGGTGCCAGATAACAAGATATGCCCGTTAATAGAGTCACCTGGTATCTCATACTTTGCTGGTGGGTTTCAGAGCTATTTGCTGGCAGCAGAGACAGACAGGGTAAGGGTTAGTAGGCACAGAATCCTACGCCCATTTTGTTCAAAGTTGACTTCTGCCTTGTCCGCTCCAACTTATCCCTCATCTAGCCAGTCCTAATCTTTTCTCTACTAACTTTTCATCATAGGCTCAGTTTCCTTGCTTTGCCTTTTAGACTCCTTATCCCAAACTCCTCATCCAGGTTTTCCATTGCCTGATTTGGGGCTCTTCATCTGATCTATCTTTCTCTTTCCCCAGTTTCCAGTCATGTCTTTCCACAGAGCCCAGATTCCTCATTCCCACTGGCTTCAGTGGGTCCTAGTCAACCTCAGCCAACTCCTTCTCCAATCTCAGCACTCCTTGCCCCATGTCCCAGTCCCTTCAGCCCAGAACCCAATATGTCTACCATGGCTATGGTTTCAGCTGGATCTGCCAGGAAGGAAAGAAAAAACTGAACACAAATCAGCAGTGACATGTCACAGTAAGAGTCCTATTCTTGCTCCTTTCAAGCCAGGACTTTCATGACTCTTATGTTCTAATTTATTTCATTTGTAGATTCAGTCAGAAACCTCTAAGATGGCTTTAGGTATGGAATGGACACTTCAGGAATACCCATCCATCTGTCCTAAGTCTTAAGGCACTCATCGCAGGTCCATAGCAATGGCTGGTTTCAAAACCAAAAAGAAAAATTGCATAACCACTGCAATGTTTGGGATGACTATGTATGGGGATGAAAGAGGGGCTAACTCAAAAATGGTTCCTTTTCTAAATTGGGCACGAAGAAGAAAAAAACAAAGAGAAGTCTAAACAATTCAGAGGAGGGAAAGAAATAGCTGCAGCTTGCATTCTTATTAGGGTAGGTCAACATGTTTCATTGATTTTTTTTCTTTAATGAAAAGAAGCATTTTTAAAAAAAAATTCCACTTCCATAAAAGATGTTTCAAGATCATTTGCAATGGAAATCAACATGTTTTGTTTTCAATGGCATTTTTCATTGGTGAAAAATATCATTTCTCAAACAGGTCTACACCAGATGGCTTCAAAGAATTAGCAAAGGAATTTTCTTCATCACTGACCCATGTTCTTCTGAGCACTAAGGCAGGAAAGCAAAAGACAAATACAATTTTGAAGTCTGAGAAACAAGAAAGAAGGAGCTTGAAGGAGTTTTAATTAAAGCGCCCCTGCAGAAATTTTGAAGTGTCCTATGACCATAGGGATCCTATGACCCCAGCTGACTTCCTGCCCTTTGGGCAGGGGGCTGGACTCGATGATCTCTCGAGGTCCCTTCCAGCCCTGATGTCTATGATGTCTATGAAATAAGTGTGGGGACAGTGATACATGAGACATGGAGACTGGCTGGAGCATGGCAATTAGCAGGCTCCAGCAGTCTGGTCCAATGCGCTGTACAGCCTCCCTGCACATCTACAGTAACCCTTAAACCAGGACTTACCTAGAGCTGAGGTGACCAGATCTCCAAAGAAAGCCTGCCACCCTAGCCTACTAGGCACTTCCCTGATTGATATAGGTGCACACACAGGGTTGTCCCGGAGGGGCTAAATGCCTGGCTCCTGCCGAAGCCCCATAGGGATCCAGGGGTTACGTGTCTATCTGCACTGTGATGAGCATGACTCTAGTTAGGAGAGAGACACCTTTCTGACAGCCCATAATTGACTGCTGTGCTGTCAGGAAGCTGACCCCACCTCACACCCAGCCTTCAAAGCAGATAGTGCCTTGATTTGATCGCGTCCTGCTCTTGCTGCTTCGTGCCTGGTTTCGGCGTCTGGCTTGTAACCCTTGGTTTGCTTCTGATTGTGATGTTCAGCTCCTGACTCTTTCTCCCCAAGCCTGGCTTGACCTGTGGTGTCCTGATTCTGGCTTCTTGACCTTGGATTGTTTCTGACCACCACTCTGACTCCCTGTCCCTGGCTTGTTCCTGAACACATCTTTGGAATCCAAGTTGCAGGTTGGCTGCTAACTCTAGACCCTCACTGTGAGCCTGCCTGGACTTCTGGCTCTAGACTCAGGTTCCTAACCACTAGGCCTGACCACTCACTTCTAGTACTGGCAGGAGCAATTTGATATGCATTCTTGGAGCACACCTAGCACAAACTGAGTTGAACAGCCTTGAGTAATGTGCTGTGGTAGCCATTTCTCTCAAGAGGTTGTGGTGGTAGTGCCAACTCTTTTCCCTCCTCCCCATCCCCGACTTTTATGTGCCATATCTGTGCAATTCTAAGACACGTTTTTTCCCCCACATTTAATTTGGGGGGTGAGGGGAAGTCCCTCATCTTAGACTCAAGTATGAAGGCAGTGGAGGGTAGGTGGCTGTTGTGGGAGGGTTGGGGCTGTAGCTGCAGCTGCTGCCTGCCTCTCCTGCTGTCTCTTCACTGTGCTGTCTCCCACCTGCATGCTCTTCTTCCCCTCTGCACCCCACTACACAGCCTCTGCTCCCCTCCCTGCCTCTCTTCCTCTCCCCCTTACCTTGCTTTGACCAGTAGGCTCCTTGCATGCTGAAGCCTGGGGCACTGAGAACAGCCCCAGTCCAGCCCTTTAGCAGTGGTGTACAGCCCACATGGCTGCTTTGGGGGCTGAGGCCTTGCTCTGTGCCCCAGGCTAGAATGGGGATGAGGCATGCCAGCACAGAGCAGAAGCTGGGGAAGGGGGAAGTGGGGAACATAGGCTGCGGGGGAGGGAGAGCAGGGGGCAGAAGTGGCCTGTCCTCTGCAGTGATGGGGGGGATAAATTGAAGATGACCCTCCATTAATTAGATTGTATACATGGAAAATTATAAGAAATGTTATGTGTATTGAAGCTAATTTTATGTGGATAGAATTTTATGTGGGCAGGAGCTAATTATTGGGGGTCATCTTAAATTCAGAGTTGTCTTAGATTTGAGTAAACGTGGTAATAGTCTAGTAGTTAAAATAATCACCCATGAAATAGGAGAGCTGAGTTCTCAGACTGTCGGTATTCAAACACACAACTCCCAGCTAGTCTGGCCAGGGCATGCTCCATTCTTCCCGATGAAGATGTGTTGTTATCATAGGGTAAACAGGAGAGAAACAGGGATCTCAGCTTTGTGGGGTCACTCTCCTAGAGATCTTGGATCTGTTCCTACAGCAGTTTAAAGTAAAACAGAATAGAATAAACAGGCCATAAATATATCTAGGCAGGAAATCAGAAGAATTCTAACCATTGGAGGGGGCTCTGAAACAGCCTTTCACTAGGAGGAGAGAAGATATCTGACCTAACTAGTTTTAAGATGGAACTTGATCAGGGAGTTCCACGTGGTGACTAAGGATATCCCTCCCTTGTTCATCTGAGTTCATATGCCTTTTATTGTATACTGTATTTTCTCGTGCACAACTTGCCCTGGAATAAAATATGCACCTTGTTTTTGAAAGGCAGAATGAAGAAAACAAGGTATTTCCTTGTTGTAAATATTGGATGCATCTACACATGCATTAGATCAGGGATCAGTTTACTCACAGGTAAACTATTTGTAACAAATGAAGACGAAAGACCTGATTTCCAAGTGCTCAGCACCCTCAACTGAAACTTGACTTTAAAAAGAACTCAACTCCTACTGAGTCGCTTAACAAGAAGCAGATTCTCAAAAGTGCCCAGCTCCCATTGTGACACTTACGAATTGCAAAACAACTCAGATCCAACATATTTCCAAAGTACTGAGATCCTTTGAAAATCTGCCCACTGCTTTTCCTGCGTCAAGAGGGGCTGGGCTCTGGAATACTCTACTCTGGCTGTGGATTCTGGGCTGCAATGAGCATCCTGGCCCATATGCACATTAGAGAGGGAGAATACAGAACATCTCAAATATGTAAAATTCCTCCTCTAATGCAAAGAAAAGAATGGATTGGATTTCTATGGTCAGATCACATACAGTTTACAAGTGGCCTCCAACTCTTTCCCACTGGGCAGCGGGTGTTCTTGTCAGGTTTCCAGATTGCTCGATACATTTCTATGTCCATAATTAAAATTAGATTATTTCAGTTTGTTTGATCATTGTTTAAAAGGGTAGGAGACATCACAGGCTGACTGAAGGATTTTATCACTTGAAATGTATAGTTCAAGCATATATTTCTGATTTCTAAAAGCCTTTAAAGAATGGCAGATAGAGATGTCCCCAGAAAACAAGCTTGGCCTCAAACAGGACTTGCTCCCTGACAGCAGGCACTCTTGAGGTCTCAGCCTAGTTTTGGTATTCCAGGTCTCTGTAAAATGGGAATGATATTTTTCAATCACACGTGGGCTGTTGTGTAGATTGATTGATTTTAATGCTTTAGAAGCTTCATGAGAAACTAAATATACACTGAACCTAGAACTGCGTGAAGGATTTCTGTCACCACCCAAAACCATGTGCAACTTGCCTGCTTTCGTGTTTCATTACACTTTTGAGTCTCAGGCAAGGTTCACAAACATTTTGATCATATCAGCCTCAAATGATGGTTTTGCATTGAAATCATGTGGCTTCATTTGCATTCTGCTTTGAGATCTCAGTTTGTTAGTACCCAGAATTCAAAGTGAAACCTAAGGAAGGACAGTCCATATGAAACAAATATCCACAGAAATGTCTGTGAAGTAAGACTGTGCTCCTTTATGGATAAAATTAATTTTATGTATATTACTCCCTTCCATTTCAATGTGTGGTATCCATGTTGTTTCAATTTTTCTGTGACAAAATGTATTATTGATAGGAAACAGACCTGTGGCTGGTTTAGTACTTAGATATCTAAATAGCTGCCTGCAAGTACTGTCTGTCACTAAAGTAAAAAACCATGTCACTTGCTATGTCCTCTAGGGAAGAAAAAAACCACAATTCTTTCAAGATTTGCCAATTACTTTACAAGTTAAGCCTGTCAGTTTAGCACTAAATCTTAGCCTTAAAATGGCAAAATGAGAAAAAAAATCCCTTGTTTCCAAGCTGGAAAACTGAGTTTGTCTGAAATATAAGTTATGCTTGTGTTTTGGACTTTTGCTGATTGATTTATTGATTTAGAAACAAGCTATGCTGACAGCTTCTAGAGTCTTGCCTATATTTCAACACGAAGGCAAACATGAATTAATTTTACCATAATAGATTCATAGGAAGACTGTCAAGTTAATTGCAATCAATTATAATATTGTGCAATGATAAATTATAGTATTTTGCAATGTAGCACTTTATGTCTGAGGATCTCAGGGTCCTTGTAAAGTACTGATGAATTAAGCTTTTTATGGTCCAAGTGTTAAAGATTACCTTCAGTTTCTAATATGAGAAATTGAGGTGCAGAGAGATAATGTGACTTGTCTAAGATGATTCAGAAGCTATTGTCATTGCTAGGAACCTGTGTCTCCTAGGTCCTGCCTTTGTGCTTTAGCAGCAATGAATTAATATGACATCCTTGGCTGGACTTTTGACAGTAGAAATTGAACATGAGCATGGAGTGCTGGGGTAGCCACTACAGGGAGGCAGACAGCAGAACCATATAAGCGTGGTTGACATATATATTTTATGGTACTTTGAAGCACTACAAACATAAGTGTAAAAGGTCCAGAAAGAAAATAAATGAAGGTTGCTTTAAAATTTGGGAGACATCAAAAGGCTAGCATGTGACAACTGACTTACCTGGCAACTTTTATCCAGTCTGAGGACCCCAACAAATGACGGGATAAGGGTGGAAGCATACTGACTGACAGCACAGAAGTCAACTGACAAAACGGGTACTGGTTTGCAGAGATACAGGATATGGAAACAAAGAAGGCAGCACTGGAGGGAAACAATATAGGGACTTCCATGTCACTCACTGAGTGGGGTTACAGGACAGTGGAGTGACACAGAAGGAAATTAGATGCCTAACTCATATGGGAAGTCAAAGGGAGTTCGAGATTTAACCACCATGTGTGCCTTGGAAACCTTTGGCAAGTAGTTTCAGAGACAGCTGTCAGCATTTATATACAGCGAAGCATGCTAGCCGCACACACAGAATACAATAAAACTGAAGGCTTGCTGGGAAGAGAAAAGATTTCTTTGCCCTTTTTGCCCTCGTATTTCAAAGGGACCTTGAATGCTAATCCTTGTGCTGATCTCAAAGCGCTTTACAAAGGAAGCACAGATTACTCCAGCAGGCAAGGGGTTGCAGAGCCAGCAGCAGAATCAAAGTCCCTTTGGCAGCCACACTGCTGTCCTGCCCACTGGACTATGCCAATTTTGGTTTACAGCCTTATGCTTTATAAATCAAGGCAATGGGAGAAACTTTGCAAGAGTTTTCCTTGGATACAAAGAGGTTACGGCTGAGGTCCCTACACATCTGTTTCTCCCTTTCTTCTCTGACAATGGAATCAGACAGAAACACTGAGAATTTGAATTCAGAGTTTTCTCCTGAGCTCTTCCCTTCCAGTAGGTTTTTCTCTAGCACAGCAACTTGTTGCCTGAAGCTGCTTTATTAGCTCTATTGTCATAAAATTAAGCAGACTTATGACACTCTAAGGCTATGGAGCTGCATTATTTCCTTGGGTGAAACACTGAGGAGTTTGATAGAGCTGTGACCATTAAGAGAGGAAAATTTGGCTCAATTGGTTTTTTAATACTGTCACGTTGCAGAAAATATGCCAAAATATTTGCAAATGATTGTATTTGCTGTCAGAGTTGTCCCCAGATAATATATTGACAGAATAGCTTGGGAATCTATTATGCTTTTTGCAGACACTTTTAATACATATGCTGCATTGTGGGTGGGGTTGTTAAAAGATTTCTGTGTTCACCTAGTTGTGCTCCAATTTAAATCTATGATTATTCTGTTGATTCCAGTGAGAGCACATTTAGTCTAATACTGAAAAACCCCACTGCATGTGATCATGAGGATTATCCTGTTATAAAGGAGTTGATGGGTCAGTAGAAGAATATCTATTTCCCAGCCCCATGGCAGTAGCTAGTATGAGGCACATGGTGAAGAAAACAGGTTTGAGGAAGACTGGTTGAGTTTTCATTCAAATTATTGAATGAAAGGCAGTTTTCATCCAAAAGCATATCTTTGCCTGGAATGTCTGTTTTCAGGGTCAGTTTTTTAATGGGTTTCTTAAAGAGGAGAACATGGCTTTATTAAAGAGGAGAAAAGTCAAGTTTTCATCAGTTTCAGGTGCTAGAAAATGAAATCCTTCCATCCAAAATCCTGACCAAAGTCTTTAATGTTGCCCCGTCCCCCAGAGGGAAAAATACATATATTGTAGTCTTCATCCTGTACCATTCTGTAGTCCAAATTTTTAAAAAAAATGGAGTGGATCCAATTTATTTTCCATCACTGTGAACTCTTGTATGCATAATTATAAGTAGACTTTAATCACGGCACAGCAAAGAAGAGAACAGTTCATTTGGGGTACTGAATACAATCATCAGCTCCTTTGATACATATTTTTGTCTGTTTTCCTTTCATCTTCATACACACTGGAAAGCAGAAGCCCCTGTGGTCCTGCTGCCATCACCACCTGACAGCTTTATGGTCAGCTCAGAAGTAGCTGTGAGGACTGAGCCAACAGTGCTGCATGGGAACTGATGACTGAAACTATCTGAACCACATACAGTTTAGAAAGGCAAATGCTGGGTGTTGCAACAGGACTTTTACTCTTCTGCAATGAGCTTTGTCCTGCTCGTCCCACTGTCTGCAGCTTTTTCTAGAATGTCTTCCTTTTGTAGACCTCACCCCCCTGCCGCCCATCCTCCAAAAATATGGTGGCAAAGGCCTTTGGAAGAGCTTGTTTAAGTTGATAACTGAAAGCATGTGGAAGGAAAGAAAAATGTATATTTGCAAAAAATAAAAAAGGAGAGAGGGGGGAGAATTTGTTTTGGATGTAATCTCCCCTGCAAAAGCATCTAGAACTTCCCTTAGTAACTGTGGTGACTGCAAGGGCTGTTTGTAAAAGTGCCATTAATTTGAGCAAGGGTCCTGATAAGTTTCATAGAGAAGTAAGGCTGGAAGGGACCTCAAGAAATCACCTAGTCCAACCAGGATCAAACTGGCAACCTTGGTGCTATTAGCACCACGTTGTAACCAGCTGAGCTAAAGAATGGACCATACTGTACTTTCAGGGTGACTACCAGTTGGCTTTAGATGGTTAAACCAAAGTAAATAAGAACAGAACACTGAGTAGTTTAAATGCAGTAGAATAACAGAATAAACGCTAGAGAAACACCAAAGTATTGTTTATGGCCCTTATACTGAGAATGAGATACCAAAGGATGTAGTTATGATTGATAGTAGATATGGTTTGAATGGTCATTACAGGTTCCCCTCAATTTAGGCGGGTTCTGTATACACAAATTTGCTCTAATGCGATGACCATTTTTAGACCCATAATTCATTATATGCAAGGTAAATTCACTCTTATGTGATCGGCAAAGGTGCCGCCCTCCCCCCGCCCAAGCAGGTGAGTCTGTGTGGGGAGGGGAAAGGACCATGGCCCCACTCACCCCAGCCCCAGCTGCAGCAGCCCTGCCCCCCACTCCCACCAACAGTTTCCTCTGCAGCTCTGGCCGCTCCTGGGGCCGCTACAGCAGGGCTGGGGTGACCGCGGACAAGCTGCACCATGCCCTATGCCTCCTGGGGCTCCGCTTGTCTTCACTCACCCAAGCCCCTGCTGCCCCAGGCCCAGAAACAGCTGACACTAGCTGCCTGCACCACAGCACAGCCCAGGAGCTATGGTGAGTGGGGACAGGCAGAGCACAGTGCCGCCCAACAGCTGCCGGCAGCTGGTGCCAACCACTCCCGGGGCCACTGCAGCAGGGTCTGGGGTGAGTGTGGACAAGCTGCACTGCGCCCCATGCCACCCAGGGCTCCGCTTGTTCCCACTCACC
>NW_017728949.1:14675406-14692160 GCF_001723895.1 Crocodylus porosus | reverse complement strand
CCACAGCCCCTGGCAGCCACTGACAGTTCCCTCTGCTTTGCTCCCTTGTGCAGCCCCAGGAATGGCACCCCTCCCCCATCCCTTTCCTAGTTCCAGCCTCACTCCCTCCCCCCCTCACTGCCATGGGAACCTATTCCTATTTGTTACATTATAAAGTGGGTTCGCTTTATGCAAATTTGATTTATGTGCCATTCTCCAGGAACACATGTACCACATAAATTGAGGGAAACCTGTATTAGCCCACATTTCCTCTGTCTGCATTTGGCTAGTGCAGACTGATTTCAGTTGGAGCAGCATGCCATAATGTAACTAGTGGGAGGCAAGTGGGACGCCAGCCCCAGGCGCTGACTTATAAGCCTGTGCGAAGCAGCTAGTATTCGCTTCAGATTCAGATTTGGCTGATCCAGGAGACAGTGATTTGATTCAGTGATTCGAATCACTGTCCCAATTCAATTTGGCCAAATCTGATTCGGAGATTCAGCTGTTGCCGAATCCCCAAATTAGCCAGGCCAGGCCCATCCACTGCCCGCTCCTACAGCCCAGCAATGGCTGCCCCACCTGTCCCAGCTCCTGGCACTTGTTAAAAATAATGCCCCAACTCACCAGGTTGCGGGGGGAGGAGGCAATCCCTGCTGCCTCCCACTGCCCCACACTGCATGGGGGCTCTGCATGAGCCCCCAGACCCCCCATGGCTGCCCTGCCTAAGCCAGCTCTGGCTTTTTAAGAAAAAAAAACGAAACCCCCTCCCAGACTCATTGTTCCTGCAGGCGGGTGGTGATCCCCATTGCTTCCCATTGCCCTGGAGCCCCCAAAGCCCCGAGGCTGGTGCAGGAGCAGTGAGTCCCAGGACTTTTCTCCATTTTTTTTTCTTAAAGGACCAGAGCTAGTCCTGAAAAATTCAGAAAGCTTTGAATTGATTCAGACCGTTAAGTTGGTCCCCTGTTTCAATTCGGATTCAGAGATTTGGCCACTGAATCGCGCCTAATCTCCTCTGAATTGATTCACCCACCCAAAGCATCACACAGCCCTGCTGACTTAAGGGAGATAGAAAAATAGCAGCCACTGCCAGCCTGATGCTGTAGCCTCCTCCAGCAACCTGGGCACTGCGGCCACCCCACACACAGCTGCTGCCCTGTACGCAAAACTGCACAGCTATGACTGGCAGCATGTGTATACCCAAGGCCTTAGTTCATTCCTTTTCATCAGAACTAAAACCATCCTCCTTTCCCTCTTCCTCTTCCCAGCAATCCCTGTAAAGGTACATATCTATTGCAACACTAAAAATGGAGGCACAAGTGCAAACAAAACTAGCTGTAAAATCTGGAAGCTTTTCATGAATTTTTTTTGACAGAAATACTTGCCCTTTAAGAGGCTCACAAACTTACAAATATTTCTACCTGCTCTAATTGCAGGAGTTCAGTAATGCCCTAGGCTCATCCCAAACAGAGGAATGGTCTGACTTCAAGATTTTTCTTAGGTCTCTTTCTCATTGTACCATAGTTTATGTTTAGAGTAGGGGGGTTGATTTCTGGTGGTGTAGGCTAGTTGTCTAATGATGTGTGAAAGCCCAGAGCATTTGTGTATGTGTATTTTAAAGTGTTCTATTTCATTTGGCTGTCTGGTGATGTGAGTTTTAGCTTGTATATTTTTTTCAAGGTTATATGGCTGAAAAATTTTAAAATGAAGCATCACACAGCTCATGAATTTCCTTGATGGCATTCAGTGTAAGGAAAACAACCCCCCAAAACAACTGTGATAGCCATTTCAAACATGAAAACTGAACAAAGACATTGCGCTTCAAAGAAAAAATCAGGAGCAAAGACTAAGTTTTCCCATATGCTAATGACTAAAAAAAGAAATGGATCAGAGTTGCTAGTGCTATTTGAAGTGTAGATGAACTCTGAAAAGTGACTCTGTCACAATGGCATCATGAGCTTTCATATATATTTCTTACCAATTAGTTTGAGATAAGTTTTACTAAAGTTACAAAGTTAAAAGATTGTTCCCCCCACTAGTTTTGCCAACACATGCCCCAAACTGGCATAGCTTCCATATCCAGGAAGGATTGGGAACATGGGCTTCTCTTTTTAAGTGTTTGAAGTTAAGCACATGCTTAAGTACTTTCCTGAATAGGGATTTACTTAAGCACGCTTAAAGGTTTGTTTTTGTTTTTTTAAATCAGGCTGCAGTCTGAA
The DNA here is from genome assembly GCF_001723895.1 of Crocodylus porosus. Classification (NCBI taxonomy): domain Eukaryota; kingdom Metazoa; phylum Chordata; order Crocodylia; family Crocodylidae; genus Crocodylus; species Crocodylus porosus. The sequence continues at coordinate 14,689,965 of NW_017728949.1, read as the reverse complement.
ATTGGCTGCTTGCTTTCTGGCTCAAACATTACCAGCAATAAATATATTGTAATCTGAATGTGACAATTGTTAAATGTATTCATTTCTCTTTGTGATGCATGAGGCACAAGTAGGACACAGGATGCCAAGACCCAGGACTGGATTGAAGTGAAGCCTATTTTCCATACATGCGTCACATGAAGCTTGTTAGTAAATAGTCTGTAGGATTAATATATGATCGGTGAACCGATTTCAATTTTGCATACTGGAAATGTATGGTACCTTTATATTTATCAAGGGCTGGTTTGTACTCCGTTTCTCAAATTTTGCTGTCTCAGTAGTAAAAATTAGTTATAACTAAGACGTTATCATCTTTTGAAATAGCCTGTTGTTCTCTTGAGTTCTTATTAGGCACATTGGGCTAACATTTTCTAAAATAATTTGGCAAATTTGCAGTGCTCAGGTTTATTTGCTGTGGTTTACCACAATGCAAAAATCCATAAATGACCTAATTGTTTGGATATTTCTAGCCCCATTCTATTCCTAATATAAAGTGGCATATTATCAGTTTCTTTTGCTTTTTCCTTGTTTGGAGGTTTCTAGGTATTATTTCTTCCCTTGAAATAGGAGAGAACCATGAACTCCCTATGATACTCACTAATTGAGTTCAGCAGTAAATGGGCCTGCAGTTGATCTGTTTCAGCCCCACTAATTAACTGCAACTATAGTAAAGTGGTTTCTGAAAACATGGAGACCATCAAATCAGCCCTCTAAAAAGGCAATGAACCTCTACAAAAAAGGAACCTCAGGCAAACTCAAACCAAACATCACAGCAGTTTCAGGCAGAGTTCAGAATATTTTGTAAGAACTCTTGACTGAAACTAAACGAACAAAACTGAGCTAACAGAGGAGCACATCCATATGCATCATGTGTAAATGTTTCAAATGCATCTAAACAACCTGCATGACCAGGTCCCTTTGGGTTTTATTAAAATCCTCTAACTGTATAGCCTCAGGCTAACATTTTCAAAAGCTCCTGGGCTATCAGTGGAACACAGGCTTGTAAGTCACTTGGCACTTTTGAAAGTTTTACACTTTGTCTAGACTCCCTACAGTACTTTTAAAAGTGCTACACAGTTAGGCACTCAACTATCACTGAAACTGAGTGGGGCTGAGCTACCTTAGGATCTCTTGAAAATTCCAGCATAAGATTTATTTGTTCCAGCTGTGTCATCTCTCCCTGGTCAGCAGTACTTCATTCATCTATGCCTTGATGGTTAAAATGATTTCATGCCAGCTTTTGCCCTCTGTGTAATTATAAGAAACTCAGCTACCTCTTCTGTTGTTCATCAGTTTGCTCAGGTCTGCAGGGTCTCTGCTTGCTGGGAGAAGTCTACAACTGTGCCTTGCATGAAAGGCTTCTCCTTGGTTGCAGAATGCTAGATACACTAAGTTGTTACAGTATTTTAATCATTATGGGCTCAGTGACTTACATAGAACTGCTTGTGCTTAAAATTAAACATGTGGTTAAGTGCCTTCATGAAACAGGGCCAGAAGCCCTGAGGTTTAGATTCTCAAAGATATTTATGAGTCTGATTTCTAAATCCAGGCCCAAATCCTGAAAGGAGCACAATACCCAGTAAGAAACAGAAGGTACAACTATTATTTGCCAGGGATCATGGAATGATAGGCCAAGGAGAAAACTTAAGGAAGGAAGGATGTGTGAAATCTGTGGAGGAAGAACTTTATAGAGAAGGTGAAAATACTAGCCTAGGTCAATGAATATTCATGGACCTAATTTGCTGTTATAACCTACCAAAACTGATTCTAAGGAGGTTTTGATTCCCATTCATAGACCAAGGTCACTTCCCAGCTGAGGATTTCCAGTATCTTCAGAAGCACAGGTGTACCCATGCAGGAAGGAGAGGTTATTCAAGGAACAATAGAAATGATACTGGTTGATTTGGCAAAAGCAGGCAATTGAAATCATGACTGAATGGTCCATAAATGGACTGTCAGGCTAGGATTGTTAGAGGCCAGATGTATGAGACTAAAGTAGCAGGCTGCCCACTGGGCTCACCAGCAGCCTGGCTTGTTGGCTTGAGTCCAAAAGGATTGGGCTAATTGGTGGGGCATTTCCCTTCCCCAACAATTAGGAGGAGGTGCAAGACAGGTTTGCTTTGTCCTGGCCCAAGGGTGAGGTGAAGAAGAGGACTTGAGAGGGAACTAACCCCTCAGGCTTTCTCATTGATCCATTTTCAGTCTGGGGTGGAGACTCCAGAAAGGATAAAAGCCTGCATGCCCAGCACACAGGCAGCTTTGATGAAGAAGGGCTGCAAAAGAGCTGGTGGAGTTGACCAGTAGGGCAGAGTGGTTTCCGCAGAACTACCCTGCAGACACCTCTGTTGAGTGGGAAGCGGCAAGTGGCTGCATTCCAACCCTGCCATGGAGGGAGCTGCAGAATCAGTGCACGGACCAGTGCATGGAGGGTCAGGAAGAAGGTGAAGGGACCCCACAGCTGCACGAGGCAGTGTGAGTCCCCACCCCAGCAAGAGGCAGAAGCCCCATGGTACAGGGAGTGGTGCATGGGGCTTGGTAGAGCTTAAGGTGATCCCACAGCTGCACGAGGCAGGACAGGTTCCCATCCCTGCAGAAGACAGGAGCCCCTTGGTGTATAGAGCAGTGCACGGGGCCCAGAAGGAGCTGAAGGGATCCCATGGCTGCACAAGGCAGTACAGGTCCCCATCCTTGCAAGAGGCAGGTGCCCCTAGGTGCACAGAGCACAGGCCCTGATCAGAGCTGAAGGGACCTTGAGGCTGCACGAGGCACTGCAGGTTCCCATCCCTGCAAGAAGCAGGAGCTAGGGGTGTGCAAAGTGGGCTATATTCGATTTGGATTTGGATTTGGATTTGGCCCAATTCGGGTGAGGGGCAGTAATTCAATTTGTTGATTCAGATCACTGTCCCGATTCGATTCAGCTGAATCTGAATCTGAAGATTCGATGTTGATTTGGAGAATCAGTGATTCAGCCATAGACACAACTTCAAATGTTTTTTCTACATACCTCAAGGTACCAGGTGCAGCTCGTGAATGCTGAGATGCTGGGGCACATGGAACATCCCACAGCAGGTGCCCCCTGCGTGCTTGGTAGCAGACCCAGAAGTGGGCTGAAAGTGCTTCTGATCCACTTCTGGGTCTGCCACTGAGCACGCTGGGGAGTCCCCCACATTCCCATGGGATGTCCCATCCATCCCAGCATCTCAGCATTCATGAGCTGCCTGGTACCTTGAGGTATGTAGAAAAAACTTTTAAAGCTGTGTCTATGTCCAAACCATCAAATCTTTCCAAATCAATTTGGTGGGTGCTGATTCAGTTTAGAGAGCTTAAACGGTCTCCTGATTTGATTTGGATTCAGAGATTTGGCCACTTAATCAGGCCAAATCTACACTAAATCGAATCAGCAACCGAAGCTTCACACAACCCTAGCAGGACCCCCTTGGTGCACAGCATGGTACACGGGGCCAGAGAGGGCTGACAAGTCAGGTAGCTGTACAAGACAGCTTGGGACTTTCTGCAGCAAGTAGCAGCAAGATGGAGCAATAATCCCAGCGGGGGGGAATCCTCTTGGGCAACCCACGGGAAGAGAGAGAGAAATGAGCCAAATCCACCTAAACTGCTGGGAGCTGGGAGTTACCTGGGAAGGGGACTGCAGTCCCAAGAAGGGGAAGAGATGAGGATTTCCACAAGGGAGGAGCCTCACCCCTTTGGTAACTGAAAGGAAGCCCCATGACCAAGGGGGGTGGGTGAGGGGGAAAGAAGACCCCTTTGTGGCTCAGGTAGTTAAAGGCCCCATTCATCAGTGGGTGGCTTCGTAGTCACTGAGCCATTCTAGTCATGCAGGCTAAGAGAGGGTGATAGTGTTTCTTTATGGTAACCTGTTCTTTTTCCCTGGTGTTACTCCTCTTTGGGAGCATTTGCTGTACCATTGTTGTTGTCTTTGTTCCTTATATTGTTGGGACCTTTGCTGTAAACTTGCATACTTTAATATTGTATAATGAGATGATTATGAACTGCCTTGCTTAGCCTGCTAGTGGTTCCATTGCTTAAGGGCCTGCTAGAGCATCCCTTATTCAATATTTGCTTTTATTGTGTTTGCTATGTATGAATCCTTATGTATTGAATCTTATTGTGTAATCTCACTTATGTATGATTAGACTATTATCCCTGCCAGGTTTTCCTTTGCTGACCTATTGTTTAAGCTGTGTTTTTATTGTCACTTTTTTCTATGCCTGCTGCCTGGAGGTCCTGCTGAAAGTACAGGCTGTACACCCAGAATTTGAGTCTGATTTTGCTATTTCTCCCAGATTTCAAGTCTTTTATTCTGCACCCATCATAAAGTCACTCCATGCCTGTGTCTTAAGGACACAAATCCAGTTTTTGAAGCTAAACTGATGCAGTCCCATTTATTGAATTCTGTAACATACCATTGTACTGATTGTATAGAAAAACAGTGCATTCAGTAATGTATATGTGCAGAAAGTATAGGCTGTTTGTAGCCCTGAATTCTGAACCTGGTGGGGGAAAGAGCTGTTTGTGACTGACACTGATGTACTGACAGGTTGAGTGGGCTCCATTTGCATGGGTGACACCCACTATGCCATCAGGAACACATTGGTGGTTTTGGTTAAAAATAATCTAAGTGTTAGCTGATGGGGAATGGATAAATGCAGTGATCCTATTTTTGTGATTCATGCACAACTCATTTATCCTTGATATTCTTTTATCATAAAGCTATTCTTCAGTGTTACTACAGGGCACCAGAGCTTGGCCAAGTGCAAGATGGAAAAAAAGAGGGTTCCATCGTAAAGGGTGGAGTGAATGTCTGATGTGAGTGCTCTAATCAAGGGTCCTATATGAAATTCAGTTTCCTTTACAGCCTCATACCTAGCTGAATGAACTCTGATAGAGACTTGCATCTGAGAAGTAGTGGGCATGCCTGGAGGTATAGTTGCTACAGCTGGGTTAATAGGCTGAAGAACTGAATCCAGTATGGTGGTGAAGGACAATGTGTAGATGTTGAGATGCCCCTACCCAGCACCAGTAAAGATGCAATTGCTGAACTACTACTCCCTCAGCTCCCCAGCTTACTCCCAGGCTCTGGGGCTTTGTTAAATTAAGTGCACAACAAAACGTGAATGTGCACACCAAAGAGGAAATGGGTGGAGGGCATGAGTTATCAAGAGGTGTCTATAGTGCAAGGGGAAACTGATGTATGGGACTGCTGCCAAAGCTCTTGCAAGGGTAGTCTTTTCACTTTATATTTGCAGAAGCCCATGCTTGATTTTATTTTTGCTGTTTCCCTTTCCCCTTGCTAATATATTTTTTTGTCTTCTGCAAAGTCTTAGTGCTTCCAAAAGGTTTGTTTGTTTAGGGCACACAGGGAAAGTATACATTTTTCTCAGGTTCTAGCTTGGGATGATTGAGTGAGGGACCTCTGACAGCACGTGGCAGAAGAGTTGCATGCGTGCGGAACCATGAAAATTTTACTGTTGTTCTTGGAGACCCAACAAACTACTAACCGAGCTTTAACAAAGGCACGCAATAACTGAAGATTTATGGAGAATGTTATGTGTTTGACTTTTGCACATAGTTCTAATACTTGTGCAAGTTTTACATGACTTTTTCACATGTTTTTAGAATGAACAGCTCATAATGTGCTGTTTTACTATCTGTGGTGCTCAAAGAGATGGCATCACATCCAAATAACTGCTAAATGTTCTGCTCTGAAACAAAGGGAAGCAAAATAAGGGCATGTCATAGGACTCATAAGTGAAGTCTCTAAAGGGTTAAAGACTCACCTTTGGCCTGTGCTTGAGGCAGAGGAACTAAGACTGCCAAGAATCTGGAATCTCGCCTGGAGCTGGCCTGCCCTGCTGTTCTGCACATCAGCTTAGCTCTTGTGGTTTAGCTGAGTGGTAGGCAGAAGCTGCAGCTGCTGCAGTAACCAAAGATTTACAGGCCAAGTTCACCTTGAGACAGCCTATACCTCAGCAAGGGCATGTAGATGAGGCTGTCATTTATGCAACAAACTCTCTTTGTCCTGGGGTAGCTTTGTGCCAAGTGTTCAAGTAACAGGGTTGGGACAGCTGCCCTGTGCATTACTGCCTCCTGTTATCATGGGATTTGAGAGGCCTTATGGTCTGTAATAGGCTCTGATGCTACTTCCATGCATGACCTTGGGCCTGTCACTTGATCATCCTGGGCTCATCTACACATGCATTTAAGTGCAACTAAATTTAATGTGCATTAAGCAATTTTTGGCAGGTGTCTACATGTGCAGGGACTTAGCACTGAAGTTAGTGGCAAGTCCCTGCAGCCCTGACATGTGCCCCTGGTGGCTGGGCAGACCCAGCACTAAAGTTAGTACTGGGTCGCATTTACATGTGCATAAATGTGCTTTAACTAATCATGTCTAAATTTGATACCTGCATTTGCAGGGACTTGCATTTGCAGGTATCAAATTTAGGCAAATTTAGACATGTAGCTGCATGCCCATAATGTGAATTAAATTAGGCTAATGTGCATTAATGCATCTTGTGTAGATGTGCCCCCTTTGCCTCTGATTTGGTCTCTGTAGAATGGAGACCCAACTATTTAATCTCCTTTGTAAGAAATGCAGTGACACATGGAAACAATGCATCCATTAAATCCAGAAATCAGTGAAGCCACCTTACTGTGGCACTGGGCCAAAAGTGATCTTTTTGGGCTCTTAGGCTTGTATTGTTGTTGTTGTTTTTAGATGCAGCAGACACCACTGCATTTTGTATGGAGCCCAATTCATCCAGCACCTGATAGGTGTGCTCTGGAAAAGCCGACCATATTGAGCCTCTCAGGGCACTTAGGCTGAGGAACATTTCTCTTCTGGATCACTACTGGGGTAAGATGTTAGCTAGATGCTGAACTGCTTGGCTCTGGTGAGTCAGATGTTTCCGCAGTCACACAGATGCAGAAATAGAATCTTTAAGCACTTGCAGAAGTTGAGGCTAGGAAATTAAGATGCTTATGGAGTTAAGGAGCCTCCAGATGAAGATGACAACAGCATGAGAAGATTTCAGGATCACAGGTTTGGACTTCAGTACCTAAATTCCAACCAAGTCCTCTATTGCCTGTGAGACTTACTATTTCCAAGTCTCATTTCCCAATACCGGGTTAACAGGGCTGCCCTTCCATTGTCCATCAGAGGAGAGATGTGGTTAAACATAATGAAAGACAGAGAAGTATTCAGACATTCCAATGACATTGGTAGTACAAACATTATGGATATATGTTTGTGTTAAGAATTGTTAATCTCTTAGGAGACTGTAACACAAATTAATGCTAACCTGACCAGCATGGAGTGAAGGCATGAAACCTCTGACTTCCTAGTTGCTTATAAGTGCTAAACCCATGGGAGGAACGATCTGGACCTCTATGAAATATTAAATAGACATTATGAAAGGTTGAGAAATGAACTGCTATCAGATCATTGCCATGTCTAGCCAGTAGACTTACCTTAATGTCCAAGTCTGCTAGAATTTCTTGCCAATCATTGTGCTGGTTGTTACATGTGGTCCTACTGAAGCCAAGTGACTGCTCACAGTAATAAGTGTTAAGAGTTGACATATAGAGCTTTATAGAGAAAGCCATTTGTAGGGCACAGCTACAATGAATTTTATGGGTCCTACAAAATCCAGAAGCTATGTTATGTATTCCTGAACACTATCTACCGGCACCTTATTTAACTAGGTCTATCTCCTTGGTCATATGTGTTTGCAGGCTTGGGCCCTTTCTCAGTGAAGAAGGCATTACACTATTTTTAAATGAATATGTTTTAATTTTACTGAGCCATAAAGCTGCCTAATTCACCGTCATTCCACATGGATGAAATTAACTTTTAACAGGAACCATCGTGTCTAGCAGAGTGGGAGATTTACATGGATAGTTCCCATTAGAGCTAATGTGAGTCATGTGTGCGCCTCTGTGGGGAGAGAATATACTTCAGAAGGGTTCAATTAAAGAATAATTGTGACAAAAAGACTTGGGAAGTTTGGGTGAAGATTAGGGTGGATAAACCCAGTTCCTTATACAAATGCCTCATCAACTTCAAAATATGTACTAGCTTCCTAAGATTCTTTGGGTAAATCTGATATCTTTTATTAGACCAACTCAAACAGTTGGAAAAATTCTTATTTGCAAGCTTTCAGGTACAAATACCCTCTGTTAGGCTGAGGAAGCATCTACAGTTGGTCGGTGCTCTCCCTGGATAGAATAGTAAAGAAGCCAGAGGCCAGTCTGGGAAGTCAAGTGTTAGGCAGGTTATAAGTGTCATAAATCCAATATCTATATTTAGCCCATGATTTTTTTGTATCTAATAGGTTCATGAAGTGAAGTTCATAGGTTTTTCTGTGAAAGGTGTTTTGTACATTCCCTTTGAGGATTAGAATTGGTAGATTGGAGAGTGGTTTTCTTGTGAGAAATGTGCCCCCACAGGTAATTGGGTATTCCTGTCTTTGATAGATTTTTCAGTGTGCATTTATTCTGATATGCAGTTGTTCTTTGGTTTCTCCTACATATTTTCCATCAAGGCATTTGGTGCATTGGATGAGATGTATTACATTTCTGGAGGTGCAAGTGTAAGATCCAGGAATGGTGATGGTTCTGTTGCAGCATGTAGTAATTGTTGGGGTGGTGGAGATGTGTTGGCAGGTTTTACATTTCTTGTCATGGCATGGTCTGGATTCAGTTGGTGTGTTTTGTGCCATAGGAAGCTTGCTTCTGCTGATGAGGTTGGTGAGGTTCGGTGCTTGTTTAAAAGCTAAGATTGGTTGTTCTGGGAAGATCTCTTTAAGAATTGGGTCTTCTTCTAGTAGGGGGTTGCAATTGTTTGAGGATTTTCCATATAGGTTCCAGGGAGAGATGATATGTCATAACCAGTGGTGTGGATTCATGGGGGGTTTCCTTCTGTACTGCACCAATTCTTCACGTGCTACTAGGTTCCCAGCACTTCAGGAGATGCTTCCTTTGCTGTGCCATGTGTTGACAGTCCCCTGTCAACTTCTAGATTCTGACCAACACCTGACTTACTTCTCATATGTTTTGTGAAGTAAGAGTAGGGGGGCCATGGTAGGTCTCTCTAAGAGCTGCAGTGGTCCCCAGTGTTAGCTGTAGGCATCAGGTTCCCTCTGCCTTGTTCAGAGCTGTAGCAAATTAAACAGGTTAAAGCAGGCTAATGTAGCAGACTTACCTTTTAAGCTCTGGATGAGTCCTGGGCTCGAGATTCTGGAATGTCAATTGGTGGAGCTCATCCACCAATCAGAAGCAAACCAGGGTAAGAGGGCCATGCCCTTTTCCCAAAGGGAGGAGGGCAAGGAGCAGTCTGGACCTGGTTCAAGACTGTGCCCTGCCAGATCCTGAGAACTTTGGGGGTGGAGCCCCTAAAGTGTATAAAAGGAGCAGGATGCCTGGCATGCAGGGAGATGTGACAGGAAGCTGAAGAAGGAAGATTGGAGTGGGAGGGTCTGAGACCGTCAGGCTCATCACAGTGTGGAGTCCAGGCCCTAGATGCTAGGGCCTAGAAGCACAGCAAAGTAGCTCAAGCTTGCACACCTGAGCAAGTGGCTGGCAACCACTGTGCACAGGACCTGGGCAAAATCCAGGAGTGGTGAGCAGCGAAATGCTGCTTGGGTTAGCCACCCAGTGTGAGACTGGAAGGCCGGAGGCCTGCATAGGGCCCCAGAAAGCTGAAAGAGCTCCGGTGCCGAGCAGGGCATGGAGAACAGAGAAGGCTGCCCCAGTGTGAGGTGGGCAGTTGGGAGCCCAGCAACCCCACTGGGTGAAGCAGCTAGCCCTCAGTGCTCACAGCGGGTCATAGAGTGGCACAAGCAAATCTGCAGTGGGCCATGAGGACTGAAATAGGTGACATTGCAAGGCTTTGATGCCCAGGTCAGGGGCACCAGGCCACAAGGGAAGTCCAGAAGCAGCATGGAAGAAGAGACCCTGACAGGGAGCATTGTGCTGGGACATGCCGGACCAGCAGAAGGGCCATGAGTTATTGGAGCACTGGGGCCCTGAAAAGGAGTATTAGGAATGGCCTCACTAGACCTGGGTGGAAGACCTCTCCCAGTGGGTGGTTTCCTGAGTCCCTGTTGGGAGTGGGTGAGAGGACCCCTGTTCTCCAGGCTCAGGGAACGAATTCATAAATAGACTTCTTTGTGGTTGAGGTTCTGAGTTTATGTTGCACTTTATATTTTATAAATAATGTTCTTATTATTTTAGTGTTGTTAACCATGATGTTGATGAGTCTGAGAGCTTGAAGAAATCTTTGGGTCAGTTGTGTACATATTTTTTTTAAGTAAGGGGTTTTACCCACTGGGGTGAACTTTAGTGGATTCATTGGGTCGGGTAACTCATTTCTTGACTTGAAGATTATGAAAGTTATTTTGTAATATCAGGTATTCAATTCTTTCTGGCATGTAAATGTTTTATTTATATTTGTAATAATAAAACTATATATAGTTATGTGTACGCTCATGGGGTTGTCTCTATAGGGAAATGGAGGGATCTGCATGTAGGGCGGTGACATCCCTCCCTAGCCTGTCACCACTTCCTCTCCATTTGTCTGGGAGGGCGCACCCTCGGTGTACCTGGGTTACACTAATAAGGAACATGATGTGCCCACAGTGCTTCATTTACTCAGTGCATTGCCCACAAACCACTGAAGGCTGAGACACCTGACTCTGCAGGTTAGATAGCTACACTCCATACTGAACAAATGGAGCAAAAAGATAGCCTTTGCCCTAAGAAGATTGCAATCCAAGCATAAGACAAGACACAACAAAGAGAGAGATCTGCCAGGGAGAAGCAAAGCAGTGGAGAGGTAATACTAGTCTATCAGAAAAGCCCAGATCTGAGTGGTGCGGCTCCCAAATAATCATCATGTTTCACATGCACCATATCAAAAGAGAGTTTTAAAGGAGGACTTAAAGGAAGGTGATGAGTTTGGCACTCCATGTATGAATATATTAAGACACTCTCTCCTGTCTTCTCCTTTGGAATTCATTTTATCATGGGGACAAGTGTCAGCACAGAAGGTAACCAAACTCCACATTCAGAATAGTGTGCGGTCTGACAGAAGTGCATAAGGATAACCCCCAGTACCCAATGGAATTAATAAATTGCACATATATCCCCCAAATCACCATAACTCACTGTGTCCTCCAAGAAAGTTTCAGCCTGAGATGTGCAATCACTAGTTCTGATAGTTTATTGAGATCCCCTAAATGAAAATACAGCTCTTGAGGGGAGAGAGAACCAGGGTCCCCAGGCCACAACTGTTCACTCTGCCAGTGGGCGCTGCAAAGCGGAGCTGAAGTTGACAGCAAAATCAATTAATCTTTTCAAAGAACAAATTCCTACTAAATGCTGCAATGAGCCAGCTAAGCAAGTAGTCAGTGGGAGAAACAATAATAATAAAAATGCTGCAGAACAGATCCTCTTGCAACATCCTTACCCAAGAGCTCAAAAATTGCAATAACCACTGGCCTGCACATCCAGAAAGGTACCTCTGACATTATCTTTCACCCAACACTTCCCTCATTGCTGGCATTTTAAAACCTCACAGAAATTTGCTTCATATGTCTACCAGACTCCGATTTCTCCCCATCCCTCAAACCTGCAATTAGGCAGTCAGATACTTGTGCTCCCTTCCCCCAATGTTCCTCCACCACAGTTGAATTTCACCCCTAGAGCAAGACTCTTTCTGACAGCTTCTCCATCTGTTTATGTCTAAAAGTTCCCCAGTGAAGAAACCAGGTGTCCTAGTGGAGTGCACACATGCAGTCAGCCACCATACTTTGAAAACCAAATATAAAATAAAACCAACACTGAGCAGCAATCCATCAGGTGTTATATACCTCATCGCCTGTGGAAAATGGCTTCAGTATGTGCAACAGACATGAAGCTGTCTGCTCGAAAGGTTTCACAGCTGAAAAAGTCCATAATAGGAACCTTCCCCAACCCCCTTACTCTCCCCACACACCAAAAAAGGCATGTACCTGTTTTCATTCATATTAACATGCTGACCTTTCGCTGGAGGTTGTTTCACTTGCTATCATCATTGAAAAGAACGGGCAAAGCTGGGGCTGGTGAATAAGAACAGTACCAGATTTATCAGGGAGTCAAACTGGAACCATATGGATGTAACGCCTTGCGGAGAACATAAGAAAAACTCTGGATTAGTTTCACTGCTGTGTAAGGCTGAACCTTAACCTCTCTTTTCATTTCTCTGGGTATTTTTTTTCCCATTGTTCTAACATTATATTCTTCTTCCTAACATGAAACGTTTTACTGTTGAACATGATATACTTTTCACCAGAGATGCTTCAGAGCTACCCCAAATGCTTAAGCCTAATATGTTGTTTTGATGTCTCACAGTTATTCCCCCATGTATGATGAAACACTGCGCTCTTGGAATTATTCCTCCTTTTAACTGCTGATTGTCTGCATCTCAAAAGGTGCAGAAGAAGAAAGAAACAGAAAAACAGGGTTTTCTTGTGCCATGTGTGTCTTTGCAGCTCAATAGAGGCAGTTGTAATGTTTTACTGAACTGTTTGCTTACTAAATCCATAATATGGCTACAGTGCCAATGGAGGTCATGACTACTAAAAGAACAGATCAGAAGGTACCTGCCCCTGAATACACCATAAACTAGAGGCTATGGTTTGGTATGGAGCATGCCAATGTTAACATTCCTATTTACTTCAGTCAGTGTCAGGTCAGACTCACCATGCCTGGTTATGCTACCCTTTCAGTACATCTGTATTACGCCGGTGTAATTTTGTGGACTTCAGTGAAGCTACCTTTGATTTACACTGTTTTAAGAAAGAAGAGAATGGGAGCCATAATCTAAGAGGGAGCCTCGCTCTCCTCTTTTAAATTTGCCTATTAATCTGAGCTAAACCACTTGCATTGACTATAATAACAATACTTATGTCGATCCTTATTTAGGTACTGAAGATAGTATGCACTTGATAAATCTCTGGAAATAATCACATCCCCTTCTATGAAATGCATCCAGCCTTCATATAGTCTAGTGTCAATATAAGAAATTTCGCTGACATTGGTGAAATTACTCTGGGTTCTTAATTGTACAACAAGCCTGAAGTTTATTTCTTGTGGCTCTTAAGCTTTCTAGAAATGCCTCATTCTGATGTAAACTATTCCAGGTTCCCATTTACTGCAGCTGAGATCCTCACTCTCTTTAATATGTACATCTTCACAACACTCCTGGGAGGTAGACAAGTGCTACAATCCCTGTTTTGTGGACAGGAATCTGAGGGCTCAGATTCTTGGAGATATTTATGTGCCTAATCTCACAGGCGTCCATAGATGTTCAGTATCTAAATCCTGTGGAAGCTCTGGGCTAGAGAGGGTATGGGCATGTCTACACTGCAGCAGTCCTGAGCGAGCTCTGTCTAAACCACTCCCAAGTAGGCCCCACTCCTCACCACACACTCTGGACCTGGAAATACTCTCATAAGCCTGTTTCTGGGTGTCCTTCTCCAGCTGTCTTGTGTCCTCAGTCTCCATGCCAAACCAGCTCCATAGCCTGACCAGCTTTTGGTGGTGCTGCAGCCAGTGGCCATGACAGGTGTTTTTAACCCCCACTTCCACCACCAGTCATTACTACTCTGTGCTTGAAAGCACAATCCCAGAGTGGCTTATTGAGTGTATTGCCCGCTTTGAAGCATGCAGGAGGGAGTCGGGTGGGTGGACTATGCTCAGGAATGGCCTGGCTTTGACACACTGCCGCAGTAATGTAGACATGCCCTCAGTGCTTTGCCTGAGATCAGCCTGGAAATCTGTAGCTACACAGAGAACTCAACTGCATGTCCTTGATCCGAGCCCAGACTCATTGGACCATCCTTCTTCTCTCACCTGTGACATTTCATGCTGATTTGTTTCACTCTGATGACTTTAGGACAAGAATCTAGTTTCCAATAGGAGTTTAGCTTCAGCCTCAGTGATAGAGACCTGGTTTCTCTTATCAGGAAACATTTGTAAAAGAACCAGTTAACAAGGCATCATACACAAGTTCTGTAGTATTTTTTAAAATTGTTTATACCAGTCCCTTGAATCTTGTTGTGTACTTTCTCTCACTTTCTCTTTTCATCACAGGCACTCACCTTCGTCATGAGGTTGCTTATGAGTGTGGAACATATATTTAGTTATATTTTACTTTTAAGCAATTGGTTGAGGAGGGTTGAACCATATATAAGTAATGAACCATATTTAAGTAATGACGAAGATTTGGGGAGGAGAGGAAAAAAAGGTCCTGCTCCAAAACTTTGAAACCAGCACAGTTTCATTAGGGGCAGGTCATGTCAGACCAACCTGATTGCCTTTTATGATCAGGTCACAAAGGCAATGGATGCAGGTGTCACCATGGACGTAGTCTTTCTAGACTTCAGCAAGGCCTTTGACACCGTCTCCCACGCCATCCTCATTAAAAAATTGGATGACAGGGTGGAAAGCAACCTGTTT
>NW_017728949.1:14654567-14674976 GCF_001723895.1 Crocodylus porosus | reverse complement strand
CCCCTAGCGCCCCCTGGCATGACAAGGAACAATGGACACAAGTTATTAGAGAGTAGATTTAGATTAGACATCCGCAAGAACTACTGCACAGTCAGGGCGGCTAGGAGCTGGAACCAACTTCCTAGGGAAGTGGTGCTGGCTCCTACCCTGGGGGTCTTTAAGAGGAGGCTTGATGCCTACCTGGCTGCACTCATTTGAGTCCAGTTTTTCTCCCGCCCAGGCGGGGGGTCGGACTTGAAGATCTGCAAGGTCCCCTCTGACCCTACTTCTATGATTCTATGAAAAAGGCAGCATATATTTTGACCTTTTCAACCACTGCAGTAGTCCTTAACGTTTCATACCTGCCTCAGAAGTCTCTGTGATTCCATTACTTAACTTAAAGGCATCTTTGGCAAGCTTTCATTGTCTAGAAAGTCCCAGACTAGAATATAACTAGCAACACATTAATAAACAAGCCACTTGCCCAGAACATTAGTGACCAATGATTAAAGGCATCTAGGATGTGCTGGCATTCGAGTCTTTCATGGACTGCTAGATAGCATCTTCACTAGAAGACTTGCAGGTGATAAAAACAAATTGAAACACTTAGATATTAAAGAGGAACTGAAAGAGGTTTTGAATGAATATTTTTAGCCATTTCCACAAGAACCTCAAGGCCACATCTGGAGTTCCAAGATCACTAAACACTGAATATGCCTGCAAGGGCTCTGTCTCATTATGTGTGGTTCCAGCTGGCTCTGCATAGTTAGAAGAGTTTCAGAGCACATGATCTCCTCTCTCTGTCTGGTAAGCTTAACCTGTAAAAACACAGTGCTGAATACCAAAAAGTCCTTTACTACCACAGACTGGCATCATTCTCTGGAAGGTCTAATCAACAATGTAGTGCTTACAGAGTCTGTTTCAGTTGCAGTGTAAGGCAGCTGTGGTGGTACTCCTGTGTCAGTCTTTGTTATGGGAAGAGAAGTGTGGTCTGCTTCTGCCGTAAGTATCCACAAACTCAGCAACAGACCACAATGTGCAGAAATGGCTTGCTCTGAAGTCAGAAAACACTCATCCCTTGACTTGAATGGGGGATAGCTTGGGGCCAAGGTGGACACCACCTACAGATGTCCTATGGATGACTTCTCCTGGAAGGCTCAGAGTGAGGTTGCCTCTTTCTGTTTTATCAGAGTCCTCTCTGGAGTTAGCGCCCTCTGTGGCAATGTGCAGGACACAGGCCCAAGCCAGGGTTGGAAGTGACCTGATATATGACACCAATTTTTGTCACTACCCCAAGCAAAGGTCTACTTCTCTTACATGAAGCAGATATCAAGTGTCTGGAGAGGAGCAAAGCACTTCAAAGAGACCAGGTCACATTTTAATTTGACACCAGGAATGACTCAGTATAGCATTTTGAGAAACAGTAAAATACAAATGTATTGGGGTTGCCCCTAAATGCCATTAGTTTCCACTTCAGATAGTTTCCTTAGGAGCCAAAATGGATTCTTGTATGACTCATTGGGTGTGTCTATACTTGTGCTTTCATGTGCAGTAGCCTATTTTACTGCACATTAAAGCGTCATGTCAAAAACTGTGCTAATATGGTAATGCACAGTAAACATAGGCTACTGTACATTAAGCATCACTGAAAAAGCTCAAACTTTTACTACTGCACAGTAGGGCAGCCTAATGCACATTTATTTAGTACCTCACAGTAGAAGCTACCTATACAAAAGCAGGGAGGTTGCTCCAACATGCTGAAATTCCAGTGCGCTGGAGCAGACTTAATGAAGTCTGCTGGAGTGTGGCAATTACCATGCTCCAGCAGCCTCCTGTGTCTACTTCAAAATAGCGGCAGGGCACTCTAACTTAGCCGTTGAATGACCTATAGATACAGTACCCCTGCCACCACTTTGAAGTACAGGGACATTGATACACAAGACAGGCCAGGATCTTTAATTAGAGCAGTTCTCCGAGTCACTCTAATTAAAGCACCCTCCTCCCCCCCATTCCCAGAATATGCATATAAATATCCAGAGGTACTAAATTTAATGCACATTAGGAAAAGTGCATTAACAAATGTATAGACATGCCCACTGTGAAGAAACAGATGAAAACTATAAGCCACTGTGGCATGAGTTAAACGACTGGTTCCTAAGCTGGCAGCTTGTACCATTCTGATAAGCCTTGTATGTGGACTAACCATGAGAGGGATGTATTGCCCATATTACTACTCTAGTAGCTTTGCCTTTCACTATTTGTGAGGAAGCTTACCCCAAACCCCAAAAGACAAGAGCAGCTCAAACCGCTTTACTGCTCGTTATGAAGCCCTAGATGGGAACCTAGCACCTCCTGATTTGCAAATTGATAAGGAAATATGGCACTGCTTAGCTCAAGGGGTAACAATCCATGTTCTTATAAGGTGTACAAATGAATGCTTGGAGCCCTTGCAAAAGGCCCACCTTTCAGGGCACCAGCTGATATGTATTGGTATGCATGAAGGAGCTGAATGATTCAAATGTAGCAAACCTGTTCCAACTTCAACACTCCTTCAGCCAGGTTAAAGTTGGAGCAGTCCCTGTCCCAAGGAGCCTCCAGTTAAAAAGATAAGCTACCGCAAAGTGAAGGAGATTCACAGTCACACCAGGGGGGTGGATCTGGGCTGAACAGAAAACCTTTGTGACATTTCATATTTTTATTTCTTAATTACTTTTTCTGTCTCCTCTCTTTTTTTCCACCTGCCTTGTATTTTATTTTATTTCTGGCTCTTTATGACCTCCTTTCCCAGCTGTTTACTATTATCACCTAAAATTCTAATCCCCTCCTTAACTGCTCACATAATCACCCCTTTATTCAGGAACTGGATTTCTACCCTTTGATCCACAGGCTATCCTTGTACTGCCCAATCTCTAGTTATTCCACGGCTATCTACTCAGTTTTCTATTGCCCAGTTATTATTGTTTTCTTTACACTTCCCCTCTTTGTCATAGAATGAGAATAAGTGAATAACTAGCAACAAGCATTGTATGCAACTTTCAGCTTATTTCTGTTCATAGTGTGTGTGTGTGTGGTATACCATGGTGTGTGTGTATATATATATATATATATATATATATATATGGACTGTTCACAGTTTCCTTGAATTATGCAAATAACTTGTGTCTGGCAAGGAATTCTCTCTGTGGACCAATTTGTGAATATCTAATATCTGAGCTGTCCTCCTTCATTGTGACTGATCAGACCACTCATATGATATTAGTTCTGTCTCTGGCAACATCAGTGTTAAGCTTAAGGTCAGTTTCCATTAATATTGGCACATACAATTGGACTGTTCACTTTCCGCACCTGGTTAAATTTGATCATTCAGATGTTTGCCAAAATCAAACACAAAACAGTCAGAAACATGATAAAAACAAAAACCATCACTCAAATACTAAGCTTTCTAAAGGTGAAGGCATAAAGCCTGTTTAGCCCTAGAGACTACTCTTCTTCCCTTTCACTGTCTTGTAGCTACAATCCTTTTTGCTGCTTTGAGTCTTGGCTGAATTGATTTTGAGTAGCCTGCTATATAGGATGGATTGCATTTGTTTGGGGGTTTTTTCATTCTGGCTAGAGATGGGCTGAATCCATTTTGATGTACTTTAGGTTTCTGGCAAGTTGCTATGCTTGGAAGCCCGTAGGCAGTTGACTTGAGCATTCTGTGGAAAGTGAATGCTCCCTCTTCCAGGCTTTATCCTATATTCTGCTCCACTGCAAGAGTCCCAAAGTAAAGGGCCTTTGGTATCTCTTCAGGTAAGGGAAGTATCTTACTTTATCTTACCTTACTTAAATTTTCATGTGGAAGATTTCCATCAACTCATAGATTCTCCAGCTAGTAGAAACCACAGACCAGCATAATCATCTAGTATGGCTTCCTGTGTAACACAGACCAGAAAACTTTGTCAAATACCTTTATTGTGTTTAACTAACAAATAAATCCAGGAACCCATCCACTCTTGAGGCTTTGAGAGATAGTGAATTCATTGCTTTCCCTGATATTCTGTTCCAAAGGTTAATCATTCCCTTATTTCAAATGTAGTCTGCTACAGCCACCAGGTGTGGACTCTCATCAGGTCTTTATGTGCTAGAGTCACCCACTATCAGAAATCCCTATGTGGGTACTTATAGAATCAGTCATCACCTTTAGCTCTTGGAAGGGTATATGTGCCCCTTTATTACCCTGCCTTGCTCCTGCCTTATGAGTGTGAGACTTGCACTCCTAATACAGTACCCTTCATGATAACAAACCCCTGTGAAACTGGGAGAAAAGTTCACTAAAAAATGGTGGTTTCTATAATAAGTTTCATCAATTGATTCTCTCAGAATAATGAAAACTCAGTTCCTGCTCTTAGGAATGTTAAAATTAGAGGTTGTTATAAACAAGGTTGCTTACAGTGATTGTGCAGTGTATTGCATGTAATTTTTACTTAAAGGTTCTATTTTTTTAAAAGCCAGGTTGAGATTTTCGGAAGATTTTTCTCTCCCCATCAAAGTTAATTCCAAGGAAAGCAGTTAGCTCAAAGTAGAATTCTTTGGAGACACCCGCCCTTCACGTATCCGTTTTAAAATACCAAAGTAGCTCTACATTCAAGGGGATTGTTATTTGGTGATGACCCTACCAAGAAGAATCTCTGAGCATTGGCATTTTCTAATATACAGATGTTTTCTGTAAATAGGAAGTAGTTTAGCAACCCCTAATGTCAGCAAAAGTTTTCAGGAGAGGAGGTCACCAACCTGAGTATAGGACAAGACAAGGTCAGCTTGGCCTCAGCTGACCTTTAGCACCTCTTCACATCAGTGACTGTTTCTTCCAGAAATAAAAAAAAGAATTTTTTAACCACTGAATGAATCATTCATGATTCATTGGTTTCATTCATTCCCACATTCCAACTCTCCAAACTACTGAAATGTATTCTACCTACCAAAAAATAAATATGTCATTTCTCCTTTATAAGGATATGAATCAGCCCATTTTATCGCAGTTATATCTTCTACCACAAATTAATATAATACATGCGTGTAGCCTCCAGGCTTTAATACTAGCTCCAAAACATTTCTTTGGAATGTTATTAGTTCTCTTTCTGTCTCAGGGCAAAGACAAAATGAAATGATAAGCAAGGAGGCTGCTAAGGGAGGTATAGTTGCATAATAAAAAGTCAGCAGTTCTGTCCAGAACTCCCTGGCTACAATTTAGGTTGGAAGGATAATGGATTCATAGAGTGTGTGTATGCATGCATATTAATGTGATGGAATAAACTCCAGTGCTTATCACTCTGGAGTTTACTGCTCCTGAGTGCCGCATTTACACGTGCACCTGGAACCATGATACACTGAGTCAGCAGAGCAGCCCCAGTTGACAGGAAGACCAAGGGATCAGCCCAGGGCTGCTCTGACCCAGCTCAGTATGCTGTGGAGGGGCTGGCTGAAGCACACTCATGCCCCAACCAGCCACATTAGCATCTACATGTGTGTGGCTGAGCACTAAAGAACTCTGCTATAGGACAGTACTTGTATTTACAAGTATTAAATACAAGTGTTAATTAGTTTCCTCTGGCCTAATAGAGCCACACATGTAGATGTTGAGACATTACTGTGGAGCTAATTAAGCAGTTGCCATCTAGTACTAAAAGGCATTTTATAAAAAAAGGAACATAAAATGTTTGCATGTATAGAAGTGACATGCACATACATGCATATCTACCCACATGCAGCCTAGCTTCTTGTGGACATTGGAGTTCAGCCTGTACGTATAATAGACATTTCAGTCTGCATATGTTTCTACATATAAATACTTTCTCTCAAGTGTTCATTGGAGCTGGGAGTTGAGTTGGAAGAGGGGATGGGCTTTGACTCTACCCCATGAGACAAGAGGGTTCATTAAAGCTATTGCTACATGAATAATAACAGCAATAACAGAAATAATAACAGCAAAGAGCTTTTAAATGGTCTGACTAAAAATTATTTCCCCGCTCAGTTCCTCAACTTTTACTCTCTTGTGATGTCATAATTTCACTCATTTTCAAGTACTGTTGAGTCCTATGGGTAGACAAGACTCAAGTGACTAATTTAAGAGTAAAGCAGGCAAAAAGTCACTCAAAGAAGCAAAAAGAAACCAAGTCCAGGATTTTTTCTCTCTTTTACTTCATAGACCACCTTCAAAGTGTTCAAAAAATGACTGGGTAAAACAATATGCTCTTATATAATGAATCTGTTCCCTCTAGGATAAAAACAAGATTTTACTACCTTTGACACCTCTTAGCTTTGTTCATTTTACCTGGCAAGGAGGCAAACAGCTGGATCTGACTCATTCATTCTTATCAGCCACATTGTTAGCCATGTGCTGTTTGCAGCACCTTGGTTGCCAGTGATAGCCTATGAACAAGAAAGAACCTAGCCTGGGTTTCAGATCCCAGCCTAGGTTTGCAGAGCTGGCAGTTAAAGAACAGTTTTCTCTTTGTGGGTTGATTTCCTCTGAGAACACTGAGAAAAAAAACCCTCAGAAGGAAGTCAGGGAGAAGGTAGCATAAAAACATCAACCCTTTGGGAAATGTGTAGCATGGATCAGTAGCTAACACACTACTTTCAGAACAGAAGTCCTGGGTTCCGGCCATGGCTCTGACACTGAATTGTTGTGTGTCCTTAGGAACTCACTTCCATCCAGATCTTGAAATGGTGTTAGATGCCAGACTACTTGCAGTGTTGGCCTTCGTGCCTCTAATTCTTCTCCTTTCCTTTGTTTCATAGATTTCATAGACATTAGGGCTGGAAGGGACCTCAGATCATTGAGTCCAGCCCCCCTGCCCGAAGGGCAGGAAGTCAGCTGGGGTCATAGGATTCCAGCAAGATAAGCATCCAATTTGCTTGTGAAGGTGTTCAATGTAGGTGCCTGAACCACCTCCGATGGCAGGCTGTTCCAGACCTTGGGGGCTCGGACAGTAAAGAAATTCTTCCTTATGTCCAGCCTGAAATGGTCTTGCAGGAGTTTGTGACCGTTCGACCTCGTCATCCCTTGGGGCACTCTGGTGAACAAACCTTCCCCCAGATCCTGGTGGTCACCCCTGATAAACTTATAGGGGGCCATCAGATCACCCCTGAGCCTGTGCTTTTCCAGGCTAAAGAGCCTCATGGCTCTCACTCTGTCATTGTAAGGTCTGTTTTCCTGACCTCTGATCATGTGCGGGGGCTCTTCTCTGGACTCTCCCAAGCTTCTCCACATCCTTTTTTAATTGAGGAGCCCAAAACTGGACGCAGTACTCCAGCTGCGGCCTCACCAAGGCCGAGTACAAGGGGAGAATGACGTCCCGGGACTTGCTTGAGAAGCATCTATGAATGCAAGCCAGCTTTTTGGTTGCTTTACTAGCTACAGCATCGCATTGCAGGCTCATGTTCATCTTGTGGTCAGTGATGACCCCCCAAGTCTCTTTCTTCCGTAGTGCTAGCCAGCGTAGCACTGTTCTGTTGGCTATAAATTCCTCGGGGGAGGGAACTCTTTTGTTATTAGAGGTATTTAAAGCAGCAGCAGAAGGCTCCAAGCTTACTTAAGGCTTGTAGGGGCTATTGTAAGGCAAGTATAAACTGATAAGTATTATAAGTATTACAGGTATTACAGGTGCTAAGTTTAACTTACCAGGTTACTTAAAGCGTTAATGGGAAACGTACAACAGTTTCACTATTGTCTCAAAACAAACAAGAAAAAATAGAAGACAACTTGTGACATTTCATAACTATTGTCACAACTTTAACTACCCCGTCCATTTTCTTTAAATTCCATTGTAACTTGATGCTTTCTTCTCCCTCTTGTTGACCTTAGAACAAGTCTATAAGCATATTTGCTTACAGGCTTTCCTAGTGTCCCTTTATTTTGGACCTGGCTCCCTGTCAAGATAAATATTTTTCCTAATATGGATCTTTCACCTTTATTAAATGAACTAGTTATGAAATATCAGGACTTTTGTCCTCCATAGGTAAATGTAATAGAAGGGCCCATGTTATATTTCTTGATAGTAGCAACACTATTAGAGGAGCACATAGAGACTTACAAACTCTTCTAAAATATCCAAAGGCAGGATGCTCAGGGGGAAATCGTGATCCTCCATGAAGTCAGTGGGCATTGATTTCACTGGGGCATTCAGGATTTCACCTGCTGTGTCTGTACTCTCACAGGAAGCCAAACAATTGTAGCAAAGACTTGCTGGTAGGAGCTCTTTTTTGGGCAGTCTCCAGCACTGGTAAGAACCTCAAGACAGTGAACCTCCAAACCATGTCTTTTTCATTCATGCATTTCCATATGCAACCAGTCTGTAAAGTGCCGCACATGAAATGTGTATATAAGCTATTGTACTGTATGCATTTACATTCATATTTTTTATGTAAAGACAAGACTTTTAAAAATGTGTTTGCCCATGCACCTTAGTTCAGTTGCCTTGTGCACCCATCTTGTGCAATGAATGAGGAAGCATGCCCTGCTAACTCATCCCCGCTGGCCCCCCCACAACAACCTGCTCATATAAGGTAATGTTAGAGCATGCAGGAAGAAGTCCCTCTGAGACAAAGCACCTGATAGCAATGGTGGGTGTATCATCTGTTCCAGCACCAACACCTGAATCTGCTTGGCACACCCTGCATCAAGCTCCAGGAAGACTGGTGCTGCCTCTGGCCCCAGCTGGCAGTGGCAGCATGCTGTCATCCTGCGTGCAGATATGGGGGCCACATCCCCGGGGAGGCCTGCAGGGCTGTGCTGGACTCTTCTGGGGGAGCGCAGGCCCCCAGATCTGCAGGCAGGATGACAGCAGGCTGCCACTGCCGGCTGGGGCCAGCACCAGCACTGGGTTCTGTCCAGCTGGTGGCTTGGTGCGCCGAGCAGTCTTGGGTGCTGGCGCTGGCTCCAGCCGGTAGCAGCAGCTTGCTGTCATCCACATGCAGATCCTGGGGCCTACATCCCCCAGGAGGAGACCAGCACAGCCCGCACATCCTGGGATGTGCGGGCCCCCAGATCTGCATGCAGGATGACAGCATGCTGCCGAGGCAAACAAGTAATACAAGTTTTGCTTTGAACATCTTGAGGTGCATTTTCACAAAAAGCCCTGCACCTATCTCCTTGAAACTTGGCAGGCTTCATGCCCTCAGAAGGGACTATACACCCTGCCATTCTCATCTGAATCAGGCAAGAAATGACAAAGTTATAGGCATTTTAGTGATTCCCCATTATTCAGCCTATGGCTGAAACACCAAAACAGCATTGAGACTCCAAAACAGATTTGGCTGAATCAAAACAGGACAGTGATCCAAAACACCAAAATGAATCTCTGTCCCTCCAAAATGCTGAATCCAAAACTGAAATGAGACATAGCCATTTCACACAGCCCTAACTAAGAAATCCTATGCACTCTAGGCATTGTTGTGACGTAACTATTAACCTGAGTAATTCAACTATAGGCAGCAACACCTATAAAATAATACCAGTATTGGCATGCGACTCCATTCTTGTTATTAAGTTGAGCTGCTATTTAATAATCTTCTGTTCAGTACTGAGTCTGTGGCATTATTTGAAGGGAAACACTTGCCACAACTGAGACAAGATTTTTTTTTTGGTCTGTTGAAATGTGAAGAACAGGGAAAATATGTCCTGTATAGCTTACGGATTTGGCCTGAGCACCCTGAAAAACAAACAGAGACTAAAGGCCAGCAAACATGTGCTAGACCACATTGGCCATCTTTTCCAGATGACCATTTTTATGAGCTTTCAAAGCTTTTATTCTTCCTCTGTTCTTGCTTTCGGTGCTTTGGAAGCAGGACAAAGCAGAGCAGTTTCACAGGGAATGGTTCTCATTTCCTAGGCAGGGCCAGCAGTAAATTGCAACTTCACAGTTAGGGCTTTCCCTAAGAGCTCCAATTAGATTTGTGCAGTGACGAGAACTGCCATATTGTTTTCTCTTTTGAGAAAGTAGTTAGCAGGACTGTAAGAGGAAAAACATTTCTGAGAGTGCGTTTTGAGGTTTGTTTTTGTTTAAAGGTGTTATGGCTCTTTTGGGATAACTTTAGTCCCCCACCCAAGACGTTCACACCTGGTTCCCGGTACCAGTCATGTTGTTGCTGTGATTTCACAGAGCAGCAGGTCCCATAAACCCCCTTGCAATAATTACAAATCCACACACCCCTCATTATTCTTATCTGCATCACTGTAACACCTCAAGAAACTACCATATCCCCATTGTGCTTGGTACTATATAAACACATAATGGGAGAGTGCCCCATGATGCATTCCCCAAAAGAGTTTGTCACCCAAGAGTTGCTAGACTTATTATTTCCATTTCATAGATGGGAAAGAAGGCACCATGAATGAAATTCCCATAGGCATGCAAGAAGATCTAACAATTAAAACATTGGTTCCTTAGCCCCTAGCCCAGCCCCTTAATCACAAACCTAGTCTCTTTCCCTGCTGAGCAGCTGAGGCCCTTTCATTTTCCTGTGGACATGCTACCCTATGCAAACTGTGAAGACCCAAATGAGGCTTTTTGGTGTGTTGGAAACATGAGACCGGGCTGCATGCCCTGACTGGGATCCACAGTCCGGGAAGCTTCTGCTCAGTGTCAGAAAGGACTCAGGGCTGACCCTATGGCTTGTATGCAGCTTTGCAATCATGGTCCCTCATCAAGGGGAAAAATATAGGGCTGTTCCAGTCAATGATTTAGGCCAGATAGGGCTGCCTAGCTCCTGGTTATGGAACCTCTTTCCTTTTTGCTACGCAGGGCTGGCAGGTCCTGGGCCATTGACATGGATGACATGGAGATGCATCCCTCTTGCCAGTATGCCTATGTTCTCCTATTTAACATGGACTTGGGTTCATTCTTCAGAGAAAGTTTCACCTCTCTGTTATACTGCATTGACCAAAAAGAGGCTCTGGCTTACCGCTGGACACACCTCACTGCTTTCATTGTGTCAGCTCAGAGTCACAACCCTCATTAACTCTTTCTCTTTAACACTGTTTAAAGAAAGGGATTAAATATCTAATACCTAAGTATCAAGAAGATGCCCAAGTGCAGGGTGGGATTAGTATTTTGTTTGTTGCAGAAACACCCTCGTGCCTTGAAAGGTGGGACTTCTGACAATGACTTCAGTACTATCAGTCCAGGGACTAAAAATTACTCTGGCTGTAAGAGGAGGTTCTAATGTTTCCAAAAAAAATGTAGGTAGTTAAGTGGAACCATTTTTATCTGCTTTTATATCAATCAATATGTGTTAAGACAATAATTGTGGGATCCACAGGACTAAAGGGACACAGCCACTGACAGATTTATGACTTTAAGTACATGCTTCTTAAGACTTAGATCCTCAGCTGGCATAAATCAGCTTACTCAGGCTGCAGGTGTGGCTGTGAGTTTCTAGATTGCCAAGACCCTGTGAGGATTTAATTACTGTTGATACTGTGAAAGAAGATATTTCAGGAACAGTTGCAGCAACCATTTCTGAAACACTTCTTCTAGAAAACTAACACTGACTAAATACTGAGCCATGCTGCAAAGTACCAGTACTTGATATCATATTAACATTGAAGCTTTGCAGTTGCACCACAAATTAGGGGAGAAAGGGCGTACAGGAGGAATTAGGAATCCAAAGTGGAATTCTGATGTCAGTCACAGGACCCAGCTGGGAAACCAGGAGAGCTCCATTGGTGCTATTTGGCCCTTTAAGCCCAGGACCCACATACACTCTCATTCTTCCTCTACACCATTGCAAGACCATGCTGCAGGGACACTGCTGCCTTTGGAAACTGATATAATGTAGCTACATGGCCACAGTGCTGGTGCACATCAATGAATTCAGTCTTCCAAGACAGGTCACTGCCCTCCCAAGCACCATCTCCATTTCTAGAGGTGATGTGTTGAGTGGGCATGTGCTGTAAAGGACATGCAGGGATCTCTGGCCTGATCCTGAGGTAGACCTGTCCACTTCTCTTGTGCAATGTCTTGCTAAAGCTTTATCACTCTGATTATTATAGAAACCAAATACACAACCAATTCCCAATGATGTTAAATGAGATTGGGCATCTAATTCCCTTTAGCTACTTTGAAAAGCTGACCCCCATATATTATATCGCTTGCACAAAGAGAGTCTCGAGCAGTTGCTCCAAACTATAAGACTATAGCCTGCCCCAGTTCATTTCTATTTACCTCTTTCCCTTGTCCTCTCATTCTTTTGCTGTCACATTCTGTTGTTCTGTAGCCCAGGGAACAGTCTGTTTGAACCACTAGTAATACACTTGGGAGAATTATTTTTAGCACATTAAGGGCAGACTACCCAATCACCTCTGTGGTTTGAAAACTCTTGAGAACTCTGTGTTTGACGTGCAGTTAATAACTCACAGGCACAATTTCACACAGCATTCACCTCTTGTCTCATCCCTGCCATGCCAACCAATATTTATATAACTCTGTTCCTGTCCCATAATAAGCTGTGTCCCATATGTGTGTCCCGTAATTATGTGTGTCCCATAATAAGTCTGCAATTGATGACAGAGCTGGTGGAAGAAACTGAAAAGAAATAGAGAGAGATATTAAACAAATAAAGTGAAAGCCAGAGATAAAGTTGATGCTGAAAGAGCATAAACATCCTGAAAGGAGAGGGAAATATTCCAACTTCAATGGCTCTTTTGCTTATTTACTTTTAGATTCATGAATTTCATCTGGGAGCACTTTGCAGAAAACTTAATTGTATGTTTTTCTTTAGCTGATCGAAGTTATAGGCCAATCTTTTCCCCCCATTGTTGTGGTATGTGTAGATTATCTTCAGGAATTCAGAGGAAGGAGCCATATCTTTTTGATCAGAAAGCACGCTAATATTCCTGTCTTAAAAATCATAGAGGAAGTTCTGTAATATTTCCTTCTTATACACAGGTCTTTCTCTCTTCAATTTCTATCTCTCTTCAATACCACATCCCTATTTATTAACTACTGATCTTCAGGACAGTACTCAAGACTAAGGGTGTGATCAACAGTAAAATAGTAATGACTTCAGTGAAAAGAGAGTTAAGCTACTACTGAATGCTGAAGTTTGGATATAGGAATCAGAACTTATGGTAGAGGTGATATCTTTTATTAGACCAAGTAGATTTTTGGAAAAAAAATTCTTTAATTGCAAGCTTTCTGGCACAAACTCCCTTCATCAGGCATAGGAGAAAAGATTGTACAAGTTCTCCTAGATACAAAGTTTGGATATAACTTTTGAGTGCTTTTAAAACTAGAAAATAACCAAACTGCATGTACATTCCTAGAAAAAAAAAACTACATTAAAATAAAGGTACATGTGTAATTCAGGGTAAGGCATGATTCTTTGGGTAGATATAATATCTTTTATTAAACCAACTAAAAATTCTCCAAGGTAGAAAAGAAGCCAAACAAGAAAGCTGTGAAGATGTAAATGAGTGGAAGTTCGGAAGACAAAGGGTAGAGATAGGAGTTGGGGATGGAAGAGAAGGAAAAGTGTGGAGGAATCCTAGTGGTCAGCTTAAGGCAGGTTACCTGGTGTGTCAGATGTCAGGCAAGTTGTAATGTGTCATAAATCCAGTGTTTATATTAAGTCCATGTTTTTTTGTATCCAGTAGATTTATGAAGTGAAGTTTGTAGGCTCGCCTATGAAAGGTATTTTGTAAGTTCCCTCTGAGGATTAGAACTGAGAGATTCATAGATTCAAAGATTGTAACGGGCTGGAAGGGACCTCACAAAATCATTGGGTCCAGCCCCCCTGCACTAGGCAGCAAAGACAACTGGGATCAGGTGACCCCAGCGAGATGACCCAGCCAGTCTCCCCTTGAAGATTTCTGGGATAAGTGATCGCACCACCTCTGGAGGGAGCTTATTCCACAGTCTGGACACCATAACTGTGAAGAAGCTTTTCCTAGCGTTCAACCTGAAATGGTCTTCCAGAAGTCTCCTGGTTTTCCCCAAGAATGACCTGGTGAACAGTTGTTCACCGACACCTTGATGTATTCCCCTAATATAGCAGTAAACTGCTACCAAATCCCCTCTCAGCCTTCTCTTTTTTAGGCTGAAGAGGCCCAAGTCTCTCAGCCTTTCCTCATACAGCTTGCCTTGCAAGTATCTGATCATACAAGTGGCTCTTCTCTGGATTCTTTCAAGCTTTTCCATGTCCTTGTTGAAGTGCGGCTCCCAGAACTGGATTCAGTACTCCAGCTGTGGACTTGCCAATGCTGAGTAAAGTGGAAGAATCATTTCCTTGGTTTTGCTTGAGATGCATAGGTTGATGCATGCCAGAGTATTATTTGCCCTGCTGGCTACAACATCACACTGACAGCTTATGTTCATACTGTGGTCTATTATTACCCCATGGTCAGTTGTCGTACACATGGGCAACTGGTGCCTCCTGAGTCTTGGGTGGGGGGGCACCCACAGAAGCTGGCAGCAGTGGTGGTGGGGGGGATGGGGCTGGTGAGTACCCATAGAAGCCAGCGGTGGCAAGGGATGGCCCTGTTGGCGGGGGGGGGGGGCACATGGCCTCCCATGCCCCTCCTACCAGTCACCTATGGTGCTAATCGGTTGGTGCCGCCAAGCCTGTAAGTATGTTGGGGGGTTGTTTGTCCCCAGATGAAGTACTTCACACTCCTCAATTTTGAACTTCATCTGGTTCCAATCTGCCTAACTTACCAGCCTGTCTAGGTCGGCCTGTAGCTGCAGCCTATCTTCAAGCGTGACCATGCTCCCCCATAACTTGGTGTCATCTGGGAACTTGTTCAGTGACCTCTTCACCGCCACATCCAAATCATTGATAAAGCACTGGACCAAGCATGGACCCCTGAGGGACACCAGTGGCCACTTTTCGCCAGAAGTGCAGGTTGGAATGGAAAAGGGAGTGCTTGTCTTGTGAGAACTGAGCACACACAAGTAATTGAGTATTTTTGCCTTTGGTGGATTTTCAGTGTTCATTTATTCTGGTACATAGTTGTTGTTTTGTTTCTCCTGCATTTGGTGCACTGGATGAGATATATTACATTTCTGGAGGTGCAGGTGTAAGATCCAGGAATGCTGATGGTTCTGTTGTGGGGTCTAGTTATTGTGGGACTGGTGGAGATGTGTTGTCAGGTTGTACATTTCTTGTCTTGGCATGGCCTGGATCTATTTGGTGTGGTTTGAGTCAAAGGAAGCAAACTTGGAAGCATAGGAAGTTTGCTTCCTATGACCCAAAACCACACCAAATGGATCCAGGCCATGCCAGGACAAGAAACGTAAAACCTGCCAACACATCTCCAGCTGACCACTGGGTTCCCTTCATACTTTTCCCTCCCTTCTCCACCCTCCCCTCCTATCTCTACCCTTTGTCTTCCAAACTTCCACTCATTTGCATCTTCACTGACTTCTTGTTTACTTTAGCTTCTTTTCTACTTTGGAGAACTCATAACAGCAGCAGAGTCTCCCAATGCCTGAAGAAGGGTGTTTGTGCCCAAAAGCTTGCAAAGAATTTTTTTGCAACCATTTAGTTAGTCTAAATAGTTTGGGTAGATATCACATCTACTCAGAGAACCTTGACTACATACAAACACCATGGCTACAACCAATGACACTGCTATTTAAGTGTAAGTAATTTAAGAGTAAAAATATGACAAGGATGCTGCTTGACAAAAAAGGCCCAACCATTTTAAACCCAGGAAATTCAGAGTTTAATGTTATTATTTAAAGAACTATTAAGGCAGGAAGGGCACAATTAAGACATCTAAATATCCTTAACTCTGCTCATTAGTGACACAGTGCAATTACTGTCACAATAATAATTAAGGCAGGTTAAGTGCTGTTAAGGACAAACTGAATATTTTCAGATTATTTTTCCTCCCTTGGGTATCGTGATGACAATTTTTGACATGCATATACCCTCTTCATTAGTAAATGTTTTCGATCTGAGCCTTCAAGAGGCCGAGAAGCGATTATTACTAAGTCATTACAACCAATAGAATTGTTGCATGCCAATTAAGTTAACAATAGGGGAAATGTGATGAATCATTAAGATGCCTCTGGTATAGCAATGGCTTCACTTAAGGGCTACCTGTGTCTGTGGTCTACATAATCAACAATTGGTAATAATTTAGTTGTAAATTTTAACTTAATGTTTTCAAATGCAGTCGGTATAAAACATTTCAATTAAGTTTATAATATGAAAACATCTAAAGAGCCTGCTATATTCCATTTGAAGCTCCATTGTAATGAATAAAAGGATAATACAGCTGCTAAATTTCTTAAAGGATCCAGATTTTGTTCATTTAAACTCTCAAATTAGCAGATTTACTTATCAATTCCCAGATAATTAATTCCACATTCAAGGATTAAGCACCATAAATTTGAAGCGGATGTGCTGTATTTTTCATACAAAACAATGAGGTTGAAACCCTAATTTAAGTTAAAATATGCAATCAACTTTAGCTATAGAATTATGACCAGTATTTATACAATATAGTTATGAAGGAAAGGTGATATAAATGTGCCAACTGTCTTAAATAATTAAACAATATTAACTACGTATTTCCTGTATTGCTTAATCTAAGTACAGGGAATACTACAAATATTTGAGGTTTTAAAGGAGACCACTTTATGCTAGCACTAATTTAATGATCAAAGCAGTATGTTTGGAAAATCCATTCAGATTATTTTTACTACAAAGGTAGTAGAAACCTATACCTATACACAGATTAGGTGGGAACGGGGCTGGAGGAGGTGGTGACATTGGGCTTTTTGATTAATTTGATGTATTTATTTATTTATGTATTGCTTTGCACCCTGGGAAGGCTTGATATGTGCCCCCATATCTGGGCGGCATGGGGTGGGCTGAAGCTGCAGGGGGACCTGGCTCTGTGTGGTGCTTTTCTTTCCAGGGTGGGCTCAGAGCAGGCTTTGGCAGCGATAGGAGGAGGCTGCAGCCACCCCAAATTTTGCCACAGTTCTGCTTCTAGCCCCATGCTGCCACCTGCAGCTTGTTGCAGCCCCGGCTTTTCCCAATGCTTCGGGGGAGGCAGGGCATTCAGCCAGGGCTCTGCCGCTCAGTGGCGTGGGGCTGGGAGTGGAGCAGAGCCAGCTCCGGCTCCACGCCACAGCTTCAGCCTGCCCTGTGCCATGCAGATCTGGGGGCACAACCCCCCTGCCCTCCTGAGGTGCAAGCAGCGGCAGGAGCCGCTCCAACCCCACAAGCTACGTCTCCATCCTGCACACCTCCCACCCCAGCTGAACAGCACCTGCCCCTGCCCCCTCCCTCACCATGGGGATGTTTATTCTGCTCCCCCACAACCCTTCCCTTTCCCCTTCCCTTCCGATTTACCAGCTGGAGGCAGCTCTCCACGCTGCCAGCTCTGCTCTTTGCTGTGCTGCGGTTGCACGCAGCATGGGCATTTATCTGTCAAATTATTGGCCCCATAGGGCTGATATCTGATATAGACAATTTTCTTCATATTGGTACTGATCTGATATCGGATTGATGTATCAGTGTACCTCTAAAGTATCTATCGATCAATAGATAGATACACACACACAGACAGTAAAAGCTCTGTTATCTGGGATGAGTAGAGAATGGGGGGTGTTGGTAATCTAAAAATGGTTACCTGAGGCAGTGGTTTTCAGCCAGGAGTGGAGCTGGTGGGGTGGTGGCAATGGCCGCTTGCAGAGCAATGTCAGCACAGGGCGGTGGATAGGAGGAGTGGCCACCATGTGTGAGCTCTCCCCACCCTCTGTGTCCAGCCAGTTGACTGGAAATTCCAATCAGTAGAGTGTGCTGGTTACTAAAATGCCAGTTAACACAGATTTTACTATATATATATGTATGCATGTATGTATGTGTATGTGTGTGTGTATATTAGGGCTGTGTGAGGTCTTCGGATCCCGCTTCAGATCTGAAACAAGGTCCGTGTAGTATAGTGGGGGAGTAGTGTAGTGTGGGATCAGTTTGAGGTGGCAGCTGATCCCAGGTTTTCCATCTGCCAGCATTGCCAAAGGCACATGAGCCGTGGCAAGGATGTGAGACACTTCTCTACCACGGCCATGCTGATGCATCTGAGGAGGCACCACGCCCTTGCCCTTCTTCCTACTGCTCAGCCTGGCACCAGTGCAAGTGTGCCCAAAGGGAAGTCCCCCACTTGCTCCAAAGCCCGCTTACTCCCAAAGCAGAGGCAGGCCACCCTGGACCAGTGGGGGAAAGGTGGACAGAAAGTGGGGCGCATTCCCAAGGCAAGCGAGATCACCCAGAGCACTGGGGAGATGCTTGCTCTGGATAGCCAGCCCTTCTCCTTAGTTGAGCGGCCAGGGTTCAGGTGGTTCGTAGCACTTCTGGTCCCATTTTACAAAGTGCCTGCATGCACCACCTTTAGCAGGGTGGTGGTGCCCTCCCTGTATCAGGCTTGCAGGGAGTATTTGAGGGAGGAGCTGCACAAGGCAGGGCCGCAGGTAACTTGCACTTCACCTCCGACATCTAGAGCAGCTGGAGTGGTGATCACGCCTACCACTCCCTCATGGGGCACTGGTGCAGTCAGTCAGGCCGTCGGTGGACTCTACTGCAAGCCAAGGTGCTGGATGAGTCCCACACAGCAAGGGAGATCATGGGGGCCATGAACTGCATGGTGC
This sequence comes from Crocodylus porosus, assembly GCF_001723895.1. Classification (NCBI taxonomy): domain Eukaryota; kingdom Metazoa; phylum Chordata; order Crocodylia; family Crocodylidae; genus Crocodylus; species Crocodylus porosus. The sequence continues at coordinate 14,656,350 of NW_017728949.1, read as the reverse complement.
AGGGGTGACTCACTGGGCAGGCCAAGCTCACCCACGGGTTCATGATCACTGACAATGGGACCAATATGGTGAAGGCAGTCCATGATGCCAACTTTGTTGGCATCCGCTGTATGGCATACAGGCTGCATCTAATAGTTAGGGGGACAGGGCTGGGAGGGGGACAGGGCTGCCGATGACGGCGCCACCACCAGTATTGCTACAAGTCAGCTGATTTCAAAATGCAGGAAGGTGGTGGGCTACTTCCACAGCAGCATCAAGGGGAACAAGATGCTGCAGGAGAAACAGGCAGAGCTGAGCATCCCGCAGCACAGAATCATACAGGATGTAGAGACTCGATGGAACTCCACATCCCTGATGCTTGAGAGTTTGATAGAGCAACAGAAGGCCATCCATGAGATGCCCTTGCTTGGGGAGATTGGGATCAGTGCCCTCCTGAACAGGCTGAGTGGGATACCATCTCCCAGATGTTGGTGGTCCTCAAGCCCTTCCTCAAGGCCCCCGAGACCCTTAGCGCTGGTGATGCCCTCCTCAGCCAGGTGATCCCCCTAGTGAGGGAACTGGAGAACCAAATGGAGAAGGTCCAGGGGATCAATGTTCCTGGCTGGGGCAGGCCGCTGTCTCCAGATGTGAAGGCACTGGTGAGGCAACTGACAGAGGACATCTGGAGATGGCTGGATACCTTGTGGTCCAATATGGTCCACATGATGGCAGGCATGTGCAACCCGAGGGTGAAGGGGAGCACATGCACTGGCAGACCCAAAACCCTTGATCACTGGACTCAGGTGCTGATGAACAAAGTCAGGGAGGCCAAAGTGCAGAGGCGAGGGGATGTGGAAGAGGGGGATCCACTTTCCCGTGACAGCACTCCCAGCACCAGCACCAGCACCAGCGCCAGCACCAGCCAGTCTCCTCCACACCAGCCACTGCCAATGTGGGCCATGAGCATCAATGTGAGCTTCAACGCTGGGGTCCAAACGCACCAGACCCCAGCCTCAGGTAGGTAGCACTGAGACTTTGGTGGCTACCTATCTCGCTGAGGATGTGGAGCTACTGGACTGTGACCCCTTAGCCTACTGGGCAAACCGCAGGCAGAAGTGGCAGGATCAGGCCACAGTTGCCTGGCAACACCTGTCCTGTTCACCGACCAGTGTTCCAAGCGAGACGGTGTTCAGCATCGCTGGGGATGTTGTCACACCCCACCGCACCTTCTTGGATCTATGTTAGTGAAGCAGCTGATGTTCCTAACGGTGAATCTCCCGCTGCTGGGGTTCCCCAAGCTCCACCTGCAGATGGGCTGAGTGCCACCCTCCTCACTCCATCTGCACCAATTTCCTGTTCTGAGTTTTTTAATAGCAGAGTAATGCCCTGCTCTCAGCTGGACGGGGCACTAACTGCATCACCAGCCAGCAAGGGAAGAGCATGTCCCTGCTGAGCTCATTCCCCTGCCAGGACGAACTTGGAGGTGTGGGATTGGGGCTATGGGGAAAGAGGAGGCCCCAGGTCCTGGGCATGACCACTAAAACTGCACCTTGCCAGGGTAGGAAGGCCTGGTGGGACTCCTGGTGGCACAGCAGCCCCATAAATACCAGGACCAATGATCCCCTGGTGAAAGGCGGGTAGGAGGTGCCATAATCTCCAGCTAATGCACACACACATGCACACCGTCCTGGATGGGGAATGCCCAGACCTGTCATATCTTTGACAGGCCTGATGCTTGCTGGTTTCAGTGCAGTTGTGAGGCTCCTGGTGAGCTCAGCTTAGCTGCCCAGGATGCCAGCTTTAG
>NW_017728949.1:14623037-14654237 GCF_001723895.1 Crocodylus porosus | reverse complement strand
GTGCCAGAGCTCCACTGTGTATATTGAGTCCATGTGTTTTTGTACCTACTACCTAGGAGGCTGATGAAGTGCAGTTCATAGGCCCAGCTCTGAAAAGTGGTTTGCATGGTAATTGTTCCCTCTCAGGATCAGGCCTGAGAGACTGGAGGCAGAGTGTTTTTTGGTGAGGAAAGTGCCCCCACAGGTAGTTGGGTTTTGTTGTCTTTGATACATTCTGGTGTGCAGTTTGTGGGGGTACTGGAGATACTTGGCAGGTTTTGTGTTTTGAGCTGTAGGAAGTTGGCTTCAGTTCTGGTGATGAGGTTAGGTGCTTGTTTGAATGTACAAACCACTTTTCAGAGCTGGGCCTATGAACTGCACTTCATCAGGTATAGAAACTCATGGACTCAATATAGTCACTGACAGTGGAATTCTAGCACACTGCGACCTGCCGGACATCTGCCACCCCAGGCACCTCTGCACTTTTACCTGAGCTGCTACATCCCCTTTTCCCCCCTATTCCCCACCCCAGCCTGTCCCTCCCTCCCCGACACCTTCATTTCCCTTTTCACTGACTGGCTTTCTTGCTTGCATCGCGGGCCAGGCCAGTCTCTGGCTTCTTTACTATTCCTTCCATCCAGGACCAACTGCAGGTACTTCCTTAGCCTGACAAAGAGGTCTTCAACCCCAAAGCTTCCAAAGATACATTTTTTTAAGTACTCCTTTTTTTTCATAATAGACATAAAAACACAAGATAAGCCATCACACACCATGAATAACATCGTATGTCCAAAACAGCACAACACAACATCTTTACTTCTTGCTGTCGATTCCTTCCTAAAACACCAGGCTCTGTGACAGTTCTGTTTGGGTACCTTTGATGCTGCTGCTGATGTTATGGGTATTGAGTCAGCTGAGTTATTTTACCAGGCTTTTCTCTCAGTGCGAGTATGACTAACCTAGAATTTTGTGACCTACCTTGGGAAGCTTTAAGTTAATAAACTCTGTTAGCTTTGGTACCAGTAATGGTGAAACCATCATAATATTGACTTGAGGGCAAGCTAGACGCCTCGGTGCTGGGTTGGCTTGAACAGCCTGTGCTGACACCCACACAACCCACACTGCTATCTGTGTCTGAGCCAGCTAGATTGGAGTTAGGTCAGCTATATCTACGTGTGTTGTAATCCCACCTCTAATTGCAGTGCAGACAGACCCAATGGGTGCATACAACATTTATTTCAATAACGGCCTGTAGGCACTTTAGTAATACCAATAATAATAAATAAAAGACTGTGTCTAAAGCATAGTCCACAGCTGAAATATTCTGAGGCAAAAGGAAGGGTAATAATGTTAATACATATGTGCTGAGCTCTAGTAGCTGAGAGAACACCCTCATAGAGTGTGATTTAAATGTTTAAGTGAAAGTGCCAACTTTAATTAGCAATGATTTGATCCAGGGCCTTTTTCATGGAATTTGTGCAGCTGCATTCCTGTAGGAATTCCCCAAGTCGGAGACTGGGTTATTCCAAACACCCTCCACCGAGGGAGGAATACTGACTTGGAGTAAGCAATCTCAGACACAAGAAAATGGCGAGTCAGGGATAGAAGGATTCTCATTAGAAAATACAGTTTAACCTCCATGCTTTTTCACTCGCGACCATACTAAGCCCAGAGTTTCTTTCATCTTAGGAAGCAAAAGAAATGCAACTATGTTGCATATAAATCACACAGCTGTACTCGGCAACAATCGTGTAAAATTTGAGAGGGTCTCTTCAGTATCAATACTGTTGAGTATTAATGATACTATATTGTGGCAATCATTTATTGCTGCAGAACAAGGATTACTAATAGACCTACTTTATAAAGCAATATTTGGGAATCCCAAACTATCCTCAATTATTCTTGCTGTTACAGTAGCACTTAAAGTCCCTAGCAGAGGTCAAAGCCCCATTGTGTTAGGCACTGTTAGTGAAAACAACCTTTACTTAAAGAGGTCAAAAGCAAAGTATCAAAGGGGAAAACAAAAATAAAGTGACTTTCTTCAGGAACCCTGGAAAGTTACTAGCAGAGGAAGATTTTGTACCGGGGTACTCTCCTTCCCCCAGTCCAGTGCTGTAGCCACTGGATTACATTACCACCCATGAAAAAAAGTGCAATAGTCAAGTCTGTTATACTAAACCTGAGCACAGAAAATTCATGTTAGCAAATGCTTGTATTGTCATGCCACATTAGGACATGGGGACCTTGTTTCTCATCAAGTCATATTGTTCCATTGATCATTACATGGCATGTAGCAGAAGGGAGGGATAAAGAAGACTATGGTTGAGAAGGTCATTGGGGAAAAGCATGAATTTCACCTATGTCCAGAGGTTCCAAGAGTGAAAAATGAGTTTAGTTTGTGATCTGGAGAGTCAATTGATGTAAATCAGCACAGGTCTGTTAAATTCAGTGGTCTATTGAATTCAACTATGGCTCTGGCCCCTCTACATACCTTCCTCTTTGCCCTTTCCATTACAGACTGCCTCTGTGATATAAACACTTGCCAACAGTAAGTGGATTATGGTTACTGACTAATTTCTTAAAATAGCTTTTAATCACTACCAGTCTTTCAGAAACTGAGAGCAAGAACCAACAGGGGAAAACTCCTTAGACCATTCCCAAAATCACAGTCCCTCCAGTCTTGCACAGCACTGGCATAGGGGTTATAGAACCCTACAAATAAACTATAACATGAGCAGGCTCCAGCGATCAGCTCTGAAATGTGTACTTGGCCCTATCTAAAGCATAAGCTTACAAGAAAGCAGTTAGTTTCTAGGATAGCTTCATTTCCATTCCTATATGTTCAGACATACGCATTTAAATTTATTTAATCAGTATATTTTTATTATGAGGAAGTTTCTTTGATCTTGAGACTCATTATTCAAAGTTCTCTCAATTCCATAAGAAAAGTAACCTTGTCCACAGCCAATAAACATGACAGAAATCTGCAAAGGAGACAACAGTAATAAGTCCTTAATGTTATATCCAGTTTTTAAAATCCAGAATTTTATCAACTATTTAAAAAGAACTCAAGTGTTAAAAATGGGAAAAGCCCATTGGATCATCTAGTTCAGTCCAGTAAGTAATTTATGATGTGTACAGAGAAAAATAATAGCTAAATAGGCCATGTGTGGACCAGACAAGGGGCATGTGTGCATGACACTTTAAAACAAGTTAAATGCTTTTGCACCACTTTAATAGTGTCAGTGTTTGCACATGGCATATTGCGCAGTATTTCCAGCAGATGTAGCAAATTCGGTGGCATAATACTCGTTAAATGACTTGGGGCTCTCAGAAGTTTTAGTTTGCTGCCCTACAGCCATGGAGCGAAGTACCAGGCTCTGTGCAGCTCAGGGACTCTGCAGGAAGCCTGTGTAGGCAGCCTGGGAAAACAGGCTCTGCCTTTTTTCCCTGGGGCCTGCCTGCCTGCCTGCCTGAGCTGAGGTTTCCCAGGGGGACGGGAAGGCACAGCCTGGAAGGGGATGCTCTTCTGGGAGCCTGTGGCAAATGAGCCAGGGATGTTCCTATCCCCCACCCCCCAGAAGTGGCAACATGGCACCATGCCTGTGAGACACCCATGGACCACCCATGGTCTGCTGCCTGCAGACCCTGGGCCCATAGCACTCACCCAAGACTACACACACTCTGGACAGTTTGCACTCAACAAGCTTTATTTCCCTCCAATATACCACATTTCCTCCCACTCCCCAACAGGAAACTTCCTCCTACCCCCCTCCCCAACAACATCCCTCCAAAGCCAAATGCCCATCACCAATAAAACACCCTCTTCCCCATGCTACTGTTTACAAGAGTGTGATTAGTGTAGTGTGAGGGTAGAATGGTGGGTTGGCATTACCTGTGAAGCAGAGCCTGGGGAGAAGTTAGGGCTGCCAGGCTCTGGAATGGGCTCCCAAGTGAGGTGGTACTCTCTCCTACCTTGGGGGTCTTCAAGAGGAGGCTGGACAGATATTTGGCTGGGGTGTTATGACCCTGGCACCCATTCCTGCCCAGGGCAGAGGGTCAGACCTGATGAATCTGTGTAGGTCCCTTCCGACCCTACGCACTACGAACACTATGAATACTAAGTGTAGGGAGCCCTGGCTGCTGCTGCTGCAACTGCTGTTGGGCCTCCTCTCAGGCCCACTGGCCCAGGGCGGGTGGCTGGGCAGCGGGCAGCTGTCAGGCACTGGGTGGGGCCAGTAGCTGGGCAGTGGGTGGCATGAAGAAGGCTGCCAGGGTCAAGATACTGTCAAGTACCCAGCTGTCCTCCTCTGTGGCCCCCACTGCCTCAGCTGCCATGGAAGCCTGTTGCTTCTGGGCAGCCACCATCCTCTTGAGGAAGGCAATGTGTCTCTCAAGTTCCAGGAGCTGGACATGGTACATCTTCTCCTCATGGTTGCTCTCCTGGTCACAGGCTGCCTGCTCCAGCTCGCATGCCTCCCTGTGTCACTCGTGTGTCTTTGTCCTGCTTGCACATGACTTCCACCTCATGCCAGGCCCACAAGTCAGTCAGCTGCTCCTCTGCAGTGGTGACCAGCCAGTCCAGCAGGAGGGCGTGGTCTTGTGTCCACCACTGGTGGAGGTGGCACAAGTGGAGGGCACCAGACATCACGGGTACCATCCTTGATGCCACGTCCAAAGCAGCGGCTGGTGCCTCTGCCCCGTAGGCAGCTGCTGGGCCTGCAGAGCAAGGACAGAGAGGCTGTTTGTGAGAGTTTGCGACATTTCAGCGATTTCATAGACATTAGGGCTGGAAGGGACCTCTTGAGATCATCGGGTCTAGCCCCCTGCCAAAGGGACAGAAAGTCAGCTGGGGTCAGATCTCCCCAGCAAGGTAAGCATCCAAGTGTTTCTTAAAGGTATCCAGAGTAGACATTTGTACCAATTCTAGGGAGAGTCTATTACAAACTCTGAAGACTTGGGTGGTAAAGAAGTTTTTACTTATGTCCAGTCTAAAACAGTCTTCCAACAGTTTGTGACCATTAGACCTTATCTATCTTCACTTGGGGTGCCCTGGTAAACAGACATTCTCCCAATTCCTGAGGCACACCCTTTTTGTACTTATTAGCCAATTGCCCATCAAGACTGATAGGTGGAGGGAGGGGTGGCTGAGAACAGAGGCCTACATCTGGCCCCACGCCCCCACCTTCAGGGCTGGGCCCACTCCACACTCCCCCGCTTTACAGTCGGGCTGGGCTGCCCCCCCATCCACTGGCCCTGTGCCCCCATTTGCACTGTTGCTTCTGCCTACAGGGCCAGGACACATGGCCTTGTCCCCCTTCCCCCTGTCCACTCCATTTTCATGGTCTGCAGAGAGTAGGGGGCATGGGCCCAGCACCCCCCCCCCCATTGCTCCTCCACTGCTGCCTCCTCCATGGAGCGGGGGGGTGCAGGCTAGCTGCACTGGCCTAGTCCCACCCCTATCCCCACCATCATGGCGACACTCTGCTGCCTGCTGTCCCTATTGCTTTATTCACCCTCTGATTGGCTGCCAAGACAGTCAATCAAAGGGCAAATAAAGTATTATGGACAGACAGACTAAGGCTTTTATACATATATAGAATAGAATAGGCTGCCACCAAGTCACCCCTGAGCCTTCACTTCTCCAGGCTGAAGAGTCCCATGCCTCTCAGCCTCTCCTCATAAGGCCTGTTCTCTTGCCATCTGATCATGCACATGGCTCTCCTCTCGACTCTCTCAAGCTTCTCCACATCCTTCTTCAACTGTGGAGCCCAGAATTGGATGCAGTACTCACCAAGGCCAAGTAAAGAGGGAGGATGACTTCTTGGGTCTTGCTTGGGATGCATCGGTAGATGCAAGCCGGAGTTTTATTTGCTTAGCCAGCTGTGGCATCACATTGATAGCTCATGCACCACTAAGTCCAGAGAGAAAGGCCAGGAGCTTGCAGGAATGCTGGAGCTGGCACATGCCTGCACCACAGAGGCATGATGTCCAGTGGCCAGGAAGCAGGCAGCAGAACCCTCTGACTTAGGCTGGGGCTCTGCAGCATTGCTGCTGCCAAGGTAGGCCCACCAAAGAAACCCCCAGTGGCTAGGACTGGCAGCAGCTGGCCCCTGGGCCCAGAGGGCAGGCCAGGGAGCTAAAGACCAGGCAGGGGCTACAGAGAAGCTCCCGTGCCCTGTGGCTGAAGGGGCTCTCAGCCACAGTGCTTTGCCCCTGGCTGCAGACTGGCCCCCTAGTGGACTAGCTAACTAAAAGCATTTGCTCCCAGTCAGCATCTACACATGCACTAACATGCTTTAACTAATGCTCATTAAATCTAGTAGCAGAACATGTGTAAAAATGTCCTGTATCTTCAGGGACTAGAAAAATGCACATCAGCCTATTTTAATGTGCATTAGCCTAGCATTTTTTGTGACACTTTAATGTGCATTATCTTAGTCTGATGTGTATTAAAACATCTCATGTAGAAATGCCCACAGACTCCTTTAAAGATTAATGTTTGCAAAATGGAATCAGCTTTTTCAGTCAAGTTCTAAACCGAGCAAAGAGGTAGCAGCATACACCCATATCGACCCTCTTTGCAATACTGGCCTTTTTACAGCAGTGGCCCTCTGGGCCCCAGTTTAAGAAACAAACTCTCCATAAATCATGTAATAAAAACATCCAGATTATTGGCTTGAGGCAAAGCTCAGCAGCTGAAGTATATTTCTTTGTGAATCCACCACATGAGAATGGTGGCATTTTCTCTTGATGTCATGTTGCCACCTCCAGAATATGCTTTGGAGATAAGCAAGTCTGTTGCACATGGCTTAAAATCATGCTTTGTAGTCTGAATTTCTACTAACCAAACTGGTAAGCTCATCCTTTTTATTAAGCTAGTTCCTTGCTCTTTTCAGGTCTCCAGTACTAAAGTTGATGGATTGTGGAACTTTTGCTGCATCTCTTTTTCTGTTATGGTACAGACCACTCACAGAAGAGTATTATAGGAATGTAGGGCTGGAAGGAACCTCACAAGGTCATATAGGCCAGCCCCCACTCCACACACCCCTCATCATGGCAGAATGCTGCATAGGACTGGAAAAGTAAAAGATTCAAATTCTATGCTTGGGGTTTTCTCTGCTTCAATTTCTTCATCTTTAAAATGGGAGATTAATGTTGCTAACTACTCTTTTTGTCAAAGACATGGATTAGGACTGGGTTATGGCCACCTTTGGCATGCCTTAATCTTATACAGTGACAGAGTAAAGAGCAAATCATTCCACATTCAGTGCTGACCACCCAGAAACACCTGCATCCCACCATTCATACTCATTCCTCCTGTGAGAGCTAAATGATAAGTTTTTCTGGGAACACAGACAGGAAAGGCACAAAATATGTGAGTTATAGGAGATAAAGAAATGGAAGGCATCTACTAAAAAATGCTATGGCTTGTTATAGTGAGCAGATTACCATAGCCACCAGAAAGGGAAAATCTAGGTGGCCCTAAAGTTAGTTTTGTTTTACAATTGTGTGGTTCCTAAGTATTCAAGCAGCATCCAGACTGAAAATACTTTTCAGCGTTATTCTTCTTTGTATGCATTAAGTCCTAAAGGAAGACTTCCACAGCTTAGAACATAGTATTAACAGAGAAGCCAGAGCTGCACAAATTGAAGCTTTTTCATATACATAATTTTTTTTTTTTACAGGTGAGAACAACACACACATAGCAAAGCAAAGGCTGAAGCCCACTTTCTGATGCCAGCACAACACTTTTTATCAGTGAGAGTCCTGGGGCATGTCTACACGTAGGCATTTAATACATAATAGCCCAATTCAAAGCACATTAGAGGCACACCTCAACATATGCGTTCCTTTAATGCACCTTAAAATGGTGAATTTAGGTTAATTGTGCCTAAATACAATACCTGCATAAAGCAATTATCAAATTTAGGCATGATTACTTAAAGCACATTAATGCACATGTAGACACGTTAATGTGCGTTAAAGCAGGGACCATTGCCAATGAGTAGGGGTTGCATGTGGGTGCACGTGCATCCCCTGAGATTGGCGGTGCACCCCCTAAGAGAAGTGGGCAGCCTGGGGTGGTTGCCACTCACTACCTGCCCCCCCTTGCTGCTGACACTGCGGGTGGTGTCTGTGGGTGGTCGCTGACCAGTCAGTACTCGCCATCCCCCTCCCCCCCCCAACACTGGCATGGCCTCCTGCAGGAGCTCCCCACTCGCCACCGCCAGGCCCCCGCCACTGCCACCGCCACCTGCAGGCGGTCACCGTGCCCTGCCCCATCCTCCAGGGGCACATGTCGTTCATTGCAGGGACTTTAGTGCTGGGTCTGCCCAGCCACTAGGCGGCTGGCCAGAGCCCAGCCCCAGGGCTCCTGGCTAGCCGCTTCTTCTCCTCCAGGGCTCAGCTGCTGTCTAGATGCAAAAGCCTAGATGCAAAAGCCTCCAGCCATTTTGTGCCTTGGGGCACACAGCACAGGGATCCTAAAGGAGCCGTGGCTGTCTGCAGGAGCCCACCAGGACCTGTGTGCCCCCCCCAGACAGGACCTAGACAAACTCTAGGTCCCCTTGCCTAAGCTGCTTCTTGGCCACAGGTGAGCGTTGCAAAGGACTGCAGCCTGCTGCATCCCTTGCCCACCCCTGAGATTCCCCCCGCAGGGCTACTGACCCTGCTCTCTACACCTGCTGACTCAGCACCAATTACCTGTTGCTCCTCACTACCAGCTGTCTCTTTTCAAGCACTGTGGTGAAATGCCTCAACTATGTGGCTCCCTGTCCTTGGCTGTGCCCCTGTCCAGGGTGCTGCTGGCAGCCATCCAGGGCTGGCATCACAGGGACAGCAACACAGGGGTCCAGAGAGCTGGCACAGGAAGCATGTCCAGCACATCATCCTCTTTGAGCCCTGGTTCTGCCCACATGCCCAAGCCCATCCTGAGAACCATACCCCCAACTGGACCCATGAGGAGGTGTGTGAACTCATGGTGCTCTGGGGCAGGGCCAACATCCAGAAGCAATTTGCTTGGGGTGGGCACTCAAATGCCTACATTCACGAGGCCCTTTCAGCTGGGATTCATTCACAAGGCCACTCCCAGACGGTGCAGCAGTGCCGCATGAAGGACAAGGTTTTGCGGGCACAGTGGGTGGCCATGACTGAGTCCAGTCATGCCCAGAGGTCACAGTGCAGTGGGTGTCTTTTCAAGACAGCTTCCAAGTGCTGGCAGCTGGCTCTGGCTTCAGCATGGCTGCCAAGTGCTAGCAGCCATGTGTCTGGAGCTCCCCCCGATGGCCACAGGGGCACATAGCAGGCCTGGAGGAATTTGGAACTAAAGTTAGTCCCAAATCCTAGCACGTGTAGATACCTACCCAAATACTGCATAATGAGCATTAGCTTAATGCACATTAAATTTAAGCATGCTTAAATTCATATATAGAAAGACACACACATGCTCATGAATCCAGGAACATAACTGGTGCCACCTGAGAGCAAGTCACTGGTAAGGTCACTGTCTTAGAAGGCAAGAGAGGTAAACTTTGTCCTGTACTCTGTCTTATATGACCTATGAGAGGTCACTTACCCTCTCATCCTTTGTGTATTTGGTTTGGAAGCTTCTTGGTGCCAAGGCTGTTCTTTGCAGTGTGTTTAAACTGGGCTTTAAAAACATGAGCTGTCTTTTTCTGAAAGGGACGTTAGGGGCCTTGAGGCTTGTGCCTCCCTATCCACCAGGCTTTCTTTTCTTCTCTCCAAACCAGATACACAGGGCCTTCTCTTCCAAAATATCATTCCTCCAGCAAGAAGTACTGTTATAAGGCAGCCACTCAAAGGCTTTCCAAAAAATGGAGCTGGGCATCTAGGCTAGCTTCATGAGAAAAGAGTTTCTAACAGTGGAGAAGAATGTTCTCTGCCCTCACCACTATTTATGCAGCTTCCCTAATCATTCTCTATAGCAAAATGCACAAACAGCAATGGAAGCCAGGGCTTGCACTTCCTTCCTAGGGTAGCAGCTAGGTCTCTGAGATGCAGACCTTGCTGGTCTGTTCCCTCTCAGCTGCCCAGTGCCCTAGCCTCCACTGGCAGCCTCAGGTGTTCTCAATTTTTGCCTGTCCTCTTTCACAGTGCTTAGATGTCAGAGACTAGGGTCCAAATCTCCTCAGAAGAATTTAGCTTGCAACGTAGGTCTCCCCTGTCCTGGGTGGATGCTTTGACTGCTGGCCAGAAGACTTGCTCATCATTGTTTTTTGTTGTCTGTAATTTCTGGGCCTTACACTATTCTTCTGTGTAACCATGACAGAGCTGAATCCTAGCAGAGCATAAATGAACTTCAATGCCTCCCACATAGCATTGAATCATTTCTGTGCATACACAGTCAGAATAAACTTAATTACATGGTGCAGGACTATAACCACGAGGTATTTATCTGTAATTCAGGCTGTTGTTATACACAACAAAGCAGAATATCATTGGGTGATTAAATGCATAAAAATGCATGTCTCATCCAACTTACTGAAATAGGATTTTATCCTATCTCCAAAACTAAATTGCTCCCCTTTTTCCTATACAGGAAAATACATGCAAGGCAATGAGAACTCCATGTACGATCCTTCAGTCCCCCACCCATTTGAGAAAGCCAGGGGTTATCTCGCCTAAAATGATGCACTGGTGAACATCCTTTGATATCACTGCTGAGCCTACAGTTAGGTAGAGGCCATGTACCTTCATGCCAAGTTGGTGCACCTGGTGCTCTCTCCTGGTACAGCCAGGTAATTTGTGTCAAGCCATGCTGCCAGGATGCCTTCATAGCCAGTGCTGCTTCCTATATTCTTCCTTAAAGAGGTTTTCTTGTTACAGAGTGAGCTCTGAGGGAAAGGTACTTCCATTCCCATCAAAGCAGATCTGAACCCATTGTCTGGGTCACTCAATCCAGCAGAGATGCCTCTGGTTTTTAAGACCATGGCTGAGACTTTCAAAGGGGATTTGGATAAGAAGCTGGCATCTAAGCCCTTAAGCAACTGTAAGCAGCTCTGGCATTGGTATCAGGTGGCTGAGAGCACATGATCCTCTGCCCTTGAGAGTGCCTAATACAAAATGTATTCAGCTCAGAGATGAAGATTTTAGAATTTCCAAGTACCTTCAGAACACTCTGAAATCTGGACCAGGAGATGAGTAGTTGTTGGCTGCTCACTCTTTCACACAGATATATATAAAATACAGAATGGTATTTTTTTTCCATGGAGAACCTGCAGGAGAATGGAAATTCCCTCTATGGAATATTTTTTTCATTTCTCCCCAGGCTGTGAGAGAACATAGTCCTCCTTATCTAAATGAGCAATGACAACCTCCAGATGGAACCCAACATGGCATCCAAAGATGCAGATGCAAAATTCAGCTATCCAAACAACTTGACTAAAAAAGTTTTGCTGGGAATATCACAAGCGGCAGCTTTTTCATGTGATTTCTGGCATTTGGCACTTGTACTTCCAGTCATGACTGGAAACGCCACAAGAAATGCCTCTCTTGGCACTTCCAGCATTTGCCAGGAAACAGAAGTGAACAAAATATCTCCAAGTTCCAGAAACTTAATAAACAAAGATTTCTTTTCAGCGTGATTCTATGAATGGGCAAATCAGAGGGCATCTTATGATTTCTGAATTGGCTTAGTCATCACTAGTTGAAGTCTCTCTAAAAAGATTTGCATCTGTCGTGCTTTATATAATAACATGTTCCCTCTGGAAGATGAGTGTTTTGAGTGCTGATGCGAACTCAGGTCACCTCAAGACTGTATAACAATACAGAAGTATTGCTCAACAGGATTCAGGCAATTGTTGCATGCATGAGTCAGTTCAAGAGCTAAAGTGCTGAGTCAACACCTTCCTCAGTCATAGAAAGGAAGGACAGGCTTCCGCAAAGCTGTATTCGTTTCCTGCCTCTACCACAGATTTCCTGTGTGACGTTAGCCAAGTCACTTAATCTATGCCTCATTTCTTCAGGGAATGATAGTGCTTTCACTGTCTGTTTAGACTGCAAACTGTATGAGTTGGAGGTTGTCTCTTGCTTTTTTTAGCACCTGCCATGATGGGATCCTCCAAGTGCAGTTCAAGTTAAGGCTTTGCTACTGATTTTCTAAGCAAGCTCATTTAATTTTGTGTTCCTCAGTTCCTCATCTATCAGCAATGTGCCCATGATGGTTCTTTGGGGTATTTCAGCTGACTTGATACAACAGATCACCTTGGACCCAGAAAGGCTGTATGGAATTGCCTTGAAGCAGTTCAGTTTCCTCTTATATGAACTAACCAGGGGAGGGTCCTTGCTCATTTTTCCTGTGAACCTCCTTTTCATGCAGTAGACCAACAATTCTGCTTTGGTATTCTGTCTGTTTAACTGGTACATCAGCTCAGTAGAAGGGTTAATATCATGTTAGTATGAGGGCCTTGTCAGACGTTACGCTGTAAACTGAACAGATTGGCTTAGTGTTGTTCGGCTTAGTGCATCAGTAGCACATAAGGCTGAAAAAATCTTCTGTGGCTGTCCCTGACATGCACAGCTGTGACTTGCCACTACAGGCTTTGTGAGCAAGGGCAGGACTAGGAGCTAGGGGAAGAACAAGCTCACTGATTCTGCTGGTTCTGTATGGGGCCAGGTTTGGAAGCTTTGGAGACTGGGGGCTTGTCTACATCAGAAGTACATTGCTGGAAGCAGTTCTGCCAGCAGAGACTGACAGAGTACATCCACCCGGTGGGTGACGGTTGACAGCCCCACTACAGCATTTGTACAGGCAGAGTGCACAGTGCACCATGGGAGGCTGTAGCAGAAAGGGTGGACATATCAATATGGTCTTTCTGGTGGCTTCCTTGTGGCAGCAAGGAAGACACCTTGCTCCTTCCTAGAGCAGAATGAGTCTATGCCAGCGGTGACTGGGAGACGGTGCCCCGCCACTCCCTCTGCCACTTCCATGGGTTCGCTCAGTGGAAGCACAGTTGGTTCAAGTGGCAGCATCAGGAGGCACTGCAGCTTCCTGGGATGCTGGAGGACTTCGGCTTGGGCAGAAAAGCTGTGGAGAGTGGCCACAAGCTAATAAATTAGGAGCAAAATTAGGCAGATTAGAGATCATTCTGCCTTGGAGTGATGTCATGTTAAGCTGAATAATTAGGTGATTTAAACCAGCGGTTCTCAACCTTTTGCACCTTACTTCCCACCAACTAATTTGTCAAAAAACCTTGGTCCCACCAGGATAAAAACAAACCCCTACGAAATTGCACAGTTCAAGATATCTGTTGATTCATCTGTCTTAAGTGCAAACAACTGATTTTTTCAATTGGGCAGTGAGTTGAAGTCCAACCCACACAACCTTCACATCCCACTAGTGGTCCCACTGGTTGACAAACACTTCTTTAAGACACTTTAATGGTGTTAATGTGCAGCCAATCTAGGGAATAAGCGCTCCATAAGCTGTCTAAAGTTACCATGTAACAAGGTCCTACCTGCTCCATGTCTGTAAAGCAAAGGAAAGGATGGCCAAGCATTTGCTGGAGATCAGGGTTTGGATTAGGTTCTTAGTTGAATTGGGAGCTCAGCTGAAATTAATTAATGGTAGTAGGTTTAGAGCAAGGGAGGGCAATTATTTCAGGCAGAAGGCCACTTAATAAATTTTGGCAAACTCTCCAGGGCCACATAGATAGCCCCACCCCTGGGTCTCCACATTGGGAACAGAAGTCCCACCCCCTAACCCCTGACCTTTGCCACTGGAAGGCCCTCCCCTTGCTGCCCCTCCCTCTCCCCAACAATGTTCCTTTAGGGGGGGTTGCTGTCTTAGAACCAGAAAAAAAAACACATCATAGAAGTCAAACACCTCTTATAATGTATTTTTATTTTATTACAAAAAATATTTGTCGTGACTTGTAATTGTGTACTTTATATAGAAGGGATTGCATAATAACTCAAAAATAAAGTGTCATTTTGTGTGTGTGTGTGTGTGTGTGTGTGTGTGTGTGTGTGTGTGGTGAAGCGTGGGGGCGTTGTGAAAGGGTGTGGCTGTGCAGGGGGCATAGGGTATGTTGGGGTGTATGTATATGTTGATACCCCCATCAGCATATGGGGGTAGGGTGTGGGGTGTGAGGGAGAGTGGGGGGTGTAGGGACTCACCACATACTACCCCCATGGCATGCAGTCCCTGCTGCCTGGCAGGAGCAGCAGGCAGGGAGGTCAGGGCACTCGTGCCTGACACAGGCACCCAGCTGGGCGCAGCTCTGGCCAACACAGAGTGGGGGGAGGGAGCCCTGACACTTCCCTCCCTGCTACACCAAGCAAGCAGGTTCTGGCTGCAGCAGGATCCCTGCCCCAAAGCTGCTGGCTGGGGAGAGCCCTTCCTCCCAAGAGGGTGGGAGCAAGGTCCAATAGCGCATGTTGGGGGCTTGCACCCCACCCTTGTGGGCGGAAGGGCTGGGCGGAGTGCAATTGACTGGGGAGCGCTGCAGGCTGGATGAAAGTGCCTGGTGCTTCAGATTTGGCCCGCAGGCCGTATTTTGCCTACCTCTGCTTTAGAGTAAGCCACTGGCAGTATTGGTGAGAATAATGTCAATTCCTTTCCCAGAGAGAGAGTGACAGCGATGGGGTTCACCTTTTGAGGACCCATACACACTTTCCATTTCGGCAGCTTACATTTTACTAGACAACTGCAGTACTGTAAATGATAATGAATGAAATGGGGTGGGGGATGTTTTCAGGGATTGCAAAGATGAGCATTGCCCTAATGCTACCTTGTACAGTGACATGAGTTTTGCAAATGAAGCACTGTATTTGGACCTAAGATGGTTGAAATGATCAGTGCTCAGGAAGAAGCTGTTTCCAAAAACGTTTCTTCCTCTCCATACTTTTAAGATGTCCATGGCCATTACTTCTGGCTGTGGGCAGGCTGCTATCAAGAGTAGACAAATATCATGCTCTTCTTGAGGTTACATTTTGAGGACTTGTTGGTTATTGAAGAATCATGCCTGGAGTGCAGATGCCCTGTGTTGTATGAAGTGTAGTGGTTACCTGTGGTACTGGTCAAAGATTTTGCCTGGGACCTAATGCTTGAATAGGTTTGGGAATAGGGATTTTTGAGAGGTGAGCTCACTCCCCATTCCCTAATGCTTGCAGATGTGATCAGTGGAAACATCCAGCACAAAACTCCCTAAAGGAGAACCTGAGGTAGGGGATTCTCCAGGGAAGTCCCTCCATTCTGAAGTTCACTTTATTTCTCTATGAGAGTCTAATTGCGTTCGCCTAAGAGACATCCTCCATGGGATTTCCAGAGGAAATAGGCCGAGGGAGGGAGCAGATTGATAGCTGGTGTGCAAGTGGTAAAAATGCAGTTACTTGTAAGGCTAAAGGACCAGTTCTTTATATCATGTTTTGTGTGCTCTTTGATTATGTGAATTTTACATTTTCTATTGGTGCACAGCTCATAAAATAACTATATGTATTAAACCTAAGATAATAAATACAGTTTGCTATAACATACTGAATTAAAACTACGAAAGAGATTGCTACTGAAACATATAAGCCTAAATTAGATCAATTCTTTACCCTCCACCCCCAAATATTCATGCTTAGGGGATCTTCTCTTTCTGTTTTTTCTGCATCATCATTCGACTAAGCGCAAAGGTTCAGTCTAGTGATTGCGAATCACAAAGTCTCAGCGTCTAATCCCAGCTCTAACAATAACTCCCTGTTGAGCCTTGAGCAAGTCATCTTTTCTCCCTGGTTCAGTTTCCCCATTTCAAAAAATTGAGACTGGAAAGAAAACAGCAAAAGAAGGATTGATGAATTAGGTGATGTTTGCTAAAAAATCCTAAATCTTCTCTTCAAAATAGCCTTTCTGGGAAGACTGCTGAAGAACTAAATATCATTAGAGATGGCGCATAAGGGAGGCAGGGAATTGGGGTTATTGTTGTGCTGCCTCAAAATATTATTCTGCTTTTTTCTCCTTTTGTGAATTAATTTTGTCACCTTTTAGATTTTTTAATAAATCTAACTGCCAGGGATGAAAACCCCTCTACTACCCACTGCAGGCCTTGAAATCTTTCCAAATGGTAGGGCTGCTGTTGTCATTTCTGTTTTAGATATTCACTTGAAAAAGCCTGCTTCCATCTGCTCTGTTGCTAACACAGTGGTGAAACAGCCTTTTGCTGTTTTTTGCTGCCCTTCCCTTGGAAGCGATTCACACATCACAATGTGAATGTTATAAACTTCCGCGAAGCTTTTGGATGATCGATGAGCCACAATGAGAGGCAAAAGGAACAAATACATGTAAACCCACAAAGATGTGGTAGAGTTTGCTAAGCAAAAAATGTAGGGTCCTGGTACAAATTAACATTTCTCCATTCCCAGATGTTCTGCCCATCTTGTTGCGACACCTCTTACCTAGTTTCAGATTGACCTTGAGCTGGGATTGAGAATGTTCACGAGTTTTTTAGTCATTGTTAAGAAGAGGAAAAAAGAAACAAACATCTGGTTAGCAGAGCTGCCAAGTGCACATTCTTTCATTGTTTTTCAGCCTTCCAATCCCTTTGTTTTCAGCCTAAAATTCCATTTGATAAATGTACAAGGAGCCACAGGGCACTGATTACAAGGAATTCCGGGCCCAATGCACACCAGGTTATCAATGGAGTCAGACTCACCTAAACTTGAAGCAAGATGACCAGTGACTCTAGTCAACTGCACTTATGCGTTGGGGGCTTAATCCCCCTCTCACGGAAGTTAATGGGAGTGTTGCCACTAGCTTCAATGGGAACCCGATGGAACCCTAGATTTGTTACTCCATTGTAATGCTGTTCAAGTATGTCTTTTGCCAACCTTCGCGCTTCTTAGTTTCCATAACTCTTGTGGGTTTTAATTGAAAACAATAATTTTATTGAAGCTCAGCTTGGAACATTGCACACCCTAAGTAATCCCAGTGGGTTTGTTCCATTAAGACTAATAAATCAAATGGAAGAATGACAAACAAAATATACAGCCAGATTCTAAATCCCTGCTAAGATGCATTGAAATTGCATGGATTTAGGCATCTAAGTCACCCAACAGCATCCTATTTCACCTCACATAATGGCCTGAATCACATATATGTGGCTAAATGCCTTATGGGGCAATGGTTTATATTATGCAACTAATTTTGTCCCTGCTTTGCATACTTTAAAGTGACTCAGTATAGTGCCAGAGGCATCTAAATCTATTGATGCAATTCAGCCCCACCATGAATGTGGAGAGTTTGTAAAATACAAACTCTTACATTTTTAGGGAACTTTGAAATCATAGATAGGAACTGTTTGATGGTGTGTTTAACTTTTTGCCCATCATTTAGATCACCTACCTAGGACAATGAGCATCTAAGGGGCCCAGACTTTAAGCTAACTACCCTGTGAGGCCTCTTCCATCCTAGAACAGCAACCTATCCAAGAACCCATGGACTAGATAGGGCTAAGAGTACCCTCTGCAATTCAGCTCCACCAAAGAACTGCAATATAAACGCCAGAAATTGTACACAAGAAAAAAGCAGAATGAGCAACTGATTGACAGTAGTTTGCATGTGTCTGACTTTTTGCCTAGCAACCTACTGGTATGAGACCCTATGCAGAACAAAATTGTCGTGATGGAGCCATAGAGGGCTTCCATCCCTTTGCCATTTTAACCCTGACTTCTCATATTACAGCACAGTAACCTAACTGCCAGGGAGAACAAAAAACACTTCGCTCTTGAGACTGGGCAACAAATAGGGAAAGTATCTTGCAGATAGGAGGAGGCTAGGCAGGAAACCTGATTCTGAGTTTCAAGGTGGCTGTGAATGAGCCCTCCTTGGTTATTTATGCATCCTGCATTACAAAGTCACTGGAGAAACTGCATAGGCAGCAGTGAGAACAGAAAGCAGGCTTCTTCACATAGTGCTCCACCTGCTTGAAATGGGGTCCATAGGGTGAGAAAAAGTGCCTGGACTGCCCTATTGGAAATATCTTTCAGTGTCAGTCCTCATTACAGTATTTCCATCAGGAGAGACCTTTCAGAAGACATGGCTCCATATTTAGAAGAAGAAAGAAAGCCCAGTGCATGGGTAATCCTCAAAGTATAGACTTTCCTGTCAGGAAATAAGGAAGCCCATATGTTCAATGTGTACTCAGTCTTCTCTAGCCCTCTGTCACTTGTCCACCCCACATTCCAGTTGATTTTTTCCACTGTCACATCTTGCCTGAAACCCACTTCCTCATGAGACTGCTCCCTACACAGCCAGCTTGCACAGAAGGATAGAGTAGGCAGACTAAGGACTGGCGATTCATTTGTTTTCAGATCACCCTTTACACTGCCAGCCAGAGTCCCCTCTCACTTGCATTTGTGCAGCTCCACAGGGCCAGATCCTACCACCTGTTACTCAAAGGTAATCCAGGACAGTGCCATGACTTAGAGCAGCTTGACTCTAGATATGTCACTGACTGTGATACATCTGGCATTTAAAAAAGTCATTGCGTAAAACACTTGAACAGTCTTGGGAGCAGGAGCTAGAACCCAAGGCTGAGTTCATTTCAGAGCTGCCAAGTTGTGGACAGATCCACATTTGACATGTCAAGCAAATTGTTCCTCCACGAGCAACAGATGTAGGCTTCCCCGTGATTTTTTCCCAGTTGGCTGCCCAATGGCCCAACATCAAGATGGGGTGGAGGGTGTGGAAGGTGCTTATAGCTGTGCACTTGGTAGTTTAAAGGCTAATGCATCTGCTAGGACATAGATGGTGTACGTTTAAACCTTATGAGGCTGAGGGAGTCCTAGATCAGGTCTTCCATGGAGAAAGAGCCATTTTATGTTGTCAGTAGAGATGTTTAACTGCCAGAACAAGGGAAATCCTGCTAAGATGCATGTGCCTGATGCCAGTGCTGCTCAAACGTTTGGCCCTGCGATACATATGAGTGGCATCAGGGCTGGTCTGTGGGCTAGATTGAGCCCTCAGATCTAGCACCACCCTCTCTGCCCCATGCTGCAGGATGGGTTTCCAGGGGCCCAGCACCACCCTCTGCCATCTCTTGCCCCACACAGCAGGTTTGGGACTTGAGGGCCCAGCATGAAACCCTCCTACCCCCCCCCCCACATGCCAGAATTGGGCCCTGGGGGCCAGCACCATCCTTGCCTGACCCTGTGTGCTAGATCAGGCATCCCATCTGCCATGCAGAGCCTGGGGTTCCTCTTGGACCTGGAATCTTGGCAGCAAGAGAGCAGTACCACTGTTCTCCCACCAACACATTTCCAGACCCCGGAGTTTGTCTCCTGATCAATGGGATTCCCTATTTAGCATTTGTGTTAGTTACTGCTAGGAATGCAAAAGTCTGAGTCGCTTCAAAATGCACCCTCATCCTGTTTATTTATATACATGTGAGTGAATCTGTAGTTACAAAGTCAGAGATTAACGACATTAATTCCAGGCAGACTTACTGCAGACAGGCTCATGAAATACCTTCCCACACAGATGGCAATCCACGTGGATCCTGATCCACATGCTTCCTGATACTGCTGTCTTGGGTCTAGCTTGCCTGGAGGACTGCTCCTTGCTGTCAGTAATGTCAAATCTGCAAATGATTCCATGATAGCAACCAACAGGGGACAGAAAAACATCGTAACAGTTCATTTCAGAGCTGCCAAGTTGTGGGCAGATCCACATTTGACATGTCAAGCAAATTGTTCCAGGCTCTAATTTGCATTTTTGTAAAAAATGAGCATTTAGCCATACACTTCAGTTTAAAAGACAGTTACTAGGCACTTAATGCTAGTGGAAGGAAATTGTATTTTCACATCAACATACAAGGAACTTTGGCTCCAAGATGCCTTGAACACACAGAGTTCCATTCTAGCTCGCTGCTACAATGTATACATGATACTTGCAGAATTTTATCCACCCAACGACATCCCATTTCACCTTGTACAATGGCTTCAATTGCATGTGCATAGCTAAATGCCTTGGGTAGCTAGGGTTTCATCTTATGTGACTAGGCATGACTGTGCTGCACATGCTTCAAAGCAGTTCAGTGCTGCCTGGGAGATGCCACCTAAGCCCACTTATGCTCTGTTGCAATTCAGCTCCTTCAGGAATACACTGAAGTGCAGCAGACATCGTAGATTGCCAAAAGCCATGACTAATGACTATTGGACACAATGTGTTTATGTACCTGACTTCTGTTCAGCTTCCTAGTTGCTAAAGCACCCACTCAAGGCTGGGGAAAATTGGGGAATCTAGGTTCTATGCTTATCTCTTCATAAGTGGGATTTTCAACCTGACTTCTGACACAGGATAGAAAAAGTAATCACCAAGGCACAGGCCAGGCAGGACTGAGGACACTTTCCTGTTGAGGCTGAGGACCTGGGCAGCCAGGAGGGAAAGCATCTTGGGGACAGAAGCAGAACAGGCAAGAGGTTCAGAAGGTATACGGATCTTTGGTTAACAGTTTTTTAGGGTCTCCAGCAGGGTGGAATAGGGTAGTGTTTATATAGAACAGGGTCGAACAGCATCTAGACCTTAGATACTGTTGTAAGAAGCTCCTGCTCCTGTATCAGAGGGAAGTGAGCCCTTGTTTGTTGCTTGGGAATTTTGTATTAGTGTTATTGCAGAAACTGGGTGCAGAGAGCAGGTTTCTGTACATGGTACTCCACCTGCTTGAAACTCTCTCCCCTTGGACTGGGGTAGGTGCTCAGACTGCACTATCTGAAAAGCCGCTGAGTGGCAGTCCTTATTCCATGCAGGAGAGGCTTCCTGGAAGACATGGCCCAGAATCCCTAACAGGAAGGAGTGTGCAGTGGTGTTTGGAAAAAAGAAAAGACAGCCTGGGGCTGTAGTAGGATAGAGGGGATATAGTTTTAAACCACCCAAAGGCTGGAGGGGCCTTAGAATTTACCACTCCCAAATCCTGGGCAAGCACCCTAACCACAAGGCTACTGACGGAAAAGGAGTACCCCACTTACACTGCCCCAGTAGATCTTTAGCTGCCAACACTAGAAAGCCCCACTAGGATGCATGGGTTTATGCAGTGAGAGTGAAGTAGGATTCCAGGCAGGTGATTCCTCTGGAGAGCCACGTGCCTTCTGCATTATTGAGGATCCATCCCTGAAGACATCTGAGTGGTGTCCACTAAGGACATGCTATATATTTTCACCCCTTGAAAATATAGGAGGACTTCTAGTTTATGGAAGTTAAATAGGCTGCTTACCTGGTTCTGGGTGTTCACATCAGGGTCTTGCCAGCAGCTATACCTTAAATGACTAGTAGGTGACATAGGGGATTCAATCCATGGGTTTCAGATCTTTCAGTCCACTTGCCATATATACTTTCTTATAACATCCTTCTCTGTCCATAAGAGCACATAAAAACATAAGGTACTCTTTTTTCTCTACTTACATCATCATCAACATTTGAACCCAGCAGCTTCAGCTCCTTAGCACAGATCTCAACTAATTGATATAAGTAACAGATCAAGGGAACACATTATTAATGTTGCTTTGAATGTGGGCTGTATCACTGTTGCTGTCTGCTTGGCTGAGAATGCCGTCAGTCATACTGTCCTAGAACAAAGGGATTCCAGGTTAATTTAAAAACATCCAGGTTTCTATCAGGGGATTTTGGGGAGTTTTGGTTAACAGAAGTGTGTGGGAAGGTGCCTGGTTATTGCTGACTGCATGTGCTCTAAGGAGAACAGGATAGGATGTAGTTGTTTTTGTGAGTAACAGGGTTGGTCAGGCTGACACAAGAAGACTTACCCAGCCCTTCTTTCACGCAGTGCTGCCTCCCAGCAGCAGTACAGGAAGGCCTGCCCAGCATATGTGAATGATGTAGAGACAATTTGTTCTTGTAGTGTTGGAAAGAAGCCAGTTGCCTATTTTCTGTGAGTTGAAAGGCTTTTCCTTATGTTGGTTCTCTGATTGGTACTTGGGGAGGGCAGACTCCATAAGAGGTATTTCCACCTTTGTGTAGCACCTTTTTTCAAACTAAGCTTGAAAATAAAATTCCTTTTTCAAACCTGCCCTGCATAATAAAGTTGGCTTGTGTGCTCTGATTGCATGAGACTAGGACTACTACTTTGGTACTTGTGGGTACTGCCACCTACATTCAGCTTATCCCTAAATAAGTCTAAATAGGATATGGAGTGGGATTCCCCCTGAGGATGGCAGCTGGGTTTTCAATTGAACACTGCTAGCCCCTTTAGGAAATCTATACCTCCTCAGTCCAGCTGAGAAGGAAGAGGCTCTAACTCCCCTAATCCTACACCCCAGTGGTCACCAATCCTGCTAGTACTGTCTAAGGGTCCTGACAGTAGAGACTGTGTGCACCAGCCCCTTTAATGCTGTTCTTCTGAGTGGCATCACTGAGCTTGGAGCAAAAGGCTGCAGGAAAGCAACCTGGCATTGAGAGAAGGCAATAGAGGGGGCATCTAGAGGCTTGCCCTGGATTCCTTTCTTACTTAAATGGAAGAATAGAGGCATTCCAGGGGAACAAATGTAGATCTAGAGCTCACACTTTGTTCTAACTCTTGGCCATCCCTGGGTCAGGTTTTTGGTGCTCCTCCGGTAGCATGTCTAGGGGCTCTGCCATCAGAGGCCATTTTCTAAAAGGCCATTTTCTTTTTTTCAGTCTCATCTGAGTGCATGTTCCTGGCTTTTGCACAGGTGTATCCTTTTCTCCCCAACCTTTTCCTGAGTGCTGGGATACCACCTTGATCGCAAAATATGCAAGGTTAATATGTCTACTGCACAGAGGGTCCAGCAGGTAAATTCTAGGATAACTAGGTATGCACCTGCTCCATTCTTTGTGCTCAGGAAAGATGTGGGCCACCCTATACACCCCAAAGTAAGACCACAGAGGCTGTGCTCAGGGGCATAAACCTGTCATGTCAGATGCCATATAAGAAGATTTCAAAGGCTATCCTAGCAACAGCTACCAGGTTAGCTCTCAATTTGTGTTGTGAAGATATCAAATATGTTTTCCTCTCTGAGAGCCCCATTATCAGCTTAACTTGACCATGATTTTGTTCAGAGTTATTGCTCCAGCCAGGCTATCATATTCTACAGTATAAGTAGCATGTTCTATCCCAGCCTTTTCTTCTCAGCTGCCAGCCTATGGGCCTTGATCATGGCAAGGAAATCCATTTCTATGAAAATGACTTTATATGTTTGGCTGGTTTCTTTCTTTTCTGTTTTCTTCTGCCAAGACTGCATTCTCTTTGTCATGTCTAGCTTGTTGGGTAAACAATGTCCCTTTCTCTTCTTCCTTCCCAGCCCATCAGATTCAATTCAGTGTTGGGATTTTGATGCTAGGAGTATCTACTACCTCATTCCCTCTTACCCTTAGATATAGTGGTCTTTACCTGCAGAGAAATGCACATGTAGACACTGACAGGGCTGGCTTGGGCACAAGGGTGCTACTGTGCAGGGGCTGGCTCCTGGCTAGCCCCACACTGTAGCACCCTCGTGCCCCAGTCAGCCCCTCCTCAGCACATTGAGCCATGTCAGAGCAGCCCTGGGCTGGCAGGCTGATCCCCAGGACCCCCTGCCAGTTTGGGCTGTTCTACCGTGGCTCAGTGTGCTGCGTTCCTGAGCACATATGTAAACACTGCACCTGGGAGCAATAAACTTAGCACAAACTGAGTCAGAACTTACTGCTCCACCCTAATTGCATGTGTTGACATGCCCCGTGTCTTCCAAACCATAGTCTGCAAACTCTATGAGAAGTATTCCCCTGCACAGAGTCTGCTTAAGCCTGAACACTCCAGCTGGCACACTTGCCAGAAAGAAATTTTGGTGCACCATGCTGTTTTACTAAGCATTGGTTTCCCTGAAGCCTTCAGCAGGCAGGCTTTTTAGGTCCAGAGCAGAGTCTTGTGATGGTGTGGGACAGGGAGACTTGGGTTCTAATCCCTGTTCTGGTCTGTTCCTGATTATTTATAATAACTGGGGAGGGAAACAAACAGTCTATCAATCAGTAAGTAGCAAGATCCACCCAAAACTAACAGCCCATCAGGCTAATGTGGTTAAGGCTCACCACTTTCTATACCAATGGGTCACATGGGAGTGGTGTGGCTAGCAAAAAGGAAAGCAATAGACTCTTAAAACTATAACATTCTAGACAATAAAGGGGGTGGAGGATCTTCATGAGCTTGTGTAACCAACTTTCACATATTTGTTTTGAAAGGCGAAGTGGAAGAGGCATACACTATTAGGTTACAATTTGTATCCCAAGCACCACGTGACATGACTTTATGCAACCTCTCGATTATGTTATCTGTGAAACAGACCAATGACAGTTGTTCCCTAATGGAGAGTTATGAAGACTTTTTTTTTAAATCCACAAAGACCCCATCATGCCTAATTGCTCATGCAGGGAGACCTTAATCCCAGGCTTCCCCCTGCATTGGCAAGAAGCAAGCTCCAGCAGCTGGGAGCCACCTCAGTTGAGGGGGCACCCCAAACACCCCTGAGACTAGAGAATCAGGACAGCCACAATCTCCCAGGCTTGGGGATGCATGAAACCCCTGGGGATCATGGCAGCCATGATTATCAGGGTCTGGGGCTTTCATGCACCCCTGAGTCCTAGGGATCATGGCAGTTGTGATCCCCAGGGCCCCTGGCTTTCACATTTGGTATAATACACTCCTGCAGCTGAGAGCCCTGTCAGCTGTTGGGGCTCCCAGCCGCAGGGGAGACCCTGCTATATGTGCAAATTATAACTGGTTGAAGCTTTTTCTCATGTGATAAGTACTTTGCCAGTGTAGCTGGTCTGAAGGTAATTACATAATTAACTGATTAATTGTGCAGTACCTGTAATATGTAGAGGTAGCCTAAGATGCTACCCTGCCCTGCCTTCTACCTGATTTCAGAATAACATGGCTAACCACTTCTCATGCTACAAGAAAGGGAGGTGTTATATTTGAATTATCATTTTTGTTTTTGTACACCAAAAGACTCAGTGTGTAGTGGAGCACTCCACCAATATACTGTATGAGCCAACCTACCCATATTCAAGACAAAGTTATAGTGTACCATTGTATTGTGATTCTCCGGTACTAATAAAGAGCGGCCCAGATAAGCTGGTATTCATTTTCATGTGCCATTCTAGACAAACAGGATGATTTATCCACATCACTTCTACCCTACTGGAGCCCATGGTTTAACACCACCAATGTGGCTGAAGTCTTCCGTCTTCAAAATATGTGTCATTCCAGTTTGTCTTTGGCTGCTCCATATGGAGTAGTCATCCACGTGCAATTGACCTCTGAGTAATGCACATTACCCTTTCAGGCACTGCATCCACCGCACATTCTTCTGCTCTGAGATGAAGCATATCTGGATTGCTGATATTTAATAGAAAAATATTAATCATTCTGATCTGTCTTCAACTAAGCCGCCAAGGAGTGTCCTATCTCTTGAAACCAACCACAGAGCAGAATACAGTGTTCTCACTAGCCAATCAGCCCAAAACACATTAATCATGGTCACAAAAGCTTTTTAATGAAGAACAAATTTCAGCTGCTAAGGAAAAGGAAACCCTCTGCTAGCTATTGTGGATATATCTCATTACAATCACATCAATAATACTGCTGTTAGAATGTAATTATACTGTATTTATATTTAGACCTTCTTAACATTAATTAGTACAAGTGAAAGGTTAACTATATGAATGACTTGATACTGTAGCCTCATTTAATACATATGGGCCAGATTACCATATCCTTACTCATGGTGATTAGCGGTTTACTGCATGTAGCCCCACTGCAGTGGAACTGGATGTGGAGTGAAGTACTAATCAGCATGGGTGAGGGAGATATATATGTATAGACAGAGACAGAGACAGAGAGAGTGAGCACATGAGAGAGAGATTTAGATAAATATGAAATCTCTTTTCAGTGGAGCTCCTTGTAGCAAGTTACTTTCCACCATCAGTAAGGATATAACAATTGGGCTCATATATATTAAATAAGACTCAAATCTCTCAAGTCAGTCATGCCTGTGTTTACATTGACTCGAGATGTTCAGTTAAAACCTAAGTTTTATATGTAATCTCCACATTACATATATATGACTTCAGTTTAATCCAGGATAGGACCTTGAGTCCAATCACAAACTGCTAACCTAAACTGTGTTGTCTTCACAGCTATGCAACCCACTTTGCACACCCCAGGAACGTATGCATACCCCAGGTATGTCTACATCAAAGACTGCAGTGTTACTCAGGGATATTCAAACGAGCTTGGGGATAAGAAATAGTCTAGCTCCAGCCAAAATAACTAATCCTGCTACTAAGCAAGGTAAATTAGCATCTGCACAAGACATTTACTGCTCAGTGGGCTAATTAGCTACACAGTAAATGTTCCACATCTACATTTGTGCCCCTATTTGGCTAGAGTAAACTAATTTACTAATGGACCCTGAGTAAAGTACTAACCTGCTGCAGAGTCAACAATATGTGAAAAGTGCACATATGGACACTGCCACAACTGGCTGGGGCACAAGTGTGCTTCAGTGTGGGGCTAACTAGCAAGCCCTCCATAGCACATGGAACCAGGGGGAGCAGCCCCGAACTGGCAGGCTGACCTCCAGGGCCCCCTGCCAGCTGGGGCTGCTGAGACCCAGTTTTGCATTAATATGTATGTGTAGATGTGCTCATGAAGCCCTGTGTCTAGAGGTAGTAGACTGCTTGTGGTACCTGAACTAGCATGGCTACCTCTACACTACACTATGGTCTGCAGTGTAGATATAATTTTAGCTTATTTACCCAACCTAAGTTAAGAATATGCCTTCTTTTGGAGGGTAGACTCACTATCTCATTCTGACTGTGTTACTCTGCTGGTTTAAATGGAGATGGAGCAATATAAAAAATTACATATTAAAGAGCTTGCTTCATCAGTGTGTTACTGAGTGGGAGTAATACCATTACAGAATTGAAACCCAGGGAAGAAAATAGTTGTAAATCAGGGCCAGAATGCTAGTTTGCTGTTAAACTGCACAAGTGGCAAACATTTCTTAGGCATCTCAGTCACCTAGTGGAATTCTGTTTAACCCTGAGTAATGACCTGAATTGCACGTATTCAGCTAAATGCTTCACGTGACTATAGTTTTGCCTTCTCAACTCAGCTTGCCAGTATGGCACATAGTTGTGAATGGATTCAGTGCTTCCCTGGAGGTATCTAAATACAATTTTGTGCCATTGTGATTTGATTCCACCATGAGCATACAGACATGTAGCATAACTACAGTGGGTGTAAAGTACAATTTTTTCTCTGCGGCCTCATGGTTAGCATCCCTTGCCAAGACAGGAGAAACTTGAAAGACTCCAGTTTAAGGCTCGTCTCCCTCTTTGCAGAACAGCAACCTATCCAGTGGGCTACAGACCAGGCAGGACTGATATTGTCTTCCATCAAAGCTAGGCCACTTTATAGCCAAGGAGGAGAGAATCCTGGACATGTCAACATACGACAAAGAGCTTGACTTGGGAAACAGTATGGTTAGAGCACCTTGCTAATCAAGTTTTCAGATTTGATCCCTGTATGAGCCCCTTCCTGCTTAAGGCAGGGGTTTGGACTACATAACCTCTTGAGATGTCTTCCAACCCTCCTTCTCTATGATTCTATTACCCACTGAAGTAGGTGGGTGGGATGAAGGGACATGGCCCTTGGTTTCACTGTTGGTTTTAGAGAGGCAGTGGGGACAGTTCATAAACAGCACTGAAGGCAGAGAGCAGGCTTCTGCACCTGGTGCTCTACCTGCTTGAAACTCCCTTCTGTAAAAAGTAGCCCTTTCTAATTGCAGTGCCTCTTCTTGCAGAAGAGGCCTGCTGGAAGATATGATTCAGCATTCCTAACAGGAAGCACAGGGTTTGTATTTAAAGAGAGGAAAAGAAAGCCTGAGGGATTGGTAGGAGGAAACCTCAAGGTCTCGAACTTTCAGAAAAGACAAAAACCCATGCTTGCACAACATCTACATTCTCCAGCCCTTGCTAGTCTTCTAGCAATATCCCACCCCATCTTCTTGGACACTAGCTGGCTCTCTGTACTGGTGAATCTTACCTGAAATCTTCCTTTCCTGATAACATATCACCTCCCATACTAAGAACTGTTGGTTCATTTGTTGTCAGATGACCCTCTACATTGCAAGCCTGTGTCCCTTCCCCCTTGCACTGATGCAACTCCACTGGACCAAATCCTGCTTCCTGTTACTAATATGATGTCATGACTTAGAATGAATTGACTTTAGACCTATAGACCCATTGTCCATAATGCATCTGGCATTAAAAAAGTGCAATTGAGTAAAATGTATCAACGGCCTTGGGAGCTGGGGCCGGAGCTAAGGTTCTCTTCCTAGGCCAGAGTTTGGCCTTTCTTGTTTGCTCTTCTTTTGGCCCCATTTCTCTTTCTTTGTTAGCTGCCCAGGGGGCCAGCTTCAAAAGGGGGGGGCACAGTACTCACAGCCATGTCTGTGCTATAGCATTCTGCTGGAACACAGGACATGCAGGCAAAGCTAATGGGGGCCTAGAACTCAATTCTCTCATATCCTGGGCTATTACTCTGGCTGTTAAGCTATTTATAGAGGAATAGCTACCTTATGCCACTGCATACTTAGATGCCCTTCTAAGCTACATATGATACAGCCTTATGCTGTCAGGGGGAAATAGGATTCTGAGCAAACAGAGTTGTCTTAGCACAAGTTAAAATTCTCCATTAGAATGAATGGAGAGCCATGTGCCTCTTTCTTTACTGAGGATCTGCCCCTGAAGGCTCCTAACCACACTGCCCATTGACATGAATGTGAGAGCCGTGTCCCCCACTTGAGCAAATTCACATCGGGACAAACAAGCGGATAAAATACCACCCTGCTCTTGGTTGCATAAATCACAACTTTTTCAGCATCTACACATTAGACATGTTGTTAGTGAAATAAGATGTAGCCCCAAGTCTGCAGTGTAAGGTAAGGTGTGTTAACACATCTTGGCTAATGCAGGTTCATATGACAGTGGGAACATCTACAATGGATACTTAATGCTCAGTAGACTAATTCAACTGTGCCTTCATGTGTCACAGCAAAAATCATGCTAATACAATAGAATTAGTCTACTGCACATTAAGCACCACAAAAAGACCATGCATCATTGCTGCTGAGCATTAACACTGCCTTCTGCGCACTTATGTAATACCTCATATTAGAGGTACTAACCTTAATGCACAGTACCAACAGTTCATTAATGTATGTGTAGATGTGCACAGTGAAGACAATGTAACTTGGATTAGCAACTCCATCTTGAGTTCAACTCCAAGCTGCCCTATAGGCTTTCACCCAAATTAAAATCCAGATTCCCTTCTTTTTTCTACAGTGTAGGTGCAACCTTAGAATCCATGTACAATACTTGTTTTAAAATTGTAATTGCTATAAAACTATACTTGTGCCTGCCATTAAATGCTAGAGCCATGTTTTCTATAGTACTGAATTACTTATGTTTGCTTGACAAATTTTGGTAACATACACTAATTCCTCTCCGGAGCCAGAAGTAGCGGGGAGAGGAGGGATCCAGGCACACGTGTGTCCTGCACTCATGTGTGCCCCCTTACCAGACCAGAGGCAGACGCAGCAGCAGTGGAGGCAGCAGCAGGGGCAGCAGCAGCTGATCCCCCTAAGGTAAGTGGGCAGAGGGACTGGACGCAGCTGAGCCAGATCCGGAGGGGAAGCCCCCCGGATCGCTCTTAGCTGAGCTGGTAGAGAGTTGCACTCCCGAGCCATGGTGTGCGAACAGAGTGCACAAACAGAGCGCGCAAACAGACACACTCTGTAAGAGCGCACTGGCATTTGCTTCAATGTTCATGCCAGTGGGCGAGCAGGAAGGGCCAGGAGGGAGACTCCTACTAGCGCAGGGTGAAGGCTCTGCACTAAGCCAGAAACAAGCAGCAACTCGTATGATGGTGTTGATGTGGAGTGCTGCCAGGGCCCCTGCCCAGGGGGAGCAGCCTACCCGGGGCTTGTCTGAGGCCTCCACCCAGACAGAACCCATGGGGGATCTGGCGTCCCCTCACCCCCTGGCCTGTAGGCATTGCCCAGCAAGGTGTGGGAGGGCAGGGATTGGAGACCCCCACACCTGTCCTGCAGGCACCCATCTTAGGGCCCTGGAGGCACAGGTGAGGGAGCTCCAGGAGGAGGCTAGCAGGCTGAGGGGAACCAGGGAGGTGGAGGAAGAAATTGACGGCTATTTCGTTTCCCTGCAGGGCCACACACCCAAGGAAGAAGCACCTCGGGAAGTATCCTCCACTGCAGAGTGGCAGATGGTCACCTCCAGAACCAGGACTGCTCATAACACAGCAGTACCAGTTCCTCCAGTCCAGCTGGAGAACAGGTATGAGGCCCTGGCAACACTGGAGGAGAAGGAGGGAGAGGAGGCAACCGGAGAGGAGGCAACTCCACACTCCGAACAGGCCAAAGGAGCTAAGCAGTCCCAGAGGAGAAAGCATCGAGTGATCGTCATAGGTGACTCCATCCTAAGAGGTACAGAGGTCCCCATCTGTCACCAGGACACCTCGACACGTGAGGTCTACTGCCTACCTGGAGCAGAGATTCATGACATGACAGGGATGATCCAGGCCGTGATCCAGCCCACTGATTACTACCCCATGGTCCTAATCCATGTGGGTACTAATGATGTGGCCACGAGAAGCCCTCATCACCTGATGGCGGACTACCATGCTCTGGGGGGCATACTGAAGGAGATAGTGTACAGGTGGCATTCTCGTCTGTTCTACCAGTGAATGGACATGGAAGATGGCATGAGATGTGCATTGCAGAGACCAAATGGCAGCTTTGGGAATGGTGTCTTGAGGCGGGCTTTGGCTTCCTTGACAACAACCTGCATATCACGATGACAGACATGGTTGGGTGAGATGGGCTCCACCTTTCCCCTAAAGGTAAGCGTGTGTTCTCTTCTAGGTTGGTGGATCTCCTCTGGCAGGCTTTAGACTAGGCTTGTCGGGGGAAGGGGAAGGTGAGGAAGGAGGAAGTCTTGGACCGCTAAACCAAGCAGCACTCACAAGTACAGCCCAGCTTAGACCGACGAGTGGAACATATATGCAGGTAAGCAACAGGGGCCAGGACAATGCTGTGATTAGGGGGCCAGCACACACATCCACAGGAGACCTCAAATGCCTCTACACAAATGCTCGTAGTATGGGAAACAAGCAGGAGGAACTT
>NW_017728949.1:14621632-14622937 GCF_001723895.1 Crocodylus porosus | reverse complement strand
ATCCGGGAATGTCGTCTAGCTAAAAGACAGGTGTACACCCAATGGAAGGGAGGGGCCATCACCAGGGAGGACTATACTGCAGTTGCTCAGGGATGCAGGGGAGCGGTCAGGAAGGCCAAGGCAGAGATGTAACTGGGACTAGCTTCCCGGATCAAGGACAACAAGAAGTCCTTTTTTAAATACATAGGGGGCAAAAAGAAGGTATTGGGTAATGTGGGGCCCCTGCAAGACATGCTAGGAAATTTGGTTGTCACACCAGATGACAAAGCTAATTTGTTTAATGACTTCTTTGCCTCCATGTTCCTGAGCAGGAACCAGATCAGTCCTCCCACCCCACCAGCCCCCCTCAGGTCCCAGGGGAGGCACACCTAGGCCAAGGGTCATGGAGGATCTAGTCAGGGAACTTCTGGAGGGACTGGAGGTATTTATATCAGCTGGTCCAGACAAACTCCACCCTTGAGTACTGAGGGAATTGGCTGAGGTCATTGCGGGACCCCTGCCACAGGTTAACGAGCACTCATGGTGCTCTGGTGTGGTGCCAAAGGATTAGAAGAGGGCCAATGTGGTTCCCATCTTCAAAAAGGGGAAGAAGGAGGACCCAGGGAACTATAGGCCAGTTAGTCTTACCTCAATCCTGGGTAAGCTTTTTGAGAGAATTATTCTGGCACATGTCCATGAGGGTCAGCATGGGAGATTATGCTTAGGGGCAACCAACACAGGTTCATTACAGGTAGGTCCTGTCAGACCAACCTGGTAGCCTTCTATGACCAGGTCACCAAATCCTGAGATGCAGGGGTAGCAGTGGACATAGTCTTCCTGGACTTTTGGAAGTCCTTCGACACTGTCTCTCACACCCTTCTCCTTAAGAAACTGGGGGACTGTGGTATCAACACCTACACAGTCAAATGGGTCACCAACTGGCTGGAGGGCTGCACCCACAGAATGGTGGTGGACGGGTCATTTTCGACCTGGAAGGATGTGGGCAATGGGGTCCCCTAGGGCTCGGTCCTCAGGCCTGCACTGTTCAACATCTTCATGAGTGACTTGGATAAGGGGGTAAAAAGCACCCTGTTCAAATCTCCTGATGACACTACGATGTGGGGGGATATGGGCACTTTAGAAGGAAGGAATAGGCTACAGTCGGACCTAGACAGGTTACAGGGGTGCGCGGACGAGA
This sequence comes from Crocodylus porosus, assembly GCF_001723895.1. Taxonomy (NCBI): domain Eukaryota; kingdom Metazoa; phylum Chordata; order Crocodylia; family Crocodylidae; genus Crocodylus; species Crocodylus porosus. The sequence continues at coordinate 14,621,760 of NW_017728949.1, read as the reverse complement.
ATTGGATGGGATTCAACACTGACAAGTGCAAGGTGATGGACCTGGGGAGGAAAAACCAGCACCATACCTACAGGTTGGGGAACTCCCTTCTCATCAGTGCAGAGGCAGAAAGGGATCTTGGAGTCATC
>NW_017728949.1:14593822-14620987 GCF_001723895.1 Crocodylus porosus | reverse complement strand
CCCAGTACTCTTTCCTGCCATGGCAGGGGGTCGGACTTGATGATCTGCTCAGGTCCCTTCCAACCCTACCAACTATGAAATTATGAAACATAAATTACTGTCCCCTGAAGCTCAAATGAACTTTTTTTTGTTTTTGGAAAGTTTGATTAGAAACCTACTGCTATTTTGACCTAAGCCAGTAGGAAAATATACTTGTCTGGATATCTAGTAGACATGTAGACAGCCTTACTACCCTTCACAGGCTTTACTTGTCACCTCTCTGTTCAGGGAGCACCAGCAGCAATATCCTGTATGGGTCCTGCCATAGTGTATTTTTGAAGACAGACATCTTTGCCTCTTACCTTGCAGTGCTTGTGAATGTTACAATTAGAATTAGACCTATGTAAGAAGGCTCTATGACAGGAACTGATTCTGACCCAAGCTAACTCTGGAAATAACAGCATGACTCAGATTTGTTTACATCCAACCAAAATGTTAATGTCTTTGTGTAACATTTCTTATACTCAGATCAATTTCATGAAAATTGCTTTGTCAATTAACATAAATTTACATTTTGTATTTGGGGTAAAAGGTCAGCGCAGTTAGGGTGTCTTTCTCCAGATCCAGATGCATGAATTCAAACACTGCTCTGGACTTACGTCAAAGACTGATCCCAGCTTAGTTGTAAATGGCTAGGTCATTCAGGATGAGAGTCATGGGTGACTGAACATGATGCTAGTCATATCAGCCTCTTGTCAGCCATAGGTGAAGAAACTGGTGTGCCTTATCCTCATTAGTCCAACAGACTCAGTTGGTCTTTCTTACTTGTATTTTTTTTCATGTCCTCATTTATTGGGAGATAAAGATATTGGCCTTGTAATGCCACACTAACTTCCAACAGAGTGATGAGGTGCTTGAGGGTAAGGGACCTTGAACATGGAGTTCTTTGAACTTCATCCTGGCATGAAGAGCAGAGCTTTATGCTTGGAAACACTGATGGAGTTGAAGTATCAGCACTGTTTTTTCGTTATTCATTTTTATGCATGTTCTTTTTTCTTTCATTGTGGGTTTTGCTGGCATTTCCACTGAAAAGGATATAGCTTTGAAGCTTAAAACTGGGTATGTTCTTTAAGAACTGGGGGTTATTCCAAAACACAATTATATTATTAGAGCAAATAAATCATGACATTTCCTACTACAGCACATCGAGAAGGAATTTTACATTATTTTAAAACTCAAGAGTGACTCCTGTTCAATACAGGCACACAGGCAACCTGAAACACCAGCTGTGCTGGGAAGTGGAGATTTTTTTACAGAATGACGTGTTTACATTTTTATTTTTTAAAGAAATGACCTGTTCTGTGTTGTGCTTCACTGATTTTCAGTGAGTTGAATAGATTAAATTACTGTATCGTAACCAATAGCTGAATTATGATCATGAACATACTTTCCTTTGGTGAACTTATGGAGAAAATGAATACCATTTTTTCCACATACCTGAGGAATAAAAGCATTTGTGGAGAGGAATCTCTCCCAGTGGGAGCTCTTGTGTATTTTGCAGTAGTATTTTATTAAGAGCTGGAGGGTTTGAGGGTCCCACAGATGTAAGTTTTCAATTGGCTTTACATTGTGTCCCAAACAGTCTTTAAATACTCAACTAAACTTTAATCCAATCAGTTGATTTAACTCCAAGCATGATTTATCTTTTAATCATCATCTGTTCAATGAGGAGGGGGGAAAAAAAAGCAAACTTGCTTTTGGCCTATCATGACTCATATGTGAATTCACTGGGATCAGAGTTGTGTTTTCCTTTTTGGCTGACACCTTGGCAGTTGCTCACATTGGCTTTCTGTTTAAGTATGATCATTCCTGTCCATTCCCCACCCCCCAAAATGTTTAATAGCATATAATGTTTGTCCTTTGTACCTTTTCCCAGTGAGGCATGTGATTTGTGCAAACTCCTAGTGTTGCATTAATCAAAGTGTCTGCTGTCTGACCTGCACTAGAAATATGAAACATGTTTTAAAGAGTGGCTTTTCTATTTTAAACAATCAGTGCCTTACTGAGAGGAGGTATTACATATAAAAAATGAATTACTAAGAACAATAATAGGGAAATATGCAAACCAGCCAATAATCTCTTGATACTGCATATATAGCTCATCTGACTGTGGTGGCAATGTTACCTAGTGGATAAAGAACTGGGATGGGACGTGAGACATAGGTTATATGACCAACCCTCTGGATAATCTTCTGAGTAACTTAAAACAAGCAATCCTCAACCCTAGAACACCCTAGGGTGTTCCTCAGTCTCCCTGACTGTAAAACAAGAGAAGTGATACTTACTTTTCTTATAAAAAACTAAATGTAGGTATACCCTGCCCAGACCTCATTATAGAAGGCACTATCTTATCAGTTAGTATCTATGCCATAATGCTACTCTGCCAGAGTTTAGTGTAATTCTTGTAAATGGCTTTGGTGCCACTTTTTATTTCTTCCAGTACCCATGAAGGAGTACATCACTCAGATTAAAGTAAGAACAAGACCCAAATCTTTGCCCAAACCTTAAGCCAAATAAACCACAGAGTCTCTGAGGCTTGAGAAGTGTTGTGCAACATTTTTCCCTCAATATATTTATTATTCATTTCATGGCCCATTCATAGTTTTCAAGATGACAGTGGGAGGAGAGGTTGCAAAATGCTGTTCTCATCATCAATTTCTAGTCTGACTAAAAAATGTAAAGTAACAACATTTCACAAGAATGCAGGGCATTAAATTTTCCAAGCCTAGTGCTCTAGACAGGAATTGATTAGATTAAATATTTCAGATAAAGTTCCCTAATGCTGCTAGTTATTGCAGTTTCAGAGCAAGTCCCACAGTGCTTGGTTTTGTTTCTTGTCCTCCTCTTGGAATTATACCACTCCGTAAGGAGCACATCAAAGTATGAGTTAATAAAATAGAGTTTCTAGTGCTCTGGGCTGCAGGGAACTGAACATGTGATCCCTAAAAGCTTCCGTACCGAAAGGCAAATAAATTCAAACATATTATCTAAAGAAAATCTCATGGTTTTTATGCGAGTTTCAGATTCTTGAAAAGCTGGACTCAGTAATGAGCATTGTCTCTGGCCATATTGATATGTGGGCTTTTGGTGTTCTTCTGAGCTCACCAAATTTCAGAATCCTCTGAGGCTTTAACTAGCAATGGCCCCATTCCCTGCCGTCTGTGTGCCAGGTTGGAAAGTACACACAAGCTGTCATCTTACTAGTGAGTGCCTGAATACTATTGAATAGGGCAATAAAATAGGCCCATCTCCATTTTATATCATAGGTGCTTCCCTGGTGGGGAAAGATGGCGAAGAAAGGTAAATGTGTCCAATTATATTTCGGTATCTTGTTGTGATGAGAGTTGACAGCATCTGACCTCCCACAGTTTGTGTGTGGTTGTCCTTTTGTTTTCTGGATCTCTGCACAAAGCCTAAATAGATGTAGTCTGCCTATAACCCCCCCACCACACACACACACAATGGATACAGCCAAATTTTGGCACACTGTCTACTTTACCCAACCATACCACATACACTCGCAAGTGAAAATCAATTAACTTTCATTTATGCCTAGTACCCAATCAGAACATAGGATTTTCTTATTGCTTTTCACTGTGTTTGATGTTTGTACCATGCAAGCTGGAACAACATAACATTTCAGGTATCTGTTTATAAGCCTTGTTAGGGCCTTGTTATATTATAATTTTGGGTGGGTCCTAGAGCTCTTAACACCTGGATTGTCTGCATATTAACACCTGAAACTAGTTTTAAGGACTCATTAGGCAGCTCAAAGTTATGCCACTCCAAGGCAGGATTACCTCTGATCTGTGTTACCCAGCTTGTGTTGCAGTAGCAGGGGTGGGCAATGATTTTGGGTGGAAGGCCACTTACTGAGTTTTGGCATGCCATCAGGGGCCGCATTATAGGCAGCCAGGGGAAGATAAATATTAATTTTCTAAATTTTTTAGGGGCCCTGAGGACCAGATAGAATGGCCTGGCGGGCCACATCCAGCCCCGGGGCCGCATTTTGCCCACCCCTGCACTAAGGTGTAGCTACTCTAGGATACACCTTAGTGTAAACACCCCACCTGTCCCCCCCCTCCCCTGCTGGCCTGGATCAGACCCAATACCCCTTCCCCCTGCAGCCCTCCCCAGCACCCCAGATCTCCACTTACTTCCCACCCCCCACATCCTGCTCTGCTTATTTGTGTCTGCCTGTACTGTCTGTCTCAGGCAAGAAGGGGTTTATCTGCTTGCTAAAGCCCCACTGCTACTACTGCTGCTCTGTGGGCAGGCTCAGCCCAGAGAAGAGCAGCAACCCAGCAATGGTGGTGGCAGTGGCCAGGTAGGTGGGTTAACCCTTTCCTGCCTGCTTACCTGGGACAGAGTTCAGACACCAAAAGTAAATGGATGGGGGAGAAACTCCAAGGGGCAGGAGGAGAGCCCTGAGGATGGGGGGAACTAAGGGACCCCCAAGGGGGAAGGGGGTAGGGGGTAAACCTAGAATGGGAGGGGGGCTTCTTACCTTTCAATCCTCCAGGCTCCTGCTGGCTTGAATGTATGACTATTCCAAACTCGAGCTAGCACTAAAATGCATCAACATTTATGCAGCTCACAGTGTAAGGTGTAACAAGGGCCTTACATACTAATTCTAGGCAGCTTCTGGAGCTCTTAACCCCTGGATTGTCCATGCATTAACATCTAAAACTAGTTTTAAGCACACTTTAGATGGCTTAAAGTTATACCACTCCAGGTTTCTCTCTCATCTGTGTTATCCAGCTTGTGTTCCATTCATGTGCAGCCACTCCCCACAGATGAGCTGCCCATGTTGCAGTCCTCCAACATCCCACAATGCAGTGTCCCCTCCCCCACTCTCCTGTTCTGTGTGGACAAACTTCCCACCCCCTGAACTCTAATACCGAGGTGGTGGTTCTGGCACCAAGGCAACTCCCTCTCTTGTGCCCAGGCATGTGAACGTCCCACCTGCAGGGATGTAACCCCATGCAAACATCTTGTAGAGTATGTGCCAGCTAGCCAAGTTGTAGGGTACAGACAGGTTCAGGAATAGGGGCTAGGGATGGGGGAGGGGGAGAACAAGCTTGGGGGCCAGATTGGGTCCCCATGAGAAGGGACTTTCTTCATAGGACAGGGGCAGTATCTCTCCCAAAAGTGCCTACCCTCACCACTCCCACCCATCCCAGGAAGCATGAACAGCAACCTCCACACCCCAACCCCAAATCCCAATTTATTAAAATGTGAGGTACAATGGAGTAAATAAACTTACTTAGTTTACTTCATCTTTATTTCTTTTTACATTCTTTATTTTTACTTTTTATTTTATCCTTCAGTGGCTGACTTCCTATATTTCACCACCTTTCCCTCACCCCCATTTCTTTCCACCTCCCATTTCATTACTCAGCCCAGCCTCTTCACATCCAGCCTCATGTTCCCACCCTCCCTGAACCCATCTCTCGCACATCCCCACCTAGAGCAGGGACAAAAGCCTATCCTGACTCACCAGCCCCATAGTGGCAACTCACAACTGCAGCTCCTCATCCAACCCCTGCTCCTGAACCCTCTAGTGGCAACTGCGCAGGTGGAGGACAGTCAGAGAAGATTTTTAGCCTTAAGGTGCCACTGCTCCAAACTCGAGCTGGTACTAACACCAATCAACATTTGAGCAGTTCAAAGTGCAACATATAACAGGGCCCTATTTCTTCTTCAGTTTATATTTCAGAGACTCCAAGTGAGATCCAAGCCACTTATGCTAAGCACTGTACATACACACAGCAAGAACCTCTATCCTGGAGATCTTATAATCTAAATAAAGGCAGTGTTACTTTACTCATGGGAAAATGAGGCACAAAGTTATTTGTCTAATGATATACAAGGAATCTGTGGTTAAACTGGGAACTGAACCCAGATCTTTTTATTGTCAGTTAAGTACTGTACACCGCAAGATCATCACTCTCTCCTCACTTAATCAGGGTCTGCAGGGTTGCCCTTGAAAACAGTTTATTTTGCAAACCTCATTGGCTCAAAGAAGGGAAAAAAGGAAACTGGCTTTTGACTTACAATGATTCATCTGATCCCAATCTCCCTCTCCACTCCGGCTGCTTCCTCTCACTATGGGACAATCTTCTTTCCCAGTGAGGCTACAGGCCCCCATTCTCCGACCCACCAATGCCCTGCAGACAGGAAAATGGAAGCCAGGTTAAACAGTGAGATCACTGGAAGGCCGAGCACCCATGAATGGAACCACAGATGCAGCTTTCCCTAAACTTCTCTGATTTCAGAGCCAGACAGGGTGTAATCAGGGCTGACAGGCTCTTCTCTGTGCAGGCCGGCAACTCAAGAAAAATGTACATTGTATTGAATTAAAATTGCACCTGAAAAAAGACTTCAAAATTGGACCTTTTGAATAGAAATGACAGTGTGTCATTTCTGTTGTCATTTCTGTTATTGTGGAGGTGGCAGAAGAATCTGGAGTGGAAATCAGAGACATTAGAGTAGATGAAAACTTATCAAATGTCTTGTCCATCCTTTGATCAGTGGAGAGTTGTTTGTTACAGCATTTACAGGTATTTTCTGAAGCCTAGTAGGAAATGACTCTGGCTGAGTTTCAACAGAAGGTGTGGCTGGCAGTAGCAGACATCTGAGACTGGAAAATGCCTGTACCTGGAAAAAATTCAGAAGAACTGAAGGAGGATTGTAGTACAGGGGCTTTCCAAACACATACTTAACCATGGTTTTGATCCAGCAACATATTGAAGCCCCTGCCAGCATGTGTGTGGCCCCATTGATATGGATATGGCTACATGCATACTTAAACGTGGGCTTCAAGACTGTCTTGTATCAAGGTGTTAGTACATGTATCTAGCACAAGAATGCAAAATGTTTCTAGCTGTATTTGGCCCTGTTTGGGACTGGGACTCCATTGTGCCTGGCATTGAACATATGCACACAGCAAGAGATGGCCCTTACCTCAGAGACTTGTATGCAATGATACATAATAAAGAGCATGAGTTCATTAAATCCCTACTTGTAAATACAAAGCAGGAAATTTGTGCACCTAAGTATATTTGCTCATCCCAGGCTCATGAAACACATATCCTTTGTTTTAATTTAAAAAATAAAAAGCATCTCATGGCAGGCCATTCATATGAGGGTCAGCCTTGTGTGCTGAGAAAATGGAGGGATAATATGGAGCAAGACCTAGGAGCTTTTAATATGAATTACTAGCAATGGAGGAAAATGCCCTTGACAGAAAGAGGTGGGGGCAGATTTGAGAATGGCCAAAGGCCTTTGGGAGTCAGGGATTTTTAAAAAAAGAGGATCTCAAGGGTCATCTCAATGGTTCTCAATCTTTTTTGTACCTGGACCCATTTGTAAACATCAGTGGCCAGTCCTGACCCAGTGCTCCTCACTGCCAACGCACTACCCCCCAAACCCAGGCCCCAGGCCCCTCAAGCATGGGGCACCGGTGGGGGGTGCAGTGTGTGGGGTAAGGGACAAGCTGGAACTCTGCCAGCCTGCAAGGTAAAAGCCATGGTTTTACGCATTTTTGTCCTTTAAAGGATAATCTGTTTTTAAAGTTTGTTAGTGACTCTTTTGATATATTCTTGTGGCCCACTTCTGGGTCACAACCCACAGGTTGAGAAAGACTGATCTAGTCCAACTTCTTGAGCAGAGGCAGGATTCACTGTACCTAAATTCTCCCCAACATATCCCCATCCAGCTTCTTCTGGAAACCTCCAATGAAGGCAACTCCATAACTTCCCGAGACAACTTGTTCCATTATCCTATTGTTCCTACAGTTAGGAAGATTTTACAGAGAGTTGATCTTAATCTTTGTCTCCTGCCCTCTGTGGCAAGAGGAACCAGTTTTTCTCCCTTTTCTTTATGGCAGCCTTTCAAGAATTTGAAAATATCTATCAGATATCCATTAAATCTCCTTTTCTTGAGATAAAGCATAAGCAGTCCCTTCCACCTTTCCATGCACTGCTTGCTTTCCGATCCCTTCATAACCTTTGTCACTCACCTTTCCAGTCCCTCTACCTTTTCTTAAAATTCAGTGCTTGGAATTGCATGGCAACAAAAACAGTTATTTCAATTACATAATGACTGTACATTTCATGTTTTAATAATACAGAATTCTCTTTGGTTTGCATCACAGTACATTTTATGATTCATCTACCCCTTTTCTCTCAACTTGTGTTTTCGCTGATATTACAGTGACCTGGTGAGTAACAGACAGCACAATGACTGAAACATAGTGAATTGGGGTAATTGGATGACAACCGAATCATAGTAAAATATAGCAGCCAACAAGCCCATATACAGACCACGGTAATAATTTTTCTCACTTCACACTTAAATAAGACAAACACTAAGATCAATGCTTTGTGTTAGGACCATGCAGAATTCCCCCCACTGATCTGGCATGATCATAATTATCTCAGGAGGGCAATTTAGGCTGTTAAAAACAATTCACTCAGTGAATGTGACACTGGTCAGGCCACAGCTGGAGTACTGCATCTGGGCGCTGCACTTTAGGAGAGATGTGGCCAGCATCGAGAGGATCCAAAGAAGGGCCACTCACATGATCCAGGACAGCAGGGCAGGCCCTACAAGGAGACACTACAGGACCTGAACCTGTCCAGCCTTCACAAGAGAAGGCTGAGAGGAGACCTGGTGGCCGTCTATAAACTTACAATGGGAGAGACCTTGTGCCCCCGAGCACCTCCCAGAGTAACAAGGAATAACGGTCATAAGTTGTTTGAGAGTAGGTTCAGGCTGGACATCAGGAAGCACTACTTCACAGTCAGGGCGGTTAGGATCTGGAACCAACTTCCAAAGGACGTGGTGCTGGCTCCTACCCTGGGGGTCTTTAAGAGGAGGCTTGACAATTACCTAGCTGAGGTCATATAAGCCCAGTATTCTCTCCCGCCCAGGGCAGGGGGCCGGACTTGAAGATCTACTCAGGTCCCTTCCGACTCTACATCTATGAATCTATGAATTGATAGGGGAAAATATTTAGTGACAAATAACACCAAGGATTTTGCTCTGCCTAGCTACAAGTTTTTATGGACTGATCCATTTCTCATTAAAGCCCCTGAAAGAATGATACATTTTGTGAATGTTAGATCAGTCAGTTGCAGGCAGGTTATTTTGGAGGACGTGATCTGAATTTTCAACCCAGTGCATTAGTCATTACACCTTAGAAGCTGTGAGTTCATTATATAAAGGGTCAAAGCAGGAGACTCTTTTAAAGGAAAACTATGTCCTATGCTGTCTACAAAGATTTCTGTAGCTTTTTTCAGTAACTCATTGCACAGAAAGCAGTTTGATGGCCTAGCCAAGGTTGAGTCCAGTTGAAGTGTCCAGAGTGCCAGTCTACTGCTTTTTGGGCACATGAAGCACCACAGTACTCTCTACAGGCTTGAATACAAGTCTACTAATGTCAAGTGTAATTTTCTATTGACTTTGGTAGTCTTTGATCAGACTCTTAAACTGTACTAGAGGCTGTGACACAGCTAGTTCAGTGTGATGGTAAGTAATGCATTTTGGGGACAGTCACATTCTTTCCTCCTAGATACCAGCTGCTTCTTGGTGCTCTCCCTGTACCGTCCCTTATTGGGATTTAGGAAGAACAGTTCTATATTTCAAATCAACTCACCTCACCTAGATGAGCCAGAAGCTGGCTAGAACTAAATTTACTAAGGCAGCAATCCAGCAAGTCACTTAAGTATTTACTTAAATTTGTCCCACTGAAGCCAGAGTTAAGCCAGTGCTTGAATAAGCTGCTGGATCAGCGCCTAACTGTTTTAACATGATTTGGTAATAGTCAGAATAAAAGCGTCTCCTTCTCCAAGTACGCTAGCACAAAAGAGGTGTTCCTTTTATTTTTTTTCCCCCAGAAAATGTTTTCAAAGCTATTGTTCATATTTTATAGCGTGAACATGTGCTAGGTTTTCCATAAAGCAACAACAGCTGTCAGTCAAACAGACATCACTCTGTAAATCTGCCTGAATAACTCCATTTTCAAATCCAGGGTCTCCAGGCAGGTTTATGAGGTGCCGTCTGTGTGATTAACAATACCAGAGGAGAGCTGTGCAGGTGCAGAGGGGGAAAGTGGAGGGGAGGGTTTGTAAGCAAGTCCCTGGCCTCAGCAAAGTCTTGCTCTGACTTTACATTGTGCCACTTGCTTTGGACTTACTCATAGGGAAAAGGCCAGCCTTTCTCAGGATCCCAGGACATGACTTGCTGATTAAATTTAAAAAGATAATTTAGGCATCTTACTCAGAAGTACACATGTGCAGGTACCCTGCCTGCCTCATCCACTCCCTTCAAACCTGCTAGAGGAATTATTTATACCAGCTGGAGCTGTACAGGAAGTTATGCTAATAGAGAACTGAGCACAGGTCCATTCTGATCTGCTGCACCATTTCTCCCCACCCTGCAAAAGAGGTCTTCTTACCGCTGTATGAGCACTTTCAGTAAAATCAACCAGGCTAGTTCACTGAGGAGTGAGGTCACTTGCCACTGGTAAAAGAAGCAGAGTATGTCCACTTAATTTTGACTGCACATCTGCAAAATTGCAGCCTCATCCCTGTAAAAAAGAAACAGGGGATGGCTGGCCAGCCATTCTCTGTTAGGGTTTTGGGACCCTGGAACATGCTTTTAACCTCAGTCCAAAATAGCCCAAATCTGGTAATCTTCCACACAGGCTGCAAAAGACATCTGTTCAGTCGGGGATTTGGATAGAGGTCAGCATTTGCTTCCCTCAGCATTGAAAGGGTAGAAGGGAGTTTCTGTAGGTGTCTGACTGCCCCAAATCCTGCTGAATGGGTTGTTTTAATGCTGCTGGGATTTTCTGGCATTGTAGAATTCATTAATGCGTCAGGCTGCCAAACACACTGCCTTTAGGTGGCTTCTTCATCATTTCTAATCTAAATATTTATGTTAGATTAGGCTAGATGTTTCAAGTTCTGCATCTTCTTCTCCCCGCAGGTGAATCCAGCTTGCCTTTACCTATAGACTGTTAACTTATCCACAGCCACAGGCTGCAAATCTGATCACAAGACATTTCATAGTATCAAAGAATCATAGAAGTAGGGTCGGAAGGGACCTTGTGGATCTTCAAGTCTGAACCCCCGCCTGGGCAGGAGAAAAAACTGGGCTCAAACAATCCCAGCTAGGTAGGCATCAAGACTCCTCTTGACCCCCAGGGTAGGAGCCAGCACCACTGCCCTTGCGAGCTGGTTCCAGATCCTAGCCGCCCTGACTGTGAAGTAGTTCTTATGGATGTCTAATCTAAACCTACTCTCCAACAACTTGTGGCCGTTATTCCTTGTTATGCCAGGGGGCACTAGGGGAAACAAGGTCTCTCCCAAACCCTTCTGGTCCCCCCCTAGTGAGTTTATAGATGGTCACCAGGTCCCCTGTTTCAATTAAACCACCCTCTTACCATGAGTATTGGTATCCTAGGGGCCAGTTAGAAGGAGGCTCAGTGTCTTGTTACAGATGAGAATCAGGGAAACATCCGTCTTTGAGAGGTAAATGTATACTTAAGCCCATTGAAAATCAAAGTCTGGAAGTTAAGCATGTCCTTAAGTGCTTACCTGAATTTCCTAGTTTGCGTGTCACCTTGGGGGCAGGGCTCATTAGATGAGGTAACGGTGACAAGTATTTGCTCACAAATAGCCCAAGTGACTTCCAGCAGGTGACTCCCAAGCTCACAGTCTTATCATGAAAGGTCCTGTGAAAATTGGGAAGCTATCAGTGAAGGTTTTCATTAAAGACAGTATCTTTCCTCTCCAAAAGAGACTGGAATTAATTTTATGTAACTCTCCAAATATGTAGAGAAAAGGTTAAATTGACCAGGCTCATGTTTAAACTTCTAAAATGTTAAAAGCAAAGGGACTCTCTTGAACAATTTATCCTAATGGAAAGTTAATCAAAGTTATATTAACATTCATTCATTGGTGTTTTCCCCCCCAAACATTGACATCTGATGTTTATAACACTGTGAATAATAAAGGTCCTGTTACCTTTCTTGCTTAAAATCAACTTCCTTTACATCCTATGAAGGTTTTATTTAGCAATTATTCTGGGCTCTCAGAAATAACTGTTATCCCTTTGAAATGCTCTTGCAATGGAAATCCTTGCTCTGCTTTTTATTACACTGTTACAGTTGCTATTGTTTTACCTTAAGAAGAAGCACATTCAACCCTCAACTGATAATACGTGGTGCTTTTCATGTTCAGAGCACTTCATAGACAATGGCTCTGCTACTGCAGGCATTTCCATGAGAATTTTGTGCAGACAGTCATCATCCAGTATGATATTGTAGAGACATTTGGTGTAGTCATTCCATAAGTTGCCAGCAGTCAGATTTGATTGTTGGAATTCATGTGTGTGGCTGTAGTCCAACTAGGACTATTGCTAATTTCCTTCCTGCATTCCATTCTTCATTTGAGGCAAAATATCCTCAGACCTTTGGACACCCTGCTGCTCTGTCTTCCACTGTTACCCACACTGATTCTAGTCTTCTCCATTCTTCCAAGAACCACAGTTCCTGTCTCTTTTGATAGGAATAGGAGGCTCACACAGTTACTGAGCAAGGTGGATTAATTATTGATCAGTGGCAGTAAAGTGTATTGGTCGTTGTATTTTTTTCCAATCAATTCTACCTGAAAAACATCGATACGGAGAGGAAAGCTTCCACTGACATTAATAAATTTGGATCAGACATTTAACACAACGAGGTGTTTGTGGAGAGAGGCCTCAATGGGGGATGTAACAGTCTGAATGAAAACAGGCAGATTCCATTGTCTGTCCTCAGAGCATGCCCATCAGGATTTCAAAATGGGGGGAGTGACTGAATGGTATCAAGGCCAAAAAGTGACCATTATAATCAACTAATCTTACCACAGAATCCCACTCAGTGATTACTGTTTCCCTAAAAAATTATTTGACTCAGAAACCTGGCCTCATTGAGTCCCATCTCCTGAAGATGAGCAATAGCAAAAGGGAGTTTCTCGTGACTGTCACATCTAAAGAAGGAGATAAGGGAAGAGATGACTGTTGCATGGACATTATTACATTCCAGGGAGGGGCGATGCCCATGTATCCATTTATATGAGTCCTTAGCTGCTCTCTGTCAGACTTTTCTTCACCAGTCACCTAAAGCTATTGGAAATGGCCTACAGCTGGTCAGACATTACTTCTGACTTCGAAGGACAAGGTTGCAGACTCACATCTGCTTCTCCCTCAAGGAGCTGTTCCATAATTTTGAGTGCAAAAAGCCCGTGTCGTTGTGGAAGGCTTAATTTGGTCTCAGCTTCTTTTTTAAGGCTTCAATATTTTTTGAGCTAGTTTAGCTAAAGAGAGATTCTTTTGTTCTCTCCCCCTCCCTCTTGCATTATCTACCCCTGGCACTGTCCAGAGTCTCACAAAAAGCCAAACTGTCCTAGACAAGAGTGCTGCTAAAAGCAGGTTTGCTGAAACATCTGCTTTCCATGTGTGGAGCCAGACATAGCCTAGCATAACACTGCCAGCAGCAAAAGAGCTAGAAGAGAATACTAATGCACTGAAGAAGCATCTGCTGAGAGTGATGCACCCAGAAAGGTTTTTTTGGTCACTCAAGACTGGAAGGAATTCTGATATGAGAGATGCACAATACTATTACAGTCCCAGCAGAGCAGGCTGACATGTGCTAGGAAGCTATTAGCCCTTGCTCTCGTGGCAGTTTCGGTTTAATGACCCAGTTGCTCCTTAAGAAAAGTCCACTTCACAAAGGAAGTCTGTAACAAGAGATACTTCGACTGGGTGCATGTCATGCCATGCACAGTAAACTAAACTATGTTGTCACAGCAGGTTATGCCTATTGAAACTAAATTCCCTCTACCAAGGTCCAACCAGAGAAATCACAGTTTCAGTCTAACTGTTTGAGAGGATATGTTTCTCCAAGAAGATTTCCTCTCTTCAGTTATCATCTAGAGGCTAATGCCACTCAGCTCTTCATCAAGGATTCAGCAACTCTGTCACTGTCCCATAGGCCTGTGCAAAGTGGCTAGTATTCACTTCGGATTTGGATTCAGCTGATTCGGGGGACAGTGATTCCATTTGGTGATTCAAATCACTGTCCTGAATCGATTTGGTCAAATCTGATTCAGAGATTCAGCTGCTGCCAAATCAGGTGAATCTCCAAAACACTCAGGCCCCATCCCCAGCCCGCTCTCCCAGCCCCGTCAATGGCTGCCCCACCCATCCAAACTCTCAGCTCTTTGAAAAAAAGCCCTGACTCACCAGATCCTGCCCGGTGGGGGCTGATCCCCGCTGCCCCCCACTGTCCCATGCCACATGGGGTGCTCTGCCATGAGCCCCCTCAACCTCTCCCCACTGTCCCATCCCCCTCATGGCTCCCCACTCATACCAGTTCCTGGTCCTTTAAGAAAAAAACAACCCAGACTCACTGGCTCCTGCCGGGCAGGGGGGCAATTCCTGCTGCCCCCTGCTGCCCTGTGATGCATGGGGAGCTCTTCTATGAGCCCCCAAAGCCCTGAGGCCACTGAAGGAGCTCATGAGTCTGGGGTGGGAGGGAGGTTGTTTTGTTTTTTCTTAAAGTGCTGGAGCTGGGGCCGGGCAGGGCAGCCATTGATGGGGCTGGGGGAGCAGGCAGGGTTTGTGGGGCACTCAGGGGGGCTGGGGGAGTGGGCAGGGGATGAGGCCTGGTGGGGGTTCCCCCATGGTCCCCTCCCCCCTGCTCCAGCCCCTCCCCTGCCCCCTAGTTACCAGCTCAGAGTCTGGGTCCAGCTCCCTGCTGCAGTAGGCAGGGACTGCCTGAATCACCGAAGCTCTCCAAATCTTTTCAGAATCAATTTGGAGAGCTTCAAATCAATTTGGACCTTTTAATTGGTCCCCTGATTCAATTTGGATTTGGAGACTCGGCCAACGAATTGGACCATATCTCCTCCAAATCAAACCAGCACCGGAAACTTCACATAGCCCTACTGTCCCAGGTCTGAATTCGGAGAGTGTACTAGGGCCAGAGCTTTTGACCTGTGGGCTGTATGCTGCCCCTGGACAAAGGAAGCTTGCCCTGTGTGTCTCAGGGTCTGAGCTATTCAAATGCTGGCCCAGCTCCATGATGACTGCCATATTGGCCAGTGCACCAGGGATTAAACTGGGGACTTGGAAAGTTAAAAGCACAAAAGCTCAACATTTTGAGTAAAACAGCCAGAGTCTAAAAGAGACCCTTATTAGCACATCAGACTCAGAAGGGAACTCATACTGCATAGTGCCCGATGTGTTGAAAATGAATTCATTAGGGGAAGGATTGGGAGCTGAAAGGGATGGCTGATAATGCAGAAGAAAAGTTGCATGTCTGGATATTGGGTAATAGCAGTAAAGGACAGAATTGCAGAGTGATCAGAAAAGGGATTTCACTGTTTCCTATCTTTAGCAGAGCTGAGTTCCAACAGGAACTGCTGGTCCTGGCAGCAAGCGTGAGCTGACAGATAAAGGAACAGCTACAACCTCAGGAGCACATTGCACAACCTCAGGAGGAGTGATCATTGCTTCCGAACATGGAAAGAACTTTCCATTTCTCTCCCTCTCCCCAGTGAACACACCTAAGATAAAAAGTCTACTTCAGCTATGATGTGTCTAAGGGCCCTGCTACATGTTCAAATTAAAGCTGGATAAAAACCAGCCATAAAGTTGTTACACACTTCCAAGCACTAACTTTATATATGATTGGCTCTTTTTATAGCTGGATCATCATTTTTATCATGTGATAATTACTTTGCATGTGTGACTAGTCTAAATTTGTTGTGCAATTAACTAGTTAATTGTGTAATATTTGTAACATGTAGCAGGGGCCTAGGTAGCAGTTAGATGTCTAAGGCCCAGCCAAATTGCATTTTGCCTCTTAAAGGCATGAATGATACTCAATGGGCATGTCTGTACTTGAGTATTAATGCATAATAGCCCAACTGAAGGCACACTAAGGGTACACTCTACATGTGCGCAACCCTTCATGTGCCTTTAAAATGGTGATTTTAGGATATTCAAGCCTCAGTTTCATACAGGTATCAAATTTAGGTGCAAATAGCTAAGTTGCATTAGTGCAGGTGTAGATGGACTAATGCACATTAATGCAGTATACGTCAATGGACATATACCATATTAATGTGTATTAGTGCCTCTGCACATGCACTAATGCAACTTTGCTATTCATGCCTAAATGTAATGTGCCTTAATGTAATGTGCCTTAATGTGCATTAAGATGTCCACCTGTAGACACGTGCCTAAATCATCTTAATGGTCCTTAAGCAAAGGTGCATGAAGTTTAGGCACGTTAAATACACATGTAGACATTCCCAATGTTACCAATGCTACCTATGTTGATTCACTTCTGAATCCACCTGGGAGAGTGCGTACATTTTCTATAAGTCTCCGAAGCCGTGGTAAGAGATAATCTATAATTAGCAACAGTTTGTTTGAGGGGAAATAGAGAAGCCTGGTTAAAAGGAGTGAGTTTATGGATCTTGCATTTTTAGTAAAATAATTTAAATATATAGGAAATATTTAGGACTTTCTTAGTTTGGATTTAAAAACAAGGTACTGCTTAATTGGACTCAGAAGCCACTGATTTGTTTTATGACCTGGGACAAATCACTCCAGCTTGCTGCAACTCTGCTTTCTCTCCTGCCCTGGGTCTGTGGTTTCTATTTAGATTTCATGCAATTTGGCAATAGGCTGGCTCCCACTGTGTGTGTACAGTGAAAGCAATTATAGTTGGAGCCTCCGGGTGGTTATTTCATGATATCAGTATTAATGACCATCCCCTTGAGCTTCTGCCAGTTCATTCTGTCTGTGTGAAATTTTGTCCTTTGGCATAGGTTGTGTCAGGTTTGTGTACTACTTCAGTACTACATCAGCCCTCAAACAAGGACTAAAGTGGCAACTTGGACTCTACATGGGTTGAATTTTATGCATAATAAAGCCTGCTAGTTCTTTGTAATACCACATTTCTTTGTCAGCCAGATTTCAGAAACACAGCCTATTTAGCTTTATTCTCATGGACTCTTGAGTTCGTTGTTTGATTTGCATAAAAAGGGTGCTACTGATGGTTCAGACAATGCAATATTCTCACCTCTTCTCTTTGCAGGGGGCCTCTTGCCAGCACGTTCTTCAACACTGTAGTGCATGGAAAATGCAAGACAACATTCAGAGTTCTGATGATCCACAGTGACTATGGTGAGCAATTAGTAAGGTGTTTCCTAGGTTGAAACAAAAGTCTGTTCTCATGAAAAAGTTGTTAGTCCAGGCATCATGTCTTTATTTATTATAAAGAGATGAGGGACAGTCCTTCGATGGTGCTACCCATCCCTGGAGTTGGGAACACGGAGGGGGGTGAAATTAAAAAGGGTCTAATCGTGATCTTCCCACCTAAGGTCTATGAGACTTAAGTGGTTTATAGTCCTTGTAACAGGACTCTTTACCCTTTGTTCAGAAACAGGATTTAAGCATATGTTTAAAGTCAAGCATATGATAAACTGGAATCTTTATTCTTAAGCCCTAATTCAGGAAAGAATTAAAGCCCATGCCTAATTTTAATTACTTGTTGAAGCCCCTTTTATTGAATGGCATTGAAATTAAGAAAACATATGCACCTGCTTGAAGTTAAGCATATGCTTAAACATTTCCTAAATTTGAGTTCTAAATAGGGGTCAACAACCTACAACCCTCAGGCTGGGTTTGGTCCATAGAGCCATTTTATCAGGCCTGTAGAGCCTGGGGGTCTTGGCAGTGTTTCAATGACAGGAGGCTTCTCCTGCACAGCAGCCAGGCAGTAGAGAGAGGCAAAGCAGCAGTGCTACAGGGTGGGGAGCAAGACTATGGTTGCAGACAAGACCCACACTTGGAGCTAAGCTTTGTTGAAGTGGTCTCCACAGTTCAAAATGTTGCCAATCCTAGCTGTCGATTGCTGATTCATGTAATGTGAATTAAACAAAACATTTTGAGTGCTTTAAGAAGCAAGTTATGATTATGAGGATATAACATTCATTTAGGAAAGAAAGATTCCTAATATATTTGGTTCCCTGGCATTAAGTTTGCAAAATTGCCTATACAGCAGATCTTCAAAGGTATAAAGACACCTAATTCCTAATGAAACCAATGGAGTTAAACACCAAATGCCTTTTAAAGTATGATCTCACTAAATTAGGAGTTTCAGTCCCATTTGTCAAGTCACAACAGATAGAATATTAAAGATGATAAATCCTCCTATTGCATAACAATGCCTTTACCAGTACAGTCACATTCCAGCATGTTGGCATTTCTGACTAATTTCTGACACCTTATTACATTCAAAAGGACAGGGCATTTTGCATTGTTGACTTAATGTGGGAGCCCCTTCTCTTCTTTAAGTCCCCTGGTTCCCCTAGACCTGTTAAAACCTAAAGCTTTTGGAGCAAGGATTTTCACTGACTTTGTGTAGGCTGTGGCTGTGCATCTTTGGTGTATGTACCATATGCTGCAAAGGCAGTCCCTGGGGACCCCACCCCTACTATGCAGACCCCTCGCCCCCTGGGCTGTACTGGCAGTGAGCAACCCCCTTGCTCCCCAGGCTTCATTAGCAGTGCATGGCTCCCTGTCTCTGAAACACCAACAATGCAGAGCCCCCCTCACACCTAGGGAAGCACTACAGGCATGCAGTCTTCCCCTGGTGCACAGCAATAAGAGAGGTAGCTGCAGGGGCCTGTGGGCTGCATGTTAACCATTGGAGGGCCACAAGCTGGCCCTTCTTAGGCTGCTAACTGGACAGTCTTGGTGTAGGAATCAAAATTACAAATAATAGTAATGGACTGCAGTCCTAGAAGCTGCTGAGCAACTCCCAGTTTGACTGCTTTAGTCCTGAAAGTTTTTCCTGGCAGCTTCAGCTTCCATTATTATGCAATGGTTATTAGGGTATGACCCACTGCCTTCAGCAAAAGTTAAGGGAAGCCAGCAACATAAAAGAGCTGCTTGGATATTTTAGGCTTAGGTCTGTTATGATTGTTCCATGTGCTTCTATTTTTCTGCATTTCTTATGGCCTGCTACAAAGCAGCATATATTTTAATGAAATCTAGGATGTGTTATATGCATTTGAATGTGAGAACACTTTAAAGCAACATTGGCTCAGTGGCTTCCTATTTAGCACTGAGGTTGCACGAAAGGCTTTCTCTCAACCATCTTCTCTGCTACAAATACAGAGAACACAACTAGCTCCTGGTATCAAAGAGAGCAAGATCATGTGTTTCTGACAGCATCATAATAGGATCTTGTTTTTCAGGCAATAGAATAATATGTAGCTATTAACACTCTACCATGAAGATAAAGGCTACATTATGTTATCTCCAACTTATTCCTACCAAAAAGAAAAACCTCACTGTGTGATCCCATCTGTAAATATTAGGTGGAAAGACTGAACTTGGGGACAAACTTGACAATTACTTCAATGGGTTTTTCACTGAGAAAGTCAATAGAAAATCAGTTCTATTCATTACATTCATTCATATCCCTTTGTAGCTGACATCTAATAAAGCAAGAAGCACATGTTCTAATTAGTTTTGAATTCAGAAGAATAGAAGGCAGCCATCCTTCTGAGGAGCCTAGAAGTATTTAAATCATGAGATCCACTTGGATTTTCAATCCAGTGTCCACCCTTACTAATCATCTACGCAGAAGACAAATGCAGGATACCTGGATCTGATTTTGGTGTTTATTTTTAACTAGCATATTTTTATTTTTTTTAAATTAGAGAATCCCCTCATTTTAATAACAGCACTGAGTGTAAGTTAGTTTCAGCTACTGAAATTGTTACTATTTCTATTTGGTTGTTTAAAAGGTTATTAGGAAGGAAAATGATGGAGGAGACTTTTTATGATTTTGAACAGGACTCTGCAATGGATTTTTCATTTTGGAGCCAGGCAGATTCTAATACCCAGCTCCAAACTCAGATGGAGAATTTGAAAATGGACTGTTCTCCTCTGACAGGCCAGGTCTCCCCTTGGCCTCCTCTTATGTACCAGTCTATATTTGCTGATGCTCAGATATCACTCACAGATGCAGATGGACAAGCTCTGCAGTTAGATGGGAGTGCTGAACTGGACAGCTCCTTATTGGCCCAACCAGAGACAAGTGAGCAGCATAAAACCCACAGGCTAATCCCTGCTCACCCTTACAAAGTGCAGAGACATGCAGCTAATATTAGGGAAAGAAAGAGGATGCTCAGCATCAACTCTGCTTTTGATGAACTCAGATGCCACGTACCAACTTTCCCATATGAAAAGCGCCTCTCCAAAATCGACACACTCAGACTGGCCATTGCATACATTGCACTGCTTAGTGATATCCTAATGTCAGGCTGCGATCCCAAATCTTATGTGGAACAGTGCATGAAAAATGGATACCAAAGCCACAAAAATGCAGTATGGAACACCAGTGGTAAGTGTGAGGCCCTGACTAACACAGCATTTTATTTTAATTCTTTACAATTGCAATTTTGTTATGGTGGTGTGAAATCAGTTCAGTGGATGCTGCTCAAGTGGATAGCCACAGGCCTAAAGAAAAGTTGTGCACTTACCTGGAGCCTGTACTTTTCCAAACTTACTGTAAACAATGCTCATTTAGTACACAGTGCTGTCTGGGTTGGGGTGGTACAAGCCATGAAACTGACCAGCTGCTGGCATTTTTCTGAGCTTCTGATCATCTGTTTTGGGGCTGTTGTTAGAGACTATGAAAATGACAGAAGCAAGTCACATTTTCAACGGTACTATTAGAAGCCCTGAAAATGAGGAGAAATGGCAGCCCTGAAACTAACTGGCTCCCCTCAATTTCAAGGCTTCTAATAGCAACTGTCTGAGAGTTGCTTCCCCTTCCCCCTTTCTATGCCCTTTATGAGAATAGAGCCATGTTACAATGGGGCTGAATGATACTATGCACATAAGCCATCTATGTACTTAACCCATACACAGATAACCAGTGTCTGTTAGAATGAAGATAAGCAACAAATTGGGACTGGCACTGTGCTTTGCAGTTGAGCAAATTCTGCAGTTATCCAGTGTACAGGGAACTGGAATCTATGGGGATAAAATCTGTTTTAAACATGTGACTGTGCTCTGCTGCCTTAACTACAAACTGATCAGTTCAAAAAAAAAAAAAAAAAAGGCTTTTTTTAAAGGTCTGTAAGTGACTGAGATAGCATGAACAGAAGCAATTCTTTTGAGCTCAGAAAGAATTATTTTTAAAAGCATTTCATATTTTGTCTATCCTTTATACAATTCTTTACAGAATGGTTGCATTATCATATATTGAAAATTGTCTGTATAAAATGCTGGAATTTGTTAGTGATTTTCTATATATCAGTTATTTTGGCCCTGAGGCAACAACGTATGTAAGCATGCAATTACTCTAAGTACACAACTACTTTTGCTTACAGTTAGGGATTTGCATATTTCACTGCATAAAAGTTCACTGCTACAAATGTACTAAACAAATACATTGAGGTATCAGGATTCTTTTAAAATCTAAGTAATCTAATATCCTCATTTGTCACTTACATAACTGGAATCCTTTATTTTTCAAGGGGCGGATTGCTTGTTTCTTTTTGCTTCTGTTCTAATCAGACTGAATTATGTAGGTTCAATTATGCTCCTGCTTATACCACAGTAAAACTGGGATCCCTTCAACTGAAATCAGTAAAGGGATACAATTTTCCAAAATGCTTTAAGTGACTTAGAAGCTTTTGTCCCAATGTCAAAAATGACTCATACACTAAAGACCAGATTTTTAAAGGACATTTGCTGGTGAATGATGTAGATGTATACCCAGTGACATTTTTAAAAGTAGTTTAAAATCTGAACTTTAGGAGTCTCAGCACCTTTGATTCAATGAGCTTAGGTTCCTGAGTACATCACTTTCGTGTCACCTGGGTGCTTCTGAAAAGTGTAAGAGACCATAGAGAAATCATTGCCACAAAACATTTCTCTTTCATTCTAGAAAGCAGAATTTTAAAGGCACAAAGAATGCAAAAAGAAATTGGCCACTTATTCGAAGAAAAACAACCTTATATGTTACATAGCTCTTTTCACCTTTCCCAGTTAGGTTTATCAACTATGGGATAATGATTGGAAAAATAAATAATGCTATAACATTTAACACAGCCCTCTTTCTGTATATAGTACAGCATTTGTATGCAGTTCCCAGCTGCTTACCTTTGGCTTTTGTGAATAAACAGTTTTTAAAGTAACACAAGTGGGTGTCATTGGCATCAAGGCTTTGTGAGTGTTTTAGTTAACTAATAGTTCTGACTGGCTCCACTTGGGAAGAGTTGGGTGAATGAAGTTGGTTTTCTGAAGAGGCAGAAAGATTGACTTGTTAAATGCTTATTGAAATGTATTCTAATCTGTGTATTTGTCTTTATTTTGTTCCACTTTTTCCCTTTCTACTCCATCCAGACCTGACAGCCCGCCTGTCCTGGATAAAATGGGATTAAGAGGTACTTAAAATACAGGAGAAAGGGCTCTTTAAAGACTGCATATTTTGAAACCTGATGACCTGACTGCTGGGTACCGGCTGTTAAATTCTCACTACTGCAAACAGAAATGTAGCTCCACATAACTTATTGTCACAGTCTTGTTTTCCTTTTATTTCTCTACTTGTCTGCCCTCTCTTCATTTTTTCTCATATGTTAACACAGTACAGTTTAGGAGCTTCTGCTGTTCTAGCTTTCTCATTTTTCTAGTCTCATCAAAAAGGAGGATTGAACAAATGGGTTTTGCTTTTCAAAGCTGTTCTCAACACCTAGTTTCTATTACAATGGATGGAAAGAAAGAGTTCCACCCCCACTTTGGAAGCAGTGAAAACCCTAGTCATTATCAACGGAAAACTGTGTCAGCTCACAAAATTGGCTTCTTATGTTAAAACATATTTATTTTGGCCATGGGAAAAGGTTTCAAAAGTGACTGGTGATTTTGAGTACCCTATGTAAGATGCTTGAAAGAAGTATCAGACTGTGGATGTTCAAAATTTTTTGTATGTCTGTCTCTCTTAAATTATCCTCCTCCCAGGAAACAAGACACCCAAAATCATCAGTCACTTATGTAAATTGTAGCCTGTCCCTAAGTCATTAATCCTGGGATTTTCAAAGGAGCTGATTTTCAGTGGCATTTAGGTGTGTAACTGTAGGTCCCGTTGTGAATTCCAGGCAAAAGTCTTCTAAAAATATGAGGGCTGATGTTTTACTTAAAAAGTTTTTTTTTCCTTAAAGCTGAGGAGCGAGATGTCCAAAACTTAAAAAGTATTAGATTATTTTTCTTCTGAGATAAATGGGATTCTTACTAGTAAATTCAGTGGAAGTCAACTTAGGTCACCAAGGAGTACTAGTGAAATTCCCACTCTAAGGCTACATCTACACAGACACTGACTGCGCAGTTGTTACTGTGCAGTCATTTAGTACTTGCACAACCGAGGACTAAATAACTGTGCAGTAACCACTGTAACTGCACAGTAGTGTTCTGACACAGTTGCCTAGTGATGCTTACTGCACAGTAGCTTGTTACTACTGTGCAGTAGCATCATGTCATGTTTCATGCCCAATGACACTTCTGCACAGCAGTAATGAGCTACTGCACAGTAAGTGGCTTGTGTAGATGCAGCCTAAGGGAATATGGAAAACAGTGTTGTACACTTACACATTTTTTTAGAAATGTTTACTGAAAAGTTGTTTCCATTTAGCAGGTCATATATAACAGGGGTTATTATTAGAAACATTCCTAGTGACATAGAAAAAAGTGTTTAAGTAAGTGTAAGGCAAGGGCTTTTGTGGGGGGGTGATATCTTTTATTGGACCATGGTTGGGACAAAAAGTTAAGACAAGTATTTTTCTAAAAGAATTCCTTGCATTCAAAAGCCTGTCTAACTTCATCCCATCCACTCAGTTGATCCAATGAAAGATATCACCCCCCAAAAACCCTTGCTTCTCACATAATTCCTGGACCATCAGTGGCTACAACATCACTTTAACACTTAAGCATTTGATTGTGGATATTTTTGTGACTACTACCTCATGTTAATAGAGAGAGATTTGATTAAATAATTGCTCATTTTTTAGTCTTTATTTTACTGTCAATTCTGTACACTAACATTTTGTAATTGGTTTGCAGTTTGTGGCAAAAAGTAGGAAACATTTCGTGTTCATCAGAGACCTCCCAATATTTCGCTATGGGCGCTGAAATAGCTGTATTTTTGCCTTCCTTTACATTATTACAAGACTTTTTAATATGTAAAATGCTAGATCTCTTCTCATGTAAGGGAGACATATTTTTTCTTAAGTACTAATTAACTCATTGTAATGTCTCACATTTCAAGAAGGAAGAGCAATGTGAATAATTATTCATCCAGCCTGAAACAAAACACTCAGTTTAATTTTCAAGGGATTTCTACCCTTTCTTAATGATTAAATTTAGGTAAGTTACTATATGAAGCACCCTTCAAAATGTCAAGGTATGCATGTACCATTATGGCAGTCTCTCCACTACTGGGGGTGGGGGGGTGAGCTGCCCATTTCCTCCAAATAAACAGGAGGGGCTTCCAAACCATGGTCAAGAAGGACTGCAATCCACATCTGAGTCCTCTCACTGGAATGACATATGCAATAATATCAAATTAGCCTGTCTTCACAGGAGGAAACACCCTGCATTTGAAGTGAGATGTTATAACATTTTCCTCAACTAATAAATGGCCCAGGAAAGTCAAGAAGCCAGAGCTGAGCTGCAGACAGAGACTTCATCAGCTATTAATCATGAGTGATACCAATGTCAGCAGCCCCAAACCTTGGATTAAATAATCTGCCATGAAGAATGGGCCACATAAAACTCAGATGAGACCGGCAGGACAGACCTTTTGCATAATGTTGAAGCATCAAAGTATCAGTGCCCCTGGTTCCGTTCACAATCAGTGTGCACTAGTGCAACAAAACAGGCTATTCATCATGAGCCTCATACTTTTGCATTCACTATGAACAGTGCTGGTACCTATTTTGAATCACCATTGCTGGGAGAGGACGGTCGCTGATGAGTCAGTTGCTCCTTGAAATGGCCTTACCATTTATGTCCTAACCCCTTGCTGCTGATACAGAATCTATACCTATGAGCAGAAGTGGCACCTCTTCTGTTCTTCAGCTCTTCACTTGCCAGTTGTCTGCTATGTCATGGGCACTATAATCAGTTTCAATCATAATTGTATACAGGGTGGATCCAGGAGGTTACAGCTGCTTTGATTCCTGTTCCATCTAAAGTTTAAAACCAAATGCCAGGCAATGGCAGCAGCATTTGTGTTCAGGCAGCAGTGAGGGAGCCAACTGAATGCAATTGATTCCTGATTCCTAATCTTGATTTCTTATCTAATTCCTTGACTTCTAATTCTAACTCCTTTATTCCTAATCTACCTGATTCCTTTTAAATTCTTCATTCCACAGATGTTAGTGACCCTTTCTCCTTTTTAATGGCCTTAATGTTCCAGTAATCAAGCTAGCCTTTCTTCTGCAATTCTGCCGTCTGTTAACTGCTCCTGGTAATGTAGCTCCTATTTAACAGCCCTCCAGACTGTTTTTAACTCATTCAAATAACATGAATTTTTTTGCTTCCACTTTAAATGGAATAATATAGCCCTATGCTCCTAGCAGTGTAAGCATTAGTAAAGGTTCTACATTCTTTTTACCTCAAGCGCTGTGTGATATGGGATGATGCATCACCCTATCTGCAACCCCCTTTCAATATCCTAGATCTGCCAATGAATGTATATACCCCATTTCATCTACTGTCTGAAAGACACTTTATGAAAGCAGGATGAGCAATTATTACAGGTAGGTGAACTGAAGTACAAAGAAACAATTTGTCCTACATCACCCAACAGGGCAGTGGCACACACGGGACCCAGGTCTCTTTGCTCCCAGGCATGTGGCCTATACAAGCCAACCAACCAAACAACCCCCACATTATCAATGGTAATGCTCACAGCTGCTTCAGGTCTTCCAGATTTTTTCAAAATATCTGGTTTGTTAGGACAAGGCACTAGACAAAAACCCTCTTCAGACTTAAAGCACATAAGTTTCATGGTACATGCCATATCTTACAAGGCAATGTCCCTGATGGAAAGGTATCTGCCATCCAAAAGTGCTTAGCAAGCCAGCTTCATAGCATAACAAAATTTCACCCAGTGGTTCCAGCACTGAGTCGAACACTCCTTTTAGAAAGATATCCAGCCCTGACTTAGGCAGTGACCGCATTGACTGCCCCCTTGACCCAAGGGCCACCAAGAACCATAAGCCTCACTTGTGCTCAGGTACTCCAGAGACGAGACCAGCATTTAGGCTAAACAGATGGCTTGGGAGCAGCCCAGGTGCCCTGAAATGGCCCTAAGCACCAGTACCATTCTCAGGCTTCCGCAAGACAGACAACCTGGGTGTGTCTCTGGGAGCTGCACTAAGGACTGCCGCAAGCCACCTGGAGTTACTTCAGAGCCATCATTTCCAATCTCTGGTGTGCAACTGGATGGGGCTCATATCACTGATTGCGGTCCTGGGGTAGGAGGGAAGCCTTAAGAACTGGAATGGAATATAAATGCAGCTTGCTCGCTTCATTGCCTTTCCTTTCACTGGACATTTAGATGAGACAAGGGTATAAAGAGCCATTTATGATGGAAATGTGCATTTTTCTCTGGCTGATAGGTTGGAGAAGAAATCCCATAGTCATGCCCATTGCCCAGCACCAGAAAGCCTGGATCAAGAGGGATCTCTCTGAGGAAGCTGGATGTGAACTTTCCTCTCCAAAAAAAATATAGGCAGGTGTTGTAATGGAGGCTCTGGGTGGGACACATCTATTAGATACAGGCTCAGTCTGAACAAAGTTGCTTAGGTTGCCTAATTAATCCAAAGGTTACCTCAGCTGAGAAATGTCCTGAGGACAGATGCAAGAAGCCACTGTCTGGTACTAAGATCTTCCTTCCCATCAGTTTCTCCAGTTGCTAGCAATAGGCATCAGGTTGCAGAATTCACAGCTGATGTCCTCAAATAACCCCCATCCCTCCCC
>NW_017728949.1:14565226-14593722 GCF_001723895.1 Crocodylus porosus | reverse complement strand
CATCACCATCCTCCCTTATCCAGCACTCAATGAAGCATCAGAAAAGGCCATCAAAGGCAGGTTGGGGAAAAGCCTTCACACCCCTCCCTACAGTCCCATCTATACCAGTTACCACGTTTTTCTATGCACTTTTCCAGTGTCCCAGCCAAAACTGACCAGTGCACTGAATGCCATAGCAAACCTAAGAACAACACTCTGCCACAAGAAGTTCTCTAGTTAGCAACTTTTCTATCAAAAAATTCATTGCAAAAATCAGGAGATTGAGGAATAGACTGCTGGAATCTGTTGATGACTCTAAGCTTGGAAAAAGACAACCAATAAATCCTATAGCAGGATATGTAAGGATTTGGGTTTGGGGCAAAGTCAAAACCAGAAATAAAAATTTTCCTTTGGGGAGTTAAAACTAATCCTGGCCTCTCAAGCCAGTAAGTAGGAGTTTGTTCATTTATTGCCAACATGAAAAACTATGAAACTGTTTCGCCTCTCACTCATTCTGGTTTTACACCAGAATCATTTAATTTACTTCAGTGGAACTGCTTCTGGTTTACACTGGTCTCAGAGGAGAATCCAGCTCTATATGTCTTCAGTGGCTTCTGTTCTCTCTGGGTTAACCAGAATAAGGGAGTCTGGTATGTTAGCTAGGGCTGGCACACTAGCTGAAGGCATTAAAACCAATTACAGCTCTTCAGGGATGTCTTGCTAAACAATTTAGATGTAACTGGCAACTCCTCTTGCAGTGCCTGCTAACTTAGTATGCACAATGCCATTAAGCTAGGCCATCAGTGTGCCACAGTCATAGACTCTTGAACAAGCCAGTTAATTTGGGATAAAATAAAAGCAATGAATTTCCTCTTGCATGGAAAAAACTGAAACACATATAACCTTGAAACTCATTATTCATATAACTCATATGAATCAATGAATTTTTAACCATACCATTGGCCCAGAAAGACTGGAACAAGGGAAAAGACTAATGAAGGTTTGTCTTCCCATGGATTTGTTTGCAGAATACTTGTTCCAGAATAACCATGCCTGAAAAAAGTCCATGTGTGGACACATTAATTAGGGAATTAACAGCCTTTTTCTGAATTAGCTGCATGTAATGTAGAAGTGGGTTACAATAAAGTAGAAACAAAGGCATTCTTATTCCAGAAACAGAGGGCATGTCTACACGTTGCCCTGTGACGATACTGTTAGTGTGCCGTACTTTAGTGTTTCCTTTCAGAAAATACTAAAGCACAACACAGTAACTGCCCATACTGTGCTATATGTCCAGCACGTGGTTATTTTTAGCCACTAATTCGCTGTAGCAGTGCGCTGTAACAGGGGAGCGCACCACTATGGCAAAGTAGCTGCTGGTCATGTGTAAGATGCATGTGATCACTGCGTCACCATTGTGTATCACTAGAGTGATGTAACGCGACATGTACACGTTCTCAGAGTGTCCAAAAGGTATTGGAATAGCTATTGGGCTCTCAAGTGATATGGTATGTTAACCTGAAATAATTTCCATGTGTAGACCAGCACTTAGCCCATTCCTTTTGCTTTCCTGCCAGTGCAGCATTGTTTCCCATGGAACATGTACAATAAGTAGCTTGCACTAGATTTCAGTAGCTCAGTCCCTAGGCCTTTCCCTTAGGACTAGTCTGCAACTGAACACAGCTCCTTTCCAGGAGACCTTTCCTGATATTCTCCCTCCTCTTTCCCTTTCTTAATTGTATGCTCTGACATATAGTTACCTCTTCATACCCACTACCTGTATAACTCACTTGATGCACTAAACTATACCTAGAGTTGGGCACAACGTTTTAAAAATAGAGGCCTAAGCAGAGGCTCCTCAATCTATCTCTAGGCCTCGAAATGAGTGAGCAGGCTGTCAAAAGTGCTCAGCAGCCACCACCTTCCACTGACCTCAGTGGAGTTTAAATCAGGCTCCAAATCCTGATACTCTACTCTTCTTTCCTCTTTACCTTTTGCTGTTCACAGGATCTCTCCCCTGTGGGGGCCTTCCCTTGCTATCTTCAAAGAATGTAAACCCTTTCCCTGAAAACCAATGGGGAACTTCCTGGAGAAAGCTCTCCCCATGGTGCATCTTTCTAGAACCAAACTAGGCCCCTTGACAGCACAACAGTTGTTCACTTGAAACATGCTCCATGTTTCCAGCTCATCTGGTTGCCTGCCAAGATAAACGAGAATGATTTGTTGTACCTTCCCCAAGAATTAAACTACTGACCCCTTCTGAAATAGTATACATGGTGCTCATTCATTAAACTGGAAACCTGGGAACAAAAAATTGTGTGCCCTTTCCTAACCATGGGAGGCTCTTTTCTTTTCATAATGATTTGACGGTTTCTTTAAAGAACATGGGTTGATGAATGGAAGGAGATTTCTTGCTCTGTTATGCAACCCCAGCAGTGCACATCATTTCTAGCAGCTCCAGTATGTTACCTGGCCAGAGATGTAAGCCTCCTCTGAAAGAGGTCTCAGAGTAGCACATAAATTGTCAGTCTACAAAGCGCTTGAGTTGCCCATGCAATGTAGTCCATGACAAACTCCAAGGTGGTCCACAGAACTGCTCCATTCAGCATGAGGAAGCCTACAGGACTGAAGCAGAAGCAAGCCTGGGTATGCCCATGTCATGTTCTCAGCACCCTCAGGAAGCGATCCTCCCAAGTGTGTCCCACCTCCACTCTCTGACTTATGCAAGCCAAACCTGGAAATACAGTGAAGTATGGGATATCCCCTGCAGCTGGACTCTGATTCTGTTGCTCTTGAAAGTGGCTGGTGGGGACACAAAAAGGACTCACTGCTACTTTCATGGATTTTGGTGGCTACAAGCAGGAGTGGGTAAGTGCGGTGTGCTCAGGGCCATCCCGCCCAGGACATGTCAAAGATGTGCTAAAGCCATATCCCTCATCTCCTAGAAAGAGCCTGTGTCACATGAATTCATCTGCAGAGAGCATTCTTTGACATCATCCAGTTTCTCTGCAGGATGCTTCTAGGTGGTACAGCCAATGTGATCAAATTCTTAGTGACATCAACTTGGAGGAGCAGCAAAACACATGGGCTCCAGCCAGTTACCCGGCAAGAGTAAAGGGAAGTAGGCTATAGGTGTGACAGGTAGAAAATTCTTAAAGGACAGCAGCAGAACAGGTGTGAAGTAAAGAGACTTGATAAGCAGTTGCACCCATCCCACAAATGAGTTCATTTTAATCTTGTCCCCATGGTATTATGGTCCATTGCCGTTTATATAGGCTGAGGGCTTTGATTTTTCCTGCATATGTATGAACTGGCTGGAAGCCACTGCAAGGCTTGTATTTGCCCAGATGTCTTTGGGTAGACTTCAGTCCTAAGGTAAACAGGGAGGTGGCACAGTTGTTGGGCAGCTTGGCTTTGTAGGGAGTACAGACATTAAAATGAGGGCTGTTTCTTGCCATGCCCTGAAGCTGACTGCATGCTTCTAGTCCAACCCTGCTAGGGCAAGGCCCCAGAGGGGATTAATTGTAGTGTTCATGTCATCCCGTCACATATGAGAGTCTGTTGCAGACACCCAAGTTGATAATTGTGCATGAATCCAGTTACCATGCGGATAAAGTCTGCTAGAATGTGGCAGAATTTTGTGAGGGCTGGCATGACAATGGATTATGCTAGCCGTTGACTTCATACATGTAGCTGGACACATTCTGGACCTGGTTTGCAGGACAGGAGCAAATTTTAAGGCATAGATGTGTTATGACTGCCCTAAGCCAACCACCACACCTTGTATTTTTCACACCGCACCTATCTCAGATGCCTTTGCCTTGACAGGTGATCAAATCAGATGAGTTTCTCTCTATCAGTGGATCTGTGGGATGTCCATGATTATCACTGATCAGTAAGATGGCTCCCAGGTGCCCTGTTCCTTACCCTCCTCTCCACTGGGCACCTTGATACACAGCCAGAAAAGGATGGAGCAGGAGATGGCTGGAGCACTACTGGGAAAGATCTAAGAATGACCCTACTCACCCACAACACAAGAGCTTCAATCACATTATGAATTTCTAATATGCAAAAAATGGTGATGGGGCTCATTAGCTTCCAGCATAGTATCTTCAAGGTCCTGATTCATTGACCTGTGTTTACCTTAGGAGATCTGAAAGCCCTCATACAAATAGAACATGAGGGGTTTCACACGGCATGGCATTTTCAGTGTACATATGATGACTTGGGTTTGGGTCTACCATTACTTGAGGAAGTGCTGGGGGTGCCTTCCGACACTGCTTGCAAAATGACCTAGTCTCCCTTCCTGGCTAATAATGACCACTTGAAAGACAACGGGTATATTATTGGCCTCCCTTAGGCAGGAGACAATGATACCTTTGTTCAAGGAGACCTCTGCTCCATACCTTGACTCGGACAGGCTTGCTGAAAGTCAGCTTCTCTCTGATTCTCTCTTTTGAGGAACCCAGAACTGTCAATTGCCTTTGCTATGAGTGACTGTGATTCACTGCTGACATGATGGCAACTAACATTTGGCCTGGAATGGCGCTGTTCCTTCCCATAGTTACTCATTTAACCACAGTCAATCTAGCCCACCCATTGTTACATGAAGTGGCTGTGGAAAGGAGTGTGGCAAGACCGACGTCTCCAGAATACAGCTGATAGCCTGCTCTGTTGCTCTGACACGTTGGACCCACCTGAACCTCTGCTGTATTCTGCACCGGCCAAGCTTTCAATGTGGTGGTCATGTGCCTGGAGAATATTTCACGGTACTCCATTGTAGAAATGATGAGAGTGTGGCTCATGGAAACTGCTTCCACAGCTGAAAATAAAAGCTGTTACCTTCTATCCAAGTGTAAAGGGCCAAAAGCCATCCTCTCCATGGCAAGGAGCAGCCAGGGAGCCAAATGGATCCCCAGGTTGCAAATGTGAATAACAGACAGCAGGCAAGAGAAGGCCAGTTCCTCATCCTTCTGCTACCTGTTTTGGAGAAAAAGCATTGTTGATGGGATAATCCTGAGAGGATCCTCTGTAATTAATGCAACAGGGCTTGATTATGTAAGAGACCTGTCTTTCCCCCTTCAACTGTCAGTAATTCCATGATTAGAAGTGATGACTGGGGATTACAAATAATCCCTGCCTTTAGAATACATTACCCCAAACCTTAGCAGTTTCTTTTTTCCAACTGCAGTAATTATGCCTGTTGTACAGATAACTCCACTTATGCCTGATAAGGATACTTTTGCTTGGACCTCAGTGAATGTTTAAAAGAGGAATGACAAATCAAAATGATCTAAGTCTAAATGCCTCTCGGAAACCAGTGACAGTTTAGGCTTTTGCAGGGTGTACTTCAAGGTAGATGTAAATCCAGTTGCAAGCACTGCCCTCTTGTGGTATAATGATAAAGTTCCCAATGCTGAGAAACATAAAGTGACAGATCAAAGTTATTCAACAGGAGCTCCACAAGTTGTAAAAAGTGTCTCAGATGAGAAAAAAATAAAGTATATAAAAACATGGTTATCTATCTGTAAATGATATATAAAGAACGAGATTATATGCATGTAAAGCTGTCTTATAAATAGAAACCAGGTGTATTATGTTTCTGACGCTAGATTTTTTATACAGTTACTCCCTTCTTTACTACTTCTCACAGCCTATGTCTCTCTCTCTCTTCTGTGCTCCCACACACACCCTACATTTAAAGAACAGTATTGAAAGTTAAGAAATGCCCAAATTAAGGTGGGCTTTGCAACTTCAATTTGACCCCTGTGAGTATTCGCATTCTGATGCAGTCTTTAATTCTGTGATCACTCACTATTTTCTCACAGTTCTGCCACATTCAGGGCACAGAATGTAAGCATCCCATTTAATGAGCTGCTATAAGGTATTTGCTTTACCCTTTTTACTTGATATCACCCTGTGCCTTATTGACTGCATGCCATCCATGTGCTCTGATTACAAAACTAATAACTTTCTCTGGGATTTTCTACTGTGTTGATCTTTATATCATCTGAGTGCTTCACTGATATGAATGAATGTATTTGTATAACACTGCTGGAGCTTAAGGGGTGACATTATCCATATTTTACAAATGGGGAGTGGATGAAGAGAGATGCAGAACAAAAGTATACACTATTTGTGGGTGCCCTAAAGACAATTCCATTTCATTACATGATCTTGGTTCATTCCCAGAGCACCGTCTATCCTAGGACAATATGTTTTACTCTGAGCCAATTCTCATAAATCTATTTTTCTTGAAACATTCCACAAGCATTCAGCCTGCAGCACACAACCAGCTTTTAAGCCAAAGTTATAAGCAGTTGAAATCAGGGAAGTGTTGGGCCATCTTAACTATAAGCAGTACTTATTTACCAGCATCACTGATACTGTGGCAGTATATGGATGGGCACCTACATCTGGTAACAGACAGATAGTTTTATATATGGGACATGGTGAGTAGTGAAAAAGAGGAAGTGTTTATATATCTATATCAGCAGGCTTATTTTTTTCCACACCATCACCTGGGGTATCAAGGGTGATACAGTCATTAATGTGGCTCTAACTTAGACCTTGGCATGAGTTTATTGTTGTTGTTTTTATTCCCATTATTATGGAATGGGGCAAGTAGGAGGAATATGTTCAGGTTTCTATGAGTTAGTTACTTAACTCAAATATTTCAAATATTGCAGGCACATTTTTCTAATTATTTTCTTTCTTGTCTGGTGACAAATTGTATTAGGAAACCAGACTTTGGCTTCAGCAAAAACTCATTTTTCAGTGACATTTTTTGAGTGAAAGATTTCAGTTCTGATCTCTAATCAGACATTTTTAACATGGCCCCTTAAAGTGAAATTTGACCACACACACCAAAAAAAACCCCCCTCCAAAACAAAAAACCCTGTTTGACTGCAGAAGTGATATTTAGCAAAGTAACATTCACCACAATCTCTGGAGGAAAATAAAGCTTTATGAACTGTAGCAATAATTATTAGACATTATTGTACTAGACCCTGCTATTGAGCTAATCTAAGACCTGCTTTTCAATACATACCAACTTTTCCTCTTATTTATATACATTATGTTTTATAATTGTATCCCCCCTTTAACAAGTTTTTCAACTGAGGTATTGTTCTGTTTTAGAGCAAAATCCCTTCACTAAGTTTGCTTCTCCTTACAGTGACTGCTTTGTCTAATACAGCAGTGGATACTTCGGCAGGGTTGGCAATGAGCAATAAAAAGTGCATTCTGTTTTTGTCCTCTGGAAAAGAAATACAGTTCCCACTATCACATGTAAGACCTGCAGCTAGTGCAGTGACACCTGACCCAGAGTTTGTCAATGCAAGTTAAGAGTCCCGAGCAGACCCTCCTCAAAATATCTTCCAGGAGTGTTCCTTGGAGGCATTTTTTCAAACTGCTAAGCTTGTTTGCAAGACCATAACCGTGGTTCTGCTTTTCAATCACACTGCTCTTCAGGACAAAGCTCAGTTTATTACTACTTTTAAAGAGTCTGATTCACAGCCCACTGCAGTCCATGAGCAAGCACCCAATGAACTCAGCTGGCTTTGGATCTATTCTTAAAAACACTATGGAGTTCTGATTCAAAATACTGCTCAAGCACATGCATAAATACAAGCATGTACTTAAATCTCATTAAATTTATTGGATTTAAGCATCTGATTGGAGTGAAGAGGCATGGACTGTAGGGCTTTCCAGAAGCAGAGGTTCTAGAAGGAAGGAATGGCTACTTTAAGTGCAGTCATTTAAATGTATTGCTAGTTTATTTTCAAATCTGATTACTGGAACAATGTCACCTTTTTAATTAACACCTACCAGCAATTTAATCCTAGATAATGTTTCCAATGTTGTCTACAAAATCCTCTGAGATTCTTGACTGTGACTGTAACTACAAACAATAAGATGTAGAAAAGTTGCTGTGCGTTAACAGAACGATGATCTGTGCAGTAAATCTATTTAAGAAAAAGAAACAAAGTGGGTAATTCAGTTAATGATCTCCCCCCGACCACCATTCTCTTCTCCTGACTGTTAAGTCTTCGTGGACTGGAGACTGTCCAGAGAATGTGAGCCAAAATATTATATTTAGGGTAACTAGTAACATGCAACTCGAAACTCACACTGAATCTGAGCTACTTCACAAAATGAAAGTAATGCACATTTGGTATCTTACCAATGAATTGATTCAATAAAGTTAAAACATACAGTAACTTAACAATCCTACAAAACTGTTAAGCTAAATCAGTGAAAGAAACTTGGCAACTTTTAAAAACCTTTAATACAATGAAAAATTTGGATAATATCATTTTTAGAGGTATTGTAAATAACCACGTGCAAAATGTGTAATTGCCTAGTAATACATTGCACTCCATACAAAAGGATTTAATACTGAAAGCTTTTTACGTCAATCCCATAATTTACTAATCTTCTTGTAGTTAATGAAATTTGTTTTATTATTTTTTGATTTATATATTGTTTAAATCACATTAAATGAAAATAATTTACCAATGAAAGATCCAATGTCCGTCTTCTGATGACACATAATAAAGTATTTGAAAAAGAATGAGAGTGTGTTCATAACCAAGACAAATACTACATTTTTTCAAAATGATAAAAAAAAATCAGTTAAACCACGCAGAAAAATATCCAGTAAATGCATTTAAGTCCAAATGTTCTGTGATCTCAGAGCAATTTTGAATAAGTGTGTTTTAAGCCTCTCTCTCTTTCTCTCTGTCACTGCTTGACTAAATTAAAGACTGCAAATAAATAGAGAGAGAAGTAATTTTTGGCATAATTTCATTTTTGCAAATATCTGTTCCCTTGCTACTGATTGCAAGCTTGAGTTCTGAGCTGAAGATTATCCCTGACTTGCAGACTGCTCTTTTCCTAGCTCAGATCTTTGTAAGAAATTTCATAGTTCTCAGCCGACTTTCCCTAACTCAACAGTTGAAAGAGCACAATGTCTCAAATCCCTCTGATAAAAATAGTACCAGAGCTGATCCGTGCACATGAACCCTAAGTTAAAAAAAGAGCCTATGCCAGGTTTCATAAATTCATCCAGATGCTTTCTAAGGGCAGAGAGCTTGGTCTTCTTTAATTAAAAGGTATAGTAAATAAAAATCTGTGTCTAATTAACAGCTGGGAATATAAGATGTTATCTTTCCAAACCATTCTCTGCTGTATCATTTATTTTTCCTTGTACTTCTGAAATATGGTGGATATAAATGTAAATATAACACATGGGGAAAGAGAATGAAGGGAAGAGAGAGCACAGATTCAGTGCATATTCGACTTAGTCTGGGTACTATATTCACAAATGCACAGGATGGCCAGATTTTCACCTAATAAAGATTTTCCCTTTGTGTTCAGGGTATATTGAGGGCTATTGTCCTGTGTTTAAAAAGGAAGATGTTTGTACAAACTTTCATAAACAAAGTTTTCACGCATGTTTAGCCTTTCTTATATACACACAGGAAGATCCAGCACTTCATTACTTTTGCTGCAATATTTAAACCATTTCTAAAAGGGGTTTATTCTAATGCCAGTTTTTATTCCTTTTCAATTCTGTAATTTTATTTGCCACTAATGCAGAACCTTCTTTATGGGGCAGTCCGCTATTCCACAGAACAGCTGCGCTGAGCTGTTGGATTCAAAGCCCACAGACATTCATAGAAAGACACCCCTTGACTTCAGTAGATTTTGGGTCAAACTCTACAAGCAGAAGCTGAAGCCTAAAGCTGCTTTTATCTACACATTGCAATACACTGAAATAACTCCAGACAGGCAATCTGTTTCACTATACATACTGCTTCTACATAGCCAAGTTTGCTCTAAGCAGCCAAGTAAGAAGCTTCCCATCACATATTCCTATTATGTTCTTTATTTCAGTGTGCATTGTTAACAATTCTACTCTCCAAACAGCTTTTCATGTCATGAACTTAATAGCTTCCCTGGATGGGGTAAAAAACAAGTACAGGCAGTGCATTTTTTTTTGTTTTCCTTTCTTGGGTTTGATTCCCCTCTGATGGTAATATAACATGAAATAAATCCAATGAAGATATACCACCTCAAAACTGATGAATCTGATTCATTATACTGGTATTTTGCAGGAGGAGGTTTTTGTAAATATAAGTTTATTCTTCGTTTTGTATCTAAATTAATGGATGGAATTTTCCAGAGTGACTTAGGATAACAAATCCTATCTAACGTCAATGGGACATGCTCCTAAATAATTTAGGCAGTTTGGAAAACCCCATCTGATTTGCTTTTTAAGTAGCCTATCCATTTGCCACTAGGCCATATGTAACATTTGCAAAGTTGCTACTGTATTTTGAGGGAAACTGCATTTACGAACTTGTCTGGATTCATTAGCAGGGTTAAGACTTTGGATTTGTTTCCATCAGCATGGCACCTCAGTCCAGGACCATGCCTGCTTGTAAAACACTGCAGGTGTGTTTACTGTAATCATGTCTTGCTAAAAAGAAACAGGTTCAGAGGTTTAAATATAATTAGCATGGTCTATACTCCTGCCTTTAATCACTACCTCACTGTTAATATAATCAAAAAGGTAAATAAACAAAGATTAAGTCCTTTAAATTAAAAAAAATATTCTCCTGGAAAATATATACTATTTCTTTTGATCGAATAGGGAACTAACTTCAATATACTGCATTTACCCTTTGCATTTTGAAATAATTTTTAATGGAAAAATATTTGTCTTAGAGAAAACCTCAAATCGCACATTTTTTTTTGATACATTCACCTGCTTCAGTCGACAAGAGCTGCTCACCAACCTGTATATAAGACCTGTAAATAAGACCTCTTTTTTTTTCCTTTAAGGAGTACCTAACAGTTATTCAATTTAGTTTTATTAAACATTGAGTATAATACTGACACTTTATATGTTTATAGCCCCTTTTCATCTGAAGACCTCTAATCACTTTGAAAGTTTCACATCAAATGAAAGTGTTTGAAGAACACACCTGGCTTCTGCTTAGTCTTCCAAAATGCGTATTTGAGCTGAGATGAGTGAGAATTACAATACCAGAGTCAACTCCATCCCCTCCCCCAGAAACTGGGGAATGGTGCACTAATTTGTCTTTCTGAACTGTGAACGGCTCTGTGGTCCAAAGGTCTTAATCCAAACATTTTGAATTTTGGCCCAGTTCAGATACAGCCTGGGATCTGAACTATGTGATCAGCTTCTGTCATCTTCCACACAGCAGTATCTATTTCTTCATTTAATGCAGAAGTTTCGTTATAACTCACATTTTATATGGGCAATGATTTAATCACAATAGCTTGCCTCCATTTACCTTTCTATATTAGGAATATTAGGAATAGTTATGATGCTATAGTTGCCTGTAAAACACAATGTTTATAGGATAAATAAACAGGTAGCTAGGCAGAATAAAATTGTAAATACTACCCCGCTCTCCCATGCAGTCCCACACACACACACATGCACACAGCTTCTCAGTTGTATTGTAAAGGAACTCTCAGGAATCTCTCATAGACGTGTTTTTAAAAAACCCTCTACCTCTTACAGAGGAGAAAGCCAACTCTACCAACATGTTTATTGATACAGAATGTTAAATACATGACTGACAAGCCTTTGCTTATAATAAAGACACTTTTTGTGCAAATTTTATGGAATGTGGCGTGCCAGAGTTTAAGAGAAAGAAGGA
This sequence comes from Crocodylus porosus, assembly GCF_001723895.1. Lineage (NCBI taxonomy): Eukaryota > Metazoa > Chordata > Crocodylia > Crocodylidae > Crocodylus > Crocodylus porosus. The sequence goes on along the minus strand of NW_017728949.1, from coordinate 14,582,044 downwards.
GATTGCCATGGTAACAGCACATGGGGACTGCAAATTGGAGGGGTCCCTCTGGGAACTAGAATACAAGCAGAATTTTAAGCATCTGCAACTTCTTCTTTTTATCAAGAAACTGCTTCATAGCTGTGCCAAAAACATCTTGAAAAATGTAAAATACTATCATATTCTTCACTGGTTTGCAAATAAACATACGTCCATTACAGCCAAAAACCAAGAGTGGAAGAAATCCTGAAGAAACTGCTGAGGAGACCAGAAATGCTGCTTTTAATACATAATGTTATTCGGAAATAATATTATAAATACTGCATAAATTAAAACAGGTTAACAAGGAGGTCGGTAAATAACGGCAATTCACTGAGACCATGAATCTGGAAAGCACCACTGTTTAAAACAGTACTTAAGGAGGGGTCCAGGAGGAGTACTAGTCCTGGAAAATTATCCAAGTGCTTCACTTTACCCACTGTGAGTAGTCCCACTGACTTCACTTTGCTTACTCATACTGTGACAAGTTATTTTATACATAAATCCTTCCAGGATTGGGGCCATACTTAGTAAGTCAGAAATCAATGGGATATAATATTCTTAAAGTTCAGCACATATTTAAGTGCCTTTCTGAATTGTGCCTATGATGAACCAATGGCTGAACAAGAGACCAGACCTAGATTACATTCTGCAACTGTTTTTTGCCATATACTTGGGGGGGGGGGGATGTATTTTAATTTCTGATGACATTTTCCCCCTACACAAAATGGAAAGCTAAAACTCCAAAATATCTAGTTTTTATAAAGTTACTATTAAATACTACTAATAAATATTTGTATTAAAAAAAGAAGAGGCTTGCTAAAAAGCTGCAATTTCCAGCAATCATTTTGGTTTTCAATTTTCATTTTTTTGACAAAACAGAAAGTTACAAACAAAGAAAAAAATGTGGGTGAAAAACTTCATTTCTGTTAAAAAGTCTATATGAAAATTTCTCAGTCAGTTCTAGTAGAGACTCAGAGATATAATAATATACAGAGTTGGAGCTCTGTTCTACATTTCTTAAATATTCAAATCCCCCACTGAAGTCAAAGAATGCAGGAACACATCCATTCTGATGAACATAGAGGTATCTTTATAACATCTGGCCAGAAGCAAGTTCTAATGAAGGAAATTCTATTTTACAGTCACGGATTGGCATGCTGCGTGCCTTTTGCTGAAAAACTCTTACAGTTAGGGACAATAAAAATTTGATGGCAAAAAGTATATTGTAACAACAATTCTTTTTTAATGTATGAAATGTTCATCCTATATGTAATGACACGTAAGTCATGGTTTGCATTGTAGACTAATCAAATAGGATTAAATTAAAAGAAAACAACAACAGCACTTAAGTGTCAATTTAAATTCATGACCTTTGAAATTTATTATTGGGTTTTGGGTATGTGGATTTTTTCTATATTCTATTTCAGTTTGTTCAGTTTGGGTTATTAATTATAGTTCCATGTGACTGACATATGCAGTTTGGGTTTTAAATACATTACTGTATTAAGAAGATTTCTCACTGACATATTCTTATGAGCTACGTACCTGATATTCACATAGGTCACAGAGGGTCAGCTGACATTGTTTTAGGCTCAGATTCTAAAGGCACATAGGCAACTAAAGATATCAATTGGTCTTAGTCACCTAGATGCCTGATAAGGACACTTCGGGGCCAACTTCTCAGCTGATGTACAGCAGCCTAACTCCATTGCACTGGGTGGTGCTACCTCAATGTACATAAACTGAGGACCCGGTTTGGGCCCTCCCTGAGAACACACAAGAGTGTTACATGATCTCACATTGTGAAGTAGACCTTTTTTTGTTTATTTTTTCACCGATAAAGTCTCTGAAGAAGAGCATGGGATTTTCACGACACTCAGCACTAGCCTAGCTCTTCGCTTGGTGAAGCCATTGGGGGGTCTGCCAACAATTTCAACAACTTCAGAGCTAGGCTAAAACTTAGCATGTTTGAAAGTCCCAGCATCTCATTATAATTCTACCATCAACAACTCTAGCAGCTCTACTGTGTTCCACAGAGTGCAGCTGAAATGAGGAAGGGGCATTATAATCTCATTGAAACAATGGAGATAGCTTTGTAAATTGTTCTCTATACTAAGCCAATCAAGCACTTTGAAAAAAAAAAAGGTAGACTTGTCTTCAGGTTCTGTCAAGATCCCAGTGAAGACAATGGAGAAATGTGATTTGGCTTCAATGTGGGTATGATTTAGGCCTTAAACCTTGTTTCTGCAAGCATCTCTGCATCATTTTGCTTATGTGAACTGCCCTACACATGATAATAGTACATGGTAAGTGAAAAAGTCCTGCACAAATGTAATACATTTCAGGATCAGGGCCTTGGCACAGCGCTATTACATCTCTCCCTTACCTGTTACTCCAGCTAGTGTCATCACAGCTTCACAAAGATCAATACTCAGAAAAACTGGGGGAAATCGCCCACCTCTGTTTGCATTCCTGTTTGCATTAATCTCTGAAAAGTCACAAAAGCCTTATCAACACCACCTCACCTAAAACAGGAGCATCTGCGCTATGCATTGATTTGGGCTCAATGAAGACCCATTTGGACCATGTAAGCGAGATGTAAATGGCACATATGCTTTACATTGGCTTACTGCATAGGGCTGAACTGTACATCTGTTGTGTTTTCTCAGAAGTACAGTTTTTCAATATTATTCACTTCTGTTGTTCTGTAGACAAACTGCTGTATCACCAGAAGCAAATGAGTTCTGCAAATAAGACTTCCTCTGTGGAACACAATAGGAAGTTAGCAATCCACGACTGGGAGGGTCCACTTTGGCCCTCAGGTCCCATCCCCGAATGGTTGCTGGCAAACATTTTTTCATGGATTCCCCCAAACCATCTCTTCAAACCCTTCCACATAACCACAAGACACAAGACAGGGGAGACATGAGCACTGCCAATGCAATGACAGAAAAGTAGATGGTTAATATTTACTCAGTGGATTCCACAAAAAAGACCATGAGGAGCTACAAGAATGCCCCTTACACCTTCCCCCCAACCCACCCCCTGCCAACTCCCCCCAAAAGTCCTTGCCAGACTGACTAGTGCTAAAAACTTTAAATTCCAATGGACATCACTGATCTCCCTTAAGATTAAATTATTCAATTTTAATGCTGAAATAGAGTTTACTGTGCATACTTTCAATAGTAAACTTCAGGCCAGGAAGATGAATAGGAATGTGTTCAGGGCAATGAATAATGTTCCATTCACTCAACAGGAGAACTTCAAGGAGTTTGGCTCCAAGGCTGTTCTCCTCCATAATCAGTCCATATGTTTTGGGCTGTAACGGCTTGATCAAAAACTCAGCAAAGCCAATGGAAAGATTTCTACCTTCAGATCATAGTTATCCAGCTTAATACAGAGCATACAGTCAGGGACAAGAGCACTATGCTAAAGACACACACAGTCACATGCTCATGCTGGAATTATTAGCATATGAACATAAGGCTTGTGAAAAGTATTAAACTGAATTTATGAAAGGACATGTTTTAAATCTTTGAAGATTCTGCTGACTTTTAAAAGATGATATGATTTAACATTTCTTACAAGAAATTTTTAATAATGTTTCTTTTTCATGTCTGACATTGACAATTTTCATTTGCAATCACTTTTTGATTTTGGACATCCCAACCACGTGGCTAATCTGCTTAGTCAGAAATGGCAATGTGAGAAAACAACCAATATAAAATGAAAAATGAAAAAAACAAATAGGTAAAATGGGCAGAAAAAGCACTACCTTTTTTTTGAAAAAAAGATAAACTTCCATTGCAAAATTATCAGCTGCAATAAAAGTGATGTAAAAGAATTAGTAGTAGTATTAGTAGCAGCAACAGAAGCAATGTTTTTCTATTATATGTTTGTACTAGAACTGTGTAAATAACTGATTTTTATTTCAGTGGCCACCTGGAAAAAAATCAGAAAAGTTTCATGTTGGATCACAAAAAAGAAATGTACTCAGTGAAAGGGAAAAAAATTGAGTTGAGGAAGGGTTATACGAAACATTTCATTCTACCTGAAACAAAATGTTTCATTTTGGTTTTGTGTAGATTCTTTTACCCCCTTTTAATACTAACTTTTCTAAATTAAATCTCTACATGTATTTTAGATTTAAAAAGTCAAAGTGTTTCCATTCTAAAATTATAAAATGCAAAATTTTGCCTTTTTCAATTGCTTAACTTCCCCTCATTTTTTCCTAAAGATATTTCCAAATTCAGAGGGGAACACAAAATATATTTCAGCCAACTGAAAAACTGCATTTTCTTTTAAAAGAAATAAGATGCTTGCCTCAGCAAATCTGCCAAGCTCAACTATATATAGTCTATCACAATGTGGCCGTAATTGGCCCTGAGGCAATACTGTGGTACAAACTATTAGAACAAAAAGAACACATCTTTGCATTATGAGACTGCCAAAGGTTCCAACAAAGAACACTGTGCAACATGCTGTATATTGAGAGATACCAGTGTATCACAGTGGGTGCGAGTACACATACATTTATGCACTTTGGTACTGCGCATTAAATTTAGTGCATTTAATATGAGGTACTACATAAATGCTTATTAGGCTGCCCTAATGCACAGTAGCAAAAGCACATGCCTTTTCAGTGATGTTTAATGCACAGTAGTCATTTTATATTGCACATTAGCATATTAGCACTGTTTTTGATGTGACACTTCAATGCGCAGTAGAAGAGGATACTGCGCATTAAAGCACACATGTAGACGTGCCAAGTTACTATAAAATGGGAGAGGTTGGGTTGTTCACAGTATCAAGTTATTGATAAAGAATTATAGGAAATATAATTGACTTCCCTTAGTCCTCCAGCCACTGAATTAAATTGCATTTATTTCTGAAGTTCGTTTCCCTCTTTTTAGCTGTTCATATTCAGATTAGAGGTGTTTTTACTTCCTTCTCTATTGTCAATAGCAAAGTAATTTATTCTCACTATCACAAGAGTGTAATACAGTATCTATCTTGTCTTTTCACTGGCTCTTAAAATCTGTGAGTGTGGTTGGGGAGATGGAAAATAATATGAAACACTCGCTAACAGCATGTAGCATAGAAACTAAAAAAACCACTGCAGTCATTGACTCACAGATGGTCAAATGAACAAACATGTTTCCATTCCTGTATTTAATTAAATCTTAATTATGCCACCAACGGGGTTCAAAACAATATTATGAAACAGCTTGCATGAATACTGCAATATGATTGGGTGAAGAGACTTTGAACTCATGTAATTATCTTCCCAAAAACACACACACGGGGTCTATAAAGACTTTTTTGCCAGACAGCCCATTACACCACAGCACACAATTAAAAATAAATTCATATAAAATACAGTTAAAGAAAATGAGCTAATAAATCGAAATGTATTTTTTAAATTGTAAGCCGGATTGAAAACTCATTGAAGTCACTGGGAATGTTTCCAAAATATCAGTGGGCACTGGATCAGGCCCTTGTATGGATATTTTACTTCTCTACCTTAGTCTATGGGTGAAATGAATCCTTAATAAAAGCAAGAAGTTCTAATTTAAATCTTCCACCAGCTGATCAGGTCAGTTAATTAAAAACAACTGGGTAAAATTTTTCTTTTGATTTTTTTTGTTGGTGGAAAAGTCCTTTTAATTCAAATAAATAAATATTTCTGGGTAATTTTTTTAATTGTCTGACCTTTCAATGAAAAAGCCCCAACTTCCTTCCACTGCTCCACAATTGTAAAATGATTTACAAAATTGTGTACCCTGCTGCCTTCCCCTGCCTTTCAGTGGCAACATCAAAAAAGGGGGAGTAGGGGAAGAAAACTGGAAGAATGAAGAAACCAAAACAAGCAACATTTCTGTTTTCATTTTCAAAGCCTATTTTTTTCCCCATGAAACACTTAAATTTTCTTCAGCAGATCTGAATAAAATCCAAACCTGTGGCAGTGCCCTTCTATTAGAATCTGGCCTGATATCTTGCAAGCCATAGGCTTCCAAGCCAGGTTCTACCAATTAATTTAAACCATGTGGCTCCTACTCAGCAAGTTTCATGCCTTCCAGGGTCACAATCTCCAGACTGTGCTATGAAGGTGATGCAGAGGACCTTTAGAATCATAGAAAATTGTGGTTGGAAGGAACCTTAGTAAGTCATATAGTCCAACCCCCTGCTCAAAGCAGGACCATCCCCAACTAGGTCATCCCAGACAAGGCTTTGTCTAGCCAGGACTTGAAAACCTCCAAGGATGGAAATACCACAACCTCTAACCTATTCCAGTATTTTACTATCCTTCTGGCCTCAAAATCTAGGCATATATTAAATGAAAGAGATTCCTCAAATTGCTGTCAAGACTCTTCTTCCACCTATTTCAGGATGCTGTTCCATATTTTTGTCCTCCTTCCACCTGAGTATGGTGACAGCTGCAGTAGAAGAATGGTTCATGACTTGGGTGTAAGGCCCATTGAGGCCTTATCTGTGACCTGGAAGTCAAAGTTTTCTCAATTGAGGCATAAATTTGGCTGTTTTAATCTGACTTGTGCTATTTGGGTCTCCCAGAGGCCAGATTTTTCAGCAGGCTAAACATCTCCCTGACTGTCAGCTCTTTTCACAAAAAGCCAGACAGCATTGTTTTGCTTTCAAACTTTCTTTCCAGAATGCCAGTAATCAGTGGTGTAACCAAGGGAGTGGGTAATAGGGCCAACTTCCAGAAATGCCAACCTTTGAGGGCAGTGGGATGAAAAAAAAGTGGCTGCTACTGGCAAGTGTATTTTTGTATTTGCCATTGTCGCAGCAGACAGAAGTCATCTCTTCTGCTTTCTTCTAGCTGCCAGGCCATGTCCCTACACTGCTGCTAGTAATGCATAGCACCTTTGCTCTTTTACCCTCAAAAGAGATCATGTAACATAGTCAATATCTCCCATATGTATTAAAATAGCAACACTCCTTGTCAGTAGCCAACATATACAGACATGAATGGTCAATTCCTGACTTGGGGTGCTGTCCTCTACTTCACTTCTAAATCTCATGCAGGCTGTATAAAGAAAGCCTGGTATAACAGACTTAAAAAAAATGTTCCACACTTCTAGCCTAAATGGCAGTGCTGCTGACAGGTGCCAGAATGGAACTTCTCTTTTCAGCCACAGAACAGTTACAACACATGACACCTTCCTATGTGAACAACAACTGGCCCTCTACTATGAGCTCTCTGACTTAAGGCCCAGAGCAGATTGAAAAGGAAATGTCATACAATTAGGCCCAGAGCAGATTGAAAAGGAAATGTCATACAATTATTGCTGAAAAGCTTCTAACAATTTTTTTCATTAAATATTTAAAAAATTCTAATCAGCTGCTGTAAAATTGTAGGGAAATCTATTTTATATGTATCTTAAGCAAGCCTTTGGCTTAGTATGTAGGGCTATGCAAAGCTTTGGTCCCTAATTCGATTCAGTGGAGATTTGACCTGATTCGTTGGCTGAATCTCTGAATCCAAATCAAATCAGAGGACCCCTTAATCTCTCCAAATCAAATCGGAACTCTCCGAATCGATTCAGAAAGCTTCAGCGATTTGGACATAGACACAGTTTTAAATGGTTTTTCTTCATACCTCTAGGTAGCAGGTAGCTTGTGAATGCTGTGATGCTGGGGCACATGGAGTGCCCTGCAGAAGCTGGGCAGCAGACCTGGAAGCATACCTGGTCCACTTCTGGGTCCACTGGAGAGCGCAGTGGGCCCCGCCCCCTGCCCCAAGCCCCCCGGAGTTCAGCAACTGGTGCCTCCAAGGTCTGGGGGGGCACCTGTGGTCCCCTTGCAGGTCCCCAGGCATTTTGCAGGCGCCCCCCAGTGCAGACTTTTTTGACAAAAAGTCACATTTTTCCAGGACAAGCTTATTACACTTGCTCTTGACTACTATACTTACCAGTTAGAGTCTAATTAGCAAAGAACTCTAAGCTTGATTCACCATGGCCTTGCTCTTTATTTAGACATTTAAATCTGTGTAAATGAGCACTTCTCTACAGGTGAATGGCCCCATATACATGGGCATCTTCCTATATGGCCCCCTTCCTCTCAGCTGGGGAAGCAGAACTGGGAAACGGGATTAATTGAGTCTCCTGGAGTGTTCTGATTAGAATGCTCCAGCGTTCTGCAGCATCACTTGTATTCAGTGTCCCACATTTCAAAATGGTGGCAGGAGCACTTTAACTAAAACTCGTTGAGCAAGCTTTAGTTAAAGAGCTTCCATAGCCATTTTGATTTGTGGGACGCTGAATACTCATGACACTGCCGCGTTTTAATTACAGTGACTGTCTGGGAGCTGCTCTAATTACAATGTCCCCTCACCCCGACCTTGTGTATAGACATCTGTAAAAAGCAGAAAAAAACCTGGATGGCATTTGTTCATTGCTGTGCCCTTCCAGAATAAGGAGGAAGAACTCAATGTGCATGCAATGTCAAACCAAACCATGAAAGCAACTTCCCAATTGCATGGGTATATCTTGCATGCCGCTTTATATTACTCTGTATTTCCCCTTAAGGGTGTGTATATTTGGCAAACTAAGGCATCTCCACAGTGACCTTGATGAGCTAATGAAACTGTTTTGAGAAATATGCTTTCACTCCCTTGAATTTTCATTTTGAAAATGAAATATGACACAGGCACATCATTAGATTGTTGGCAAGGCTCTTGATTCCTAAAAAGCCCACCAAATCTGCTGAGAGTGTCTTTTCACACCCTTTGCTTGCACATAGTGGTTCTCAGTCTAATTTGATTACTGTTTTTGTTTTAGTTTTTTTTCTATGAGGCCTATTCCCTTGTATTTCAAGAAATGTACAAATAGTCAATACTGTTTGCTTCTCCAAAAATCTAGAATCCTTCCCAGTGAATTACAAGCTGCCAAGGAGCAAGTCAGAAGGCTGACTAGCAACAAAAGAGACTATTAAATACTGTCTGCCCCTCCTCTGGCAAAATGCTGGACATTACCACACAACGTGCATTATCAGAATTATATTTGTTGATGGGTCAAATCAACTTACTTAGGTAATTTCCAGTTAATATGTAAACACTCCCTCTGAAAGAAGAGAGGCTTAGCAACTGTGATGCAGCCAGTGTCTGAACTTTCTTGGCACTAGCCCTGGGACTTAATATTTTAATAATAATTTGTCTTCCAATGAGTCACTGCAGCAACAGCCAAATTGCTTTTGTCACATTTGGTAAGAGAACTGAAATGTAGCCATGGCCAACAGGCCACAGCCAATGCAATGACTCAAAATGAGGTTGGATGAAACATGTATGTTGCTCCTAAAGCACTGTCATCTGGTAAAAACTTTACTAGGATAATTAAACAAATAAAACTCAGTCTCTTCTGTTGACAGTAAGGTTCATTGACCCAAAACTACCTTATGAAACATAGGAGGCTTCTATGAATTCAGTCTGACTGACAGAATAATTAAAAGTAGAATATTGATACTAACACTAAAAGAACATGCCTAGCTATTGTTCCTCTTCATAGGAAGAGATAATGGCTTCAGACTACCTATCTCCTCTGGTGACCAAAACACAATCACTACAGTGGCACTTGAGATTAGGTAGGGAACTCTCAGAGGAACCAGCCACATATACGAAAATCAATAAATTACTTGATTGTGGTAGGCAAGTATCTTTGTGGAGAGAAAATGCCCAGAATTAGAGGACAAGAACATTCAAATAGTAAATAAGGCGCAGGTTTTTAACAGTGAAGTGGGTTGTTATCATTGGAACACTTTCAGGGGACGTGTCAGATTTCTCCTCTCCTGAAGTCTTCAAGCCAGGACTGGATGGCTTTCTGAGATATATCATACTTTCTTGCACACCACATGCATCTTTTTAAAAAAATAACCCAGAGGAAGCTAGAGTGCACATTATAAAAAAGGAAATATGGTAAGAACTGTTTCTGCCATTTAAGTCTTTGCTGCGTGGGGTGAAGAGGGGAAGAAGCTTAAGTAATGTTGCACATGCTCCATAGGGAACAGCAAAGTGAGCACACTGGGCTCTCTAGTGGCTGCTACTCAGTTACTTACTGCTACTTTCTAGTATTTTTAGAGAAAGCTATATTTTTTTTCCTTATTCTGCCTTTCAAAAAACAAGGTGCGTATCTTGTTCCAGGGTATTTGCATACAAGAAAATGCAGTATTGTCCCTTGGTTTTGTTGAAAAGCAGAGTGGGAGGAAAGCATTTTCTCCTACTCTTTACTCCCTCCAATTCTTTTCCTCTGGACAAGTTGGGAGGGAGCATTTTTTTAAATTTAAAAACTGAAAAAAGTAGCATCTTTTTAAAATGCTTTGTGGTGCTTTTGTTCCCTTTCTTCTTGAGCCTAATCATTTAGGATACAGTTTTGTAGGCCAAATTATTGTCTGTTATTGCTCCATGCTGCTACCTATAGTCAATTTGCATTAATTTAGCTGAACAGAATTTCTTTTAAAAAACAAGACTAGAAAATAACTTGGACTTCAGCATGAGATTTCACAAAGGAGTTAGGCTCTGAACTCCAACTGAATTTCTGAGTGTTGTAGGCACCTGACCCCCTAATTTATTTGAAAATGTCAGATGTAGCTGTGTTGACTCTGCAGTGCTAATAAGAATAAAGAGTAAAAATGAAAGAATAAATGAAAGAGTAAAAATGAAACAAGGATGCAGCTGTTCTTTTGGTAAGAAAGACACAATTTTTACATACCAGTTTTGCAGAGTTGAACCACTCTTATAGGGACTTTGTGGTCAGGGTAATGTCTTAGTAAAAACAGCACCTTCTAATTCAGAACTGTTCTTTGTGTACACTGGGCATGTCTACATAAGATGTTTAACTGCACAGTAGCATAGTTTACTGATCAGTAAGTGCACACGTCTACACATGTGCATACTTACTGAGAAGTAAAAACCCTTAATCACAAGGAAGTTTGATACCTGCATATGCAGGTATCAAATTTACTCGCAATTAGTTACTGCACAGTAATGCATGTGTAGACATGACCCAGGAGCAAATTTGCTCCCAGGTCAGCCCTGCCACTAGGGAGCCAGCCTAAAGCTAGCCCCAGAGCTCTGAGCTGGGAGCCTCTCCTGACCCAGGGCTGGGCTGCCTCTACGACAGCCGCTGCCCAAGGCCTTTAAAAGCCTGAAGGCATTTTGAGCCCTTCGGCACACCAGCATGGAACCTGAGGGTGCTCCGGGCCCCTGTGTCCCCCTGGGCAGGCTGCAGTCCAGCTGCCCCAGCCTGCTTGCATCCCGGCACTGCTGCTGGGTACAGCAGTGCTGGGGGGCTGCCAGGTCCACACTGTTCAAGGCTGAAGGCTGCTGCAGGCTCCAGCCAAGCCTTCCAGCCCAAATGCTCAGCTGCCGGCAGCTTCTGGCTTCCAGGTCCAGCTCCACCTTCCTGAAGCCCATCCCCCGCAGCCTGCCCTGAGCTTTCAGGTGCTGCGGGGCATTGCTTCTGCTGCATGGTTGTCAGTCCTTTGCTGGGCTTGCCCCACATACTGTCATAGCTCAGGGTCCCAAACCAGGACTGCAGGTGTGCCTGGGGCTCCAGAAGGATCAGCAGCAGCAGGCCAGAGTGGCTTGGCCACTCCTCTGCCTGGACAAATAGCTCATCATGCACTGCCCAGGGCACATGGAGCAAGGGCACACTGGAGGCACAGAGGCAGCATAGGGGGGCTGGCTGTGGGGAGCCTCCCCAAAGAGGCCCTTAATGGGAAGGGTGGGGACACAGCCAGCCCCTCAGCCCAGTTGTCTGGGAACCCTGCACACCCTGAGCCCAGCCACCATGGGCTAGGCAACAGCACAGCAGAGCAACTGGCCTGCAGGAGGGGGGGGAGCAGTGGGGTCTGGAGCCATGGCAGCAAGTGCTGCAAGAAGTCTGATTGGTCCTACCCTAGGAAGGGGTACAGGAGGCAGGCTGCCTGCAGCCAGTACCCAGAGGCCCTTTGGCCCCTTGGGAGCAAGTGGTGATGGGAGGCTCAGGCAGTGGCCACCTGGGCCCAGGCCTGCCCAGCCCACTTCCCATAGCTCCTGGGCACCCATGTATGCCTGACCCCTAATCTAAGGCCAGGCAATACACAACCCCTGGTATGGAGCATCTTATCTCTGAAATGTTGCAAACTCACACAAACAGCTTCTTTCTTATGGCTCTTTAGGGCCTGCAGTGGGACGCAGGAAAGAGGCCACACTTGGCAGCCAGGATTCAGCCTCAGGGTCACCACCACCCACAATTGGACCCTTGCAGTGTGTCGGCTCCATGGGAGGACAGGACCCTCTGGTCATGGCATCAGAAAACTGGCTGGCAGACACTCAGGCCTGGCAGGTGGAGGACATGACCCGACAGGACAGATGGTAAGTGAAGGACATTGCCCACAAGGAAGCATAAGACCAGCACGAGGAGGCACAGGACCGGTGCAAAGAGGCATGGGAGCAGGAGGATAGGGAGTTCTAAGCACAGCTCCTAGCCCTGGAGTACAACCAGGTAGAGACACTGTGGGAGAAGTACACCTTCCTGGCCTGGGCAATGAAGACCACAGACAATGACCACTCTTGGCCCTGGTGGTGGCCTTCATGCTGCCTGCTGCCTGGCTTGCGACCCTAACCCTGCCTGCTCCCTGGAAGCCACCCACCATCCAGCAGAAGGTCCCCGCCTGAGTCTGGGAGGAGGTCCTGTGGCACCTTCAGCAGCCAGGAGTCCCCATCCCAGACCATGCCCCAGATCTGGCTCTATCCGGCCCCCCACCTAGGTCCAGCCCCACCACTCACCCCGACTCCACGCAGGTGCTGAGCAAGATCTGTGCAGAAGTGCAGCAGGGCCAGGACTGCATGCCAGCCCTGCTGGCCCTGGACACCACCTGCCAGAGGGAGAGCCACCTGTGCCAGGGGATCGCTGGCCACCGTCGCCCCTGGGTGAGCTCACCACCTGCTGCATTCACTGCAGTGTAAGCACCCATGGTGGAATGGCCAGAGGCCAGGGTGCTGGCCACCTGTCCCTGGGCCCTGCCCCCTAGGTGCCCCCCCTTGCCCTCTTCCCCCAGAATGACACACAAAGGACATTGTACAAAGTTTTCATGGGGAAGAAGGTGTTTTACTGTTGGTGGGTGGTGTAGGGGCTGTGTTTGTTGGGGGAGAAGGGGGAGGGGGGCTGATGTGAGGGGAATAAAAATTTGTTCTTGTGAGACATGTCTGCAGTGAGTGTGGTGCTGGGGGTGGGCAGAGACTGGGTGGGGGGGTCTGTGGGGAGCAGTGCAGGCAGCCTAGAGTGGAAGGTGCTGGAGGAGGTGGTTGGCCAGTGCCTCCTGCACCTGATGCCCTGGGCCGTGCTGACATGTGCATGGCTCTCCTGAGGCCTTAGTGGGAAGGTGCCAGCACTGCTGCCACAGGTAGTGCTCCCGCTGCCGGGCATCTGTCCACTGTGCCTCCTCTGCCCAGGCCTCAGGGAAGAGCTCCCACTGGGCCTCATAGATGTTATGCAGCACTCAGACTGCAGTAATGACCTGGGGGAGGTTGTCCTTCATGAACTTGAAGCAGGCAGTGAGGATGCATCAGCATCCCTTCAGATGGCCAAAGGCATACTCCACTAGGGTGTGGGTCTGGTGCAGGCAGCAGTTTAATTGGGTCTGGTGGGGGTTCAGCTGGCCAGTGCAGGGCAGAAGCAGGTAGACAGAGTCCCTGCTGAAGAGGGGTGAGACCACCATGGCACCCAGCTGCAGGTCTGGCGCCTCTGAAGCAAAGCACCCACTCTCCACTAGGCCCAGCAGACCAGAATTCCTGAAGATGTGGGCATCATGGGTGCTGCCTGACCAGCCAGTGCTCATGTGTGCAAAGGCCCAGCGGTGGTCCATGACGGCCAGGAGCAACACAGAGTGAAAACTGCTCCAGCTGTAATAGAGACAGTCTCCATGGGGCAGGCAGGTGACAGGGATGTGGGTCACATCCAGGGCCCCGATGGACTGAGGGAATCTCAGGATATGGAATCCCACCACCACTGCCAGGGGGTCATGCACACAGAGCACAGTACATCCTGGAGAGTACTGCACACCTCCAGGATGGTCTCCCCAGTGTTGGCTTTGCCCTTGCCAAACAGGTGGCCAACACACTGTAGGTTGGCAGGCGTGGCCAGCTGCAGCACAGCAAGGGCCAGGCAGGTGTCTGTGAGGAAGGGTGGCCACATGCCTGTGTACTGCCACTCCAGGTGTGGCCAGAACTGCTCCAGAAGATCATGGAAGGTGGCCTGGGTCATCCTGAAGGCCTCCAGTCCCTGCTGAACATCCCAGGTGTGCTAGACAAGATGCTGCCACAAGTCCTGGCTGGCCTGGTGGGTCCAGAGGTGGTGGGGCTGGAGGCCCAGGAGGGCAATGGTGACCCTGGCAATGGCATCCTGGATCCCATCATCAGTGTCACCGCCGGGGTCCAGCCAGGCGGATGGAGTCGAGGTGGCAGGTGTGCCGCGGTGGCCCTGGGACAGCATGCAGTGTCCTGTTAGGTGGTCATAATCCATGGGGGAGTCAGGAGGGCCCAGGCAGACTTGGGCCAAGCAGCAGTCAACATGGCAGGCCAGCACAGTGGGCAGCAAAGACCAGGGTGCTGGTCATCACTGCCAGGGGCTGGGACTGGAGCAGCCATAACACAGGGAGGCACAGACAGCAAGGAGAGCAGTGCCACATGCTGTCTCTGCACTAGGCATGCTCCTTCTCACCAGGGAAGTGGCTGGCCAGACAGCAGCAAGCAGGGCTGCCTTTTGAGGAGGATTTCTGGCTACTGGCAGCTGCTGCTGGAGCCTGGAGTTCTCCACAGTGGTGGCAGGAGCCCATTTCAGGGCCCTGGATAGCAGGAGTCGATTGGCAGCAAGTCTTCTCCCACTTTCCTGCATATGTAGACATTTGCCCAGCACCATTTACTCAAGTAATTTACTCACAAGTAAACTGGTACCTCAGCAAATGCACATGTAGATGCACCCACTGAGTGATATTTGCCAACTTTAGTAACAGAACTAGATTTTAGTGTTGTCTTACTTCTGATGCAACTGCAGATCTAAAGCAGCTGAGAGAGGGAGCTCCATTCTCTTCTGTTTCAAGTCTCATCAAAAGAAATATGAACTAAATGCTCTTATTACTGGCAAAGATGCAATAACTAGAAAGAGCCAAGCTAGATGTTCAGATCTCCTATTGTACACAGGTGGAAAAACACTAGAAATGGCTGGAAAAATTAACATTTTTTCCACAAACAAGAACTAAACAAAAAGCTTGTGAAACTTTTCAATGAAAATAACAGTTCCCAAAGCAATTTTTTGTTGTTTTTTTAAATTCCACCTTCAAAAACAAAAGGGGAAGAAATGGAAAAGGGGAAGAAATTAATCTTAAAATGAAGAAAGGGGGATTTTCACCCAATTTGCTCTGTTCTTTTCAATTTTTTCTTGGGGCTGTAGCCATGTGCCAGGCTGGGCCTATGGATAGGATACTGCCCACACACCTACTTGATATAAATCATCTGGCCTGGAGGACTAAAAAGTCAGGCACCACTACCCTAGAAGGCCCTACCTTCATTCTTGCAAAGTTTTCGAAAGAGAATTAGAACAGGTGAGAGGAATTAAGGAGATATTCATTACTTCCCACTAGAAATACAATGGGCATGGTAGCACAGACTAAATAAGTCAAAGTTCCCTCTCACTTTTTGATTCCCCCATCTCCCCAGTGTCCTGTGAAAAGTAAGTGTAAAAGTGAGAGAAAGTAAGTTTGTTAAATTTTCCCCACTTTTCTTAAACTGAAAGAAATAAAAGAACTGGTAGTGAAAGTATTTTCCCCATTTCCTTTCAGGTTTATTTTATGCTCATGTTTCCTGTAGTGGAAATAAAGTGGATGGAATTCTAAGAACACAAATTGAAAAAAAAGTATTTAAAAAAATTATTTTGTGGGGAATCCAATGTTTTTGAAGTATGAAAAAAAGCAAAAAGCAATATCCTTGCAAACATGTTTCCATGTACTTCTTCATAGAAAACTTTTTCACAAAAATACTGATCAACCTTTCCTCAAAAGCTCCATTTATAACTTGACAAATTTAGAAACAGCTCAAGTGCAAGATGACAATAAAAGGGATCCTATACAATGCATGTTTTAGAAAGGTACTTTCTGGATTATAATTGCCCTTTCTACAGAAAGTTCTATGTGGATCAGAGATTGGACTAAATTTAGGGCCAATTCACATTCCATCTGAATTGGCTTGTAACTTTACCTAGTGACAATATGTAGAATATCAAATATACTACAAAACTGGCTAGTTTTCATGATATTTAAAACATATGGCATAATAAGATGTGGTACATATTGTCATATGCATGTTACTGATATGTCTCTTGCATTATAAGGAAAATATAGTACAGATTGGAATTTTTCCCCTGCATGGGAGAATTTTGCCTTAGGTCTGCACTATAGTCTGATCTTGTTATTAATCTATGCCAGTTGTCTGACACACTTTAGGTGGGATTTTTCTAAAGCCGGATCCTAAAAAAGACTCAGGTGCCTAACTTGTACTTCAGGTGCCAAAGTCCAAATGAGTAATCCACAAAAATACCCACAAAACAGCTTAGGTACCAAAGGCTCCTCCAGAAAGCTTACTTAGGCACGTCACATTCTGCTACTATGCACACCCGGGGGTGAGCCTCTCAGGGGACATGTCTACACTTTCATTAATGTACCATAATTACAGTGCATTGCTTAGTACCTGTAATGACAGGTACTAATTTTGCTGTAATTGGCACTACTGTTTCATAGTTTCATAGT
>NW_017728949.1:14543299-14564601 GCF_001723895.1 Crocodylus porosus | reverse complement strand
CACAGATGAATGTGTGTGGGGGGGGAGGGGGTTGTGATGTTACTGTGCATTAGACTAAATCTACTGTACATTAAGCCCATTAGCACAGGCATTCTCACCATGCTAATGCGCAGTACAATTAGTCTTCTGCACATTAAGCATCTCCTGTAGAAGCACCCATCCTATATCTCATACCTAAGGCAATATGTGATTAAATAAAACAGGTACCCCAAACCTAAGTCCCCTGGTGGGCCCAGTCTGGTCTACAGGCTCACAGCACACACCTGTAGCACAAAGCACAGGAAGCAGGCCATTTTCATTCAGAATCATGGCAGGTGGCTGTGGTGGTGCTATCCTCCTTTCACATACACAGCCAAGTGATAACAGTATTCACTCAGCAAAGGGGAGAAAATCTGGACCCTAGGCACTCCCCAGCCCATGGAGCTTCAAACCCGCTTTCCTCACTATATTGTACTACCTAGCAAAATTGGAATGGGACCACCTTACCTGCTGAAGCTGGGCCACTGTGTAAAAAGGAATGCAAGATTCATAAGGCCAGAGAGAGAGAGAGAAGATAAGCATGAAGGAATGTGACTATGTAGTCATATACTATAGGAATCCTTAGATCACTGGTACTCTACCGCTGGCCTGCAGGCCAAATCTGACTTGTAGCACCTGTCGTCCAACCTGCAGGGCTTCCCACAGGCCCAGAAATCTGTCAGTGGAAGAGAAGTGGCAATTAATGCTGCCACTGCTCCCCTGGTGCCAAACCCTGCAGGCCAGATGACATGGCCCTGTACACAGGACTGGCACTGCAAAATTGATCCAGCAATCAGGGCCAGGGCCAGGACCTTATCTAATATGCATCGGATCATGGGGCCCAATCTAGCATGTGGAACTTGATCCAGGATGTGAGGTTGGTACCAGTGCCTGATGTGAGGCCACAGAGTCCAATCCAGCAGATGCAAACTGGTGCCCAAGGCTGGGGCCAAGTGCTGCACTGGGCCCGTGGACTAGACCCAGCTTCCAGACCTACCTCATGCTAAGTCACCTGGCCTGCGGGGCTAAAAGGTTGGAAAGTTTTAGAACAAAAATTAAAATGGGTGACAGGAATTAAGGTGACATTCTTCACCTCCCACTAGTAATACAATAGGCATAGACAGCAGTAACTGGGCACACTCTGAGATCTCTCACTTGAGCAGATGAAATTTCTATCACTAGCACAACAGTAGAATCAACCCTCCTACACTTTTGTTGGAGCAAGCCTGGCCATGCCAGGAAAGACAGCTATGAAATGCAACTGGGCTAGGATTCACTGTTTGGCGGGGAACCTTAACCATGAATTACACTTCTATGCAAACTGAATAGGTAAGGTACCTGCTACAAAGGTTTCAAGTAAATTCTCTCTCCAGACACTTCCACACGTTTACACACAGAAATGACATACAATCTTGTATCCCACTAAATCACAAAATGGGGTCTGCAAGTTTGATGAGCCTGAATGATGGACATAGTAGTCGCTGAGTGGGTAAGGTGTCTTATTGCAGCTCTAGAGGCATGAAGTTGAGTCTTGCTCCAGAGTCATGCTGAAATCTAACCCCCATATGCCCCCAAGCTGATTAAGCAGTAAGTGGGCACCCAGCATTTGGAAATGGGAGTCTCACTCCCTTGTGGGCCAGTGACTACAGTAGGTGGTGTGCCCTAATAATAAGAGTCAGGTGAACTTCTATGCTTGGGTAGACTTTTGACCACAACAGACTGTAGAATGGTGATGAGTTTTCAATTAACTTGTGCTAAATTTCTAGTTACGATTTTTTTTCCCCAACAAGAATTTTTAATGTAATTTTTTTCACTGGAAATAGATTTGTGTTTGCTTTCAACAAACTGGGTTTTTTGCTTGTTTACCCCTTTCTGAAAACTGGAAAAAAAAATGTTTTTTCCACAAATCCAAAAAAAAAAAAGATTTTCTATTAAAATCTTGTTTTCGCTGACATTTTTTCATTTAAAAACTCCGAAGGAAATTTCTTGTGAGCTCTAGTTGTGAAGTATCATGTGAAAATAAGCCCACTACATGCAGTGTAACCTTTAAATTCCACTGCAACATTACCTTTCAATATGCGTTTTCAAGTATCTGGCACCTAAAACGTACATACACATAGAATTTCCAAAAGTGTTAAGGTAACAGAGGAACACTTGTGCATTTCAGCACTAAGCACTCTGCTTTTCAAAGTCAGTGTCTGGGTATTCTCAGTCTTTGGTCCTGTCCATCTAAACCTGATCTGGATAATCCTAGGGCTGATCCAATGCATACAAAAGTCAATGGAAGATTTTCTATGGGATTCAATGTGCTTTACATCAGACCTTACTCTTCCCAGCATTTTTTAATGCAATCAAGGTTTTTGTTGAACATTATAGCTTCATGGTTCATAGTTTTGTAGTTTCATAGTAAGCCTTTTGGTAAGTGTTTGGCTTTCCTTTTCTGCTCAGTTGGATGGCTTACTATAAGTGAGCTTTTATAAAGAACTGACTGCCATTAGGCATAAAATATAGCAAACTGACTACTCACAATCACTGTTTGGGGTATAATTTGTGGCTTACAATCTGTAGATCACAAATATTTTCTCCTAGTCCTTTCTGCGTCTCCTGCATTCAGTGTTACCTCCTGTCAGTAAATCCTGCCCAGCTTCCTCACATGAGTAGGCCCTTCAAAATTTGGCCCAAAACGTATGATGCTGTGTGTGATTATTAATAGACTAGCTTCAATAAGAAAATGTTTGGCTTTCAACTGCCTTTGAAAATCAGTGGTGGGGCAATTTACATGGAAACCAGGTGGCTTTACTGTAATTTAATCTTGGTCATAAATATTAAATCTGCTTTTTAGCTTGACCCTATCAGTGAATAAAAGTTGCCTAAATGTGTTTTTGTAATTCCATAGCAAAGAATCTGAATCTATGCTGTCTTCACCACTAAGTAAAAACAGGAAGAAACCACTCAAATTTGGGAAACTCGAGTGACCAGTCATGGGGCTGGGTGAATTATTTTTTAAAGATCCTTTTTAAGCAAACTGGCTTCTAGGTTTCTAAAATAAATCTCCACTGAATGTTTAAACAATCAAGATAGTTTTAAAAGTCTGTGTAAGCAGCAGGGACTGGTGATAATGTATGCCTCCATCTTCTGGTATCCTACTTCAAAACACCTTAAAAAGACCTGATCTTCGGGACATGCTACGCAACCATCCCTTAAGAATGAAACTCCTTTAATGCATCTGAAGGCAGGCATCTCAAAATTAAAACAACCAGAACCATTCATGCTTTCAGATTTCTTGGCCTATATTTTCTTACTTCAGCAGGATGAGAAAGTGACTCTAAGAAAGCATTCTCCCTCTGCTTTCAATCCAAACGTTTACAGAGTGACAACCATAAACCCAGGCCCTGAGCATTTAAATTTTTGCAACTCCTTGTGATATTTGCTACATGTCTCCCCTTCTCATCTCTTCTCCCTTTAAGAAAATGGTCAAACAAAGGGCTTTACCTTTCTTTTTTCACTCAACTGTGGAATCCTGGGCACCTTCATTTCTTCACCAGACCCTAGAACAATAATGACATTCCACTGAGTATATAACTGGAGAGGAGCTATGCTGAATTCCCACAAGGCACAAGGGAATGAGCCAATAGTAATTTCTGTGGCTAAGTCTTTCTAATGCTCATTTTTTCTAAATGCTGACACATGGAATATTGAAAATTGAAGACTCTGTTTTGTCCCTTTGATGCCAGCACACAACTCCCATTATTTTTTATTACTTTTTCAGATATTTTTCTACTGCACAAAATTATACATATGGTTTTGTCACAAATGACAATACAATACATTCAATTTCTTGCCCATATACAAAATATAAGCCAGTTTATACTTCCATTTATATTTCCTCCATGGATTGTTTTTACATATCTTCCAGTGAACCGCAACTGGAAAATTTAAATTTAATAAAAGTGGGGTATGATTCACAATTGTCTTCAGAAAGATGAGCAAACAAAAGTGAAAGATCAAGAGCCTAAAAGAACATTGCAAAAAATTACTGGCCTTTTAGGACTGTAGCACTTAGGCATGAAAAAGATCTATGGATTCATCCTTTCCTTCCCTTGTGAATCCAGAATGAAAGATCTAATCCAAAGCCCACTGAGATCAATGTAAAAGGCTTCTGCTGATTTTGCTAGGTTTTGGATCAGACTATGGTCATCTGATAGAGAATGTACGGAAATGTTATCTTACCCAAAGGGTATAGGAGAAGAAAATAAAGTGTTACTGCAGCATAAATGCCAGAAACAAAAACAATGTTTAATCAATAATGCTAAATATGGTGGATTCAGGCTAAGGGCAGAGATGTTTTAATCCTAGTAGGGGGACAATTAAAGAGAAGAGTCAAAAGAACTCAAAGCAGAAACATAAAAAGGTAAAACCAACAAACAAACAAAAAAACCTAACTGTATTTGATACTTTGTGAAGCCATTACGGACCGGATTCTACCATTCCTAAACAAAGTGATTATTACATGCATTGAAGCAACAAGAACTTACATGTCATTTAATTGTATTTATTCAAGCAGTGTGACACAAAAACTGGCAAACCGTAAACTGCAACCTTCAACACACTTGTCTGCCCCTATAATTCAGAACCTGGAACATCCAAAACAGAGCATGACAGATGGCCTCTGCAGCCACACATCCTTAGAGAAGGATATCTTCCAACTTAATGTCAGCGGGTATATTCCCAGAGTAAGAATCTTACTCAATAGGGCAAAAGGCAGAAGAATCTGGCCCTAAGTCATTTTAGGCCAGAATAGTTAATATTCTTTCATAAGAGAGAAATTTACCAACTAAAAACATTCTAAAATTGTATCATGGTACACAGGCTCAATCAAATAAGGCATCTGCTTAACACTGAGCATGTAGAGAGCCTCCATTTCAATAGGTCCACTCATGTAACACCATGTTTGGCTGAATCAGGGCCATCACTCCTTACACATATCAAATGATATTGCTGCATACATCCCTTAGGGCACCCCACTCCTTACTCTCCAGAAATACCCATGCAAAGAGTGAAAAGAGTGGAGTTGGCCCTTGCACCCATCATCACAACAGGGTGAGGGAAAATGTGTCAAGGTAAGCAGATGCTGGAAGTGGAACATGTACTTTCTTTTAGGTCATGCACCTGAGGGTAATGTGTTAACAGGTAGGATGGAGCCTAAAAGGCTGCAAGTCATTCATTCAGGCTTTCTTGGGGCTCTGGTACAAGGACATGCATGCTTGCCATAAACCTTCCTTGCCTCAAAAAATGAGAACTTTATCCTCCTTACATCAGGTTTGCCTTTTTTCCTTCCTAAATGCTGTCCATTGTGCTCATCTCTGTGACTGGAGCAAAGATAAGACTGGCAGCCCACGGAGATGAAAGAGGAGTGAATGCTTGTTCATCTTTCCCCCTATGGAAGCCACATTATGCTGCTCCACATGTGTTCTGCATCTCCAGGATTAAGTGCAGTGGGATAAACATGCAGCATCATCTCTCTCTTCCAGACCTCCATAGCAACATGGTGCAAGATAATGTTGAGCAAATCTGAGCAATTTACCCTTCCATGGTATGGAAACCTTCATTCACATGAGAGGAGAGGTTCCAAGGGTGTCAGCCAATGGAGAAACATCAGGTACAGTGAAGTAGTGGGCAGGAGCCCCTGAAGCAAACAAAGCACTGGCTCAGGCACATCCTAGTGCAAGGGTCCCTAACTTTCAATGACCCACAGCAACAATACTAAACAAGAAATACACTTCAAGCAATCTCACATATTGTTCTCCCTGTCAGTCTTAGCTTTAACTTTAACTTTATAATTTCCTGTAACCATGAGCAGCACTAGAGTGTCTCATATGGAGTATGCTGCCTGCACACTATGGATTGAAATCTTCGTTGAACTTCTGGGGTTGAATTTCTGGCCACGCCCCACCCAATAGCAAAATGTTATATGAACTGTACAAATGCAAGCTTCCCAGCTGCAAGAATGATCTTCCCACCCATTTCAGGGTCACACTAGCCCCACAGATACTTTCTTTTTCAGTGCTTTTGATGGAGCATCAGCTAACACAGTTCTGTTACATCAACTTCCCTTGTTTATGCAGCCGCATGCTTGATATCAGAGCTCTATCAAGAGGATTTGTAATCTGTGTTCCTCTTGAAGGCTTCTTATACATCAAGAGACCCCAACAGATCATACACGGTATATAAATAATAGCTATTAGTCATGGGGAGAAGGAAATTTTTGCTTTGTGCTTGGAAAAATTGAGAATGGTAGTCTGCAAAGGAAATCCCAAGTCTGCATTTGTGAATTTTGTGCTTGTTTGCTTTACAAATACACGTTTCCCTCATGCTTTCTTTTAAACTGTAGGATAACATCAAATCAAGTTTCCACTCATTTCACTAAGGTTCCCCAAAGTGGAATTTGAGCTTTTCAGCGAAGTTGAGTCTTCAACGAAGCTATCTTTCCCCCCCAAAAAATTTGTTCTGGTGTTTGAGCTAAACAGGTGTTCAGACAAACAAAAGACAAAAGTTTGAATTGGTTGAAATAAAATGATCCCCCCTTGCAGCTGGTTGGTTACATGGATTCTCTAATATTTTAAGTATTGTTAGTCACAGTTCTTCTCCCCTCCCACCCACATGGAGTATTACAATCTTTCGGTAAAAATTGGGCACATCCACATGTGCATTAATACTCTGAAGGTACTACACATTAAGTTTAATACATGTAATAACTAAATTCCTTTTAGTGATCCTAATGTGCAGCAGACTAATTTTACTGAGCATTGGTGCAATAGCATGGCTTTTGCTATGATGAGCTAATGTGCAGTAGAATTAGTCTAGTGTGCATTTAGCATTTCATGTAGACATGCCCAATGACTACAGGAGACCCTCACCATTCACGGGTGACACTTTCTTATATCCCCTACAAATGGTGAAATCAGCGAATAAGGCACTGCATTCACGAATGCCATCTGCGTTCATAAACGCAGTGCCCCCAGCAGCTGGGTGGGGCACGGCTGCGCTGGTGATGGCACAAGTGCAGCAGCAACAGGGGCCCGGCGGTGGCAAGCGCAGAGCTCCCGAGGAGTTCCTGTAAGTGTATTTAAGATGCAGGTTCGGCATTCATGACTATTTGAAATTGTGAATGCCAAACTCGCGAATAGTGAAGGTTTCCTGTACTAAAAATAGTCAGGTACATAAATACTTTGATTTGAAAATGCCACAACAGTGTTGCATTGGAGTCATAGCACAGGTGTCTCATAAACCCATTCTCTTCTCTAATCCAGACTCCCTGCCCATGATGGCCTGTATTCTCAGCCTTTGCTGAGTTGCTGTGGTACATCGCTGAGGTCTGAAGAGGTCCTGTAAAACAGATTGTGGGCAGAGGCGGCTGAACTACAGCTCCCATAAGGCATCAGGATATTTAAATAAAACTTCAGGTTTTTCAGGTGTTCTTCTTTTCAGTCAAAATGAACATTGTCTGTACAAAGCAGGAATGTCTCATAAAATATTCCATTCTGTTGAAAATCCAATTTTTTCATGAAAACAGTTTGGACAGAATTTTTTTTTTTTACTTGCTCTAGTCACAAATTAACTATATATATCCATAGCATCTTTCAGGAACAGCCCTTCTCTTGTCTACTTGCCATATATTTTTCGGCCCCTTTCCACATCAAAAAACAACAAAGGAAGGTCATTCATTCATTGAGTTTCTTTTTAAATCAATGTCCATGAATTCATCAGATCAGTCTTCAAATGTGAACATAAATACTTACAAATACTAAATGACTAAATCTTAAAACAAGAATACTCCATTTAACAATCAGCTCTCTCCCTCATTAAACTAACAGGCTTTCAGTTAAGTCTATTTTTGTATTCCACAACACTGGTAATGTTACTAATGCTAAAAGTTATAAAGGGAGCAGAGAGAAATACCAGAAAGAAAATGAAAGCTTGATTGGAAAATATGTATATTTTAAATTAAAAGAACATAGTTAAAAGGGTACATGAGGAAGAAAGAGCGAGCATAAGAAACTTCAAAACGGATGATTTTGAATCCTGAGCATTTCCTTTGCTGTAACGTGTCTAGGAAAAAGGCGATAAATTATAGGCATTCTTTCCAAATGAATTATGAAGCCTCACAGAAGTACAGGGAAACAGCCATAACCTGGTTCAGAACTAACTTGACAACCCTCAGGCTTTTTCTGCGAAGGAGTGGGTCTCTGTTATACTCCTCTTACTGGTGAGGGAGGTCTCTTGAGCTGGTCCAGTGGCTGCCGTGATGTATCAGTGCTTGCAGTGATGTATCTTCACTTCTGTGCAGGAAACCAAGATTCCATTCATGGTCTCTTACTACCCCGGTCAACAGGAATTGGGAACATTTTGGAAGCAGCTCTTTCCACTCCAGGGAAATGTGATAAATGACGTGTCACTCAACAGTGACCCATCTGGCCAATTAATGAGTGATCCTAATGACCTGCCCAGTCTTCCTTCTCTAGAAGAATTATGGAACCTGATATGTTGCCTCAAGTATGGATTAAGCCTTGGAAGAGATGGTTAGAAAATTAAAGTTCTGTGGGAGAAGGAGTGAAGACAGATGTTGCTTGTTACTGTTTGAACAGAGGAAGGGGAGGGTGTTTGCAAACTATGATTAGCTCAAGCACTATGAAAGCTCAGGTAAAGTTCAGAGCTGGTCAAAAACAGGGGGAGGGGAATAACCGTTTTTGAAAAATCACTTCCATTTGTTTCAAAATGCAACTTTTTCAATTTCCAGAATTTTGAATTAAACAAACAAACAAACTCTAAGTTACATCTATAGAATACCAAAAATGAGATTTTCCTCTCAAATTTTTTGAACTCCAAAAATTCAAAAAAATTCAACTAGCTCTGATGCACTTATGGTTATGATCTTGACTGAACTATTTACAACAGATATTGATATTATGTGCCATATTCTACACTTACATTCCTCCATCCACTTAAATACTGCCAAACTAAAACCAAAATCACATTAAATAAAGCTGCTTCCTTTAAGTAAAGCATAAATGATTTTTTTCAGTCATTCCAGCTCAGTAATGAAACTAACAGATCTCCATGCCCATTAAACAGTGGAAAACTGACCTGTCATTTATGTTATCCATCCTCTTGAAGGGGTGTTGAAACCAGTTTAATTATTAGTGCAGATGGGATTAAAATATTTTACTCCATTTAAGAAAGCCTACTCATGCTTTATAATAAGGAGATTGCAACAGAGAGTATTGTTATATTGCAAAAATAATGTAATGGCACCCTGGGTTTTGCTTTTTACTATACAACTGCTCTAATTCACATAACCAAAAGGCTGACTGCAAGGCTGATTACCCTTTGGATACCTATTTAATTCTCAGTATTATAACTATGCAAGCATTTTAGCAAGATTGTGGTTTTTTTGTGGTTACTCTCTCTGCTCTCTCCAGTTATATGAATATGTGGACAATAAGGTATTAGCCAATGTTATTAAACATTACAACACTGCAGTGACAAATAATTTATGATAATGTATTACCCAAAGGGTGGTTGAATTCAGAGCTAGGTGATAGCTTGGTTTTGCATCGTTGAACTCAATATAAATTTTGTCTAACAACTAGAGCTGGACTGAGAGAAAACAGTGCCCTGGGCGAACTTGTACTTTGGCTCCAGGTCCGCACTGCAACTGTAGGTTAAGGAAGGCAAGCAAAGTTACAGTCCAGTGGGGAGCTGGTATGGCATGGCACTGCTGCTGTCACCTACTCTGCCTGGCCTGGCTCCTCCTGAGCAGCCCCTGGAGGCAGGGGGCAGGTTGGGCTGGGCACTGCTCCTTCTGCCTGCAGCAGATATTGGAGGGGTGAGAGCTCTGCTGTGAGCATGGGCTGCTCAGTGTATGTGTGTGGGCGTGGGTGAGTGGGTGTGCATGTGACCACAGCACCCTGGGCAGTTGCCCACGTCACCCACCCCTAAAGCCATCACCCACCCACAGAGCACAAGGAGCAAGTTCTAGATTCACAGTGGATGGCTTTTCACCATCTGAAGTAACAAGAATTGGCCACTGGCAGGGGTAGGCTACTTAGTTTGATGGCCCAGTGTTCTCCAGTGCTGTTATTTAAATAGGAGCATTGAGGTTTACTGGTTGTTTCAACACAAACATGGAACTATGCCACAGAATGCTCAAGTGCCTCTCTAATGGCCAGGTCCTTGAGATTTTTTTTCCTTGACTGCAGTGAGAAGTATTTCCTCCATATTGTAATGAGAGAAAAAAATCAAGGAACACTAAATACTTTGCATGCTTTGATTTTCCAGTTCATGAAAAAATATTTTCATTTTTTCTAGCCAAGGCTTTGACTACTGTACTCTCTACTACTGTTGCAGCCACAATTAATATTTCACCTGCCAAAAAAGAGGAAAAGAATATGTCTTCCCTGTGGATTCTCAGAGAAAGACATTCAGTTTCGATCTGCAATTAGTGGTAGACTAGGGTAAATGATCTGTAATAGAACTGTTATTTTTGGAATAAGGGTAATTCTTGCTTTTTGTCCTCCAAATGCTGGTTATACTTTTTGTTTTGCATAATTATTAAAAACAGAAGCCACAATTATATCTTTAGTCAAAGTGTTACTGAACTTTGGCATCCTCATATGGCAGGAAAACAGTTTTCCAATGCACCCGACTTATACGGATTTTCTAGCCATGCCAGCAAAAATTAGCTAGACTTCTAATGTTTCTCTAAAGATATAGGGGCAGAACTACAAGTGATTCAAACTGTCATAGCTCCATTGACAACGTAGCTAAAACCATTTACATCATCTGAGGATTTATCTGTTGTGTGATAGATTAAGGTCTAATCTATATGCCCACTGACTTTAAAGCAGGTCTTTCTGCTGACTTCAGTGAGCTTCAGACTAGGTATTTAGATCCAAATATAGCTCAGCACTTGGACACCTGCTGAACTTTCAATGTGTTCTTAAGTCCCATCAAAGTCAATAGGTCTTAAGCATATACCTCACTTCAGGAATGTGTTTACAACTCTCTCAAATTAAGGCATCATGTAGTGATTCCACTACATATAAAGTGTGTTTGCAATCTGGTTTAATATATATTTTTTTTAAATTGTCCCTGATTTACATGTATGTGTGTTGCTGATGAGAAATTTGGCCTTATCTGAGTCAAATAAATACAGGCAGCTGCAATCCCAAAAAATTTGTGATCTAAAACAAGGAAACAGAGAAGGTATGTATTTAGGAACTGAGATAAATGGGTGCCTTGCAGCAACATATACACATTCTAACATTTGGTTTGGCTCACTTTTTGTGGGCATCCAAGGAGGAATTTGAAGTCAGATTTATGATTTATTAAAACTTTGCTTTAAAATAAATGCATTCTAGGAAAAATATCCTCAGCAGGTTACTTACCCTATCAAGAGTTTGGATAAAGCTTCTGGGATCATAAAAAGAATAAATCTGTCTGAAGAACAAGGAGGGGTCTGTTTTTAAAGCCACCGACTTCCGTTATCAGGTGGAAGGATCAGCAGCCACTGCTGTGAACTTCTGTCAATAGAGTGCTTGCATTCCAGGCAATAAATGTCCAGAAATAAGAAAAGACACCTACTCACAATCACAGACATTAAGGAAGCAAACAGAAAGAAAGAGTAGAGAATATGCAGGGGTTAGAAATGGACTAGGACAGGGGTAGGTAATCCCCAGCACACTTGCCAAAGTCTGGCATACACAGTCATTTTGCTTGACACGTGCACCTTGGGGGAAGGACCTGGGGCTGCACTGCCACGACAAGGATCAGGCCCCTCACAGTGCCTCCACTGTCTGCCCCTGGCATCCCGACATCTTACAAGTCGAGGTTGCAAGTGTTTTTAGCGCTCTGTCCAAAAAAGTTTCTGATTCCTGGACGGGGGGATGAACACAATCAGGGATTATGGTGAAAAAACAGGAATAATAGGATGAAACTTGAACAGGGAACATTTATATTGAACTTCAGACTAACCTTCTGGCTAAAGGCATATTTATTAAGCAAATCGGTGCATCTACACAAGAGGCTGACTACACAGTAGCTTGTTACTACTGAGCAGTAGCATCACATGGTAGGAAGCATGATGCAATGCTACTGCGCAGTAGTAATGAGATACTGCGCAGTCAGCATCACCTACAAGCTGTTCAGCGATGCTACTGTGCAGTAACTCCAGTTACTGTACAGTCATATAGTACTTGTTTATACAAGTATTAAATGACTGAGCAGTCAGCGACTCATGTAGATGTGGCTTCTGAGTAGTTTTCTAGCATGTTGATGGAGCCCGTTATCCCATGGGGCTTAACACTAGACTGGACAGGACACATTTTCAAATTACCCACAGGGAATGACTCTTCCAGGGAAGTGAACTAATTAAGTCTTTTCCATCTCTATTTTTGTGATTCTCTAATAATTATTTCCTCTTCTTAAAGCCTTAACTGCTAGAATCCTCATGCCCAGAGCCAAGAGTAGCTGTCAAACCAAACACTGACTCTGAACAGCAGAGAACAGGCAGTGAAAATGCCTGTGCCATAATTCTAGGCTGGCCTCTGGAGCCCTATTTTTGCCAAGAAACAACAGTAAATCAAATGCGGATCATGAACTATAACTGCACCAGGATAAGCAACTAGCAGTACTGTGTATGGTCTCTGGTTCAGCCTCTACTTAAGATCTATTTATACATACAAGTTTCCTACTTTAAAGGTTTATACCACAAGACTAGAAAGGAAGAGCAGGAGCATCAGCTGGTAACAGTTCAGAAACAGATGTACATTCCTGAAGAAAACTGCTGTTAGCAGCTCCAGTTACTATGAAACTATGCCCCCTATGTATTATATTATTACTGTAACCCTTGTCTTCCCTATTCATTGCCTCCTATTTGTTACATGCTCTCCTTGCATCTTACCTCCCGCTCTAAATGGTTCCATGTGGGATCTGTACCTTGCTTTGTGTTTGTATGATTCCTGCTTAAACAAAGCCTCTGGGTGCTACAAAAACACAACACAAACAATAGCAAGGTAGGGCCAATAAACTGAAAACACGACTATAAAACAGGCTGTTTTTGTAAAGTAAAATGTGTGAAAACGTCACAAAAATAGTATTAGTTTAGTGGTTACCATACCATGCAAGCAATGTTACCCTTTGCAGTAACACTTGGTAAGAGAAACAGCCACTTAGCATCAGTACTTCCTTTGGGACCATTTCCCCTACCACATACTCAGATGATGCTCCCTATAGCAGCAATAGCTGCACAGAGGCAACATAGCACCAGGACACTGACATGTTGCGGCAAACTGGGGTATTATGCAAACCAGTGGTTTTCCAACTTCCTAAAGTCATGGAACCCTTTCATATCACTTCTGCTGCTACAGAAGTCCTTCCCAAGGCTCCACAGATCGTATGAGCTGACATAGAGCCAAGTGACCTGGCCTGTTCTACCATTCCCCCAAACTTTTTGTGGCACCCCTAATGACCTTCTGTGGAACCCCAGGTCTCCAGGGAATAGTTTGAAAACCACTGCTGTAAACTGAGGCTCAGTCTGGCTCTTAAAGCCTTTAAAGGAAAGAATTCAATAGCAGTTGAGCCTAGCTACAGCAGCGGCATTTGAGCATCAAATGATAGAACGGCTCTTTGACTGGGGCATTGTTGAAGAGAGAAATAAAAGAAGCTCAAGTATTCAGCAAACATCTATACAGCCCAAGACAGGAAAATAGAACTCATCAAGCATACACGTATTCCCATATTTTTTGGTTTGTTCTTAATGTTGTCCTCCACACCTCCAAAAAACAAAAATAGAGCTAGATTAACACTGTGGTTTTAGGGATGCTCATGAACAAACTCAGGATGCTGATGTTCTTTGAAATGCTAGTATCAAGCAGTGCCAGGGTTCAGAATAAGCGCTTACAGCAGCCTCTGCCTGAGACAAAAAAATTGGAAGTGGAAGGCATCAGGAAACATAGGTGTTTGAAACTGGAAATTTCCTGAAGGAGAACAGTGACGGAAGGCCAGTCAGTTGAAAAGATTATGTTAATTACTTCTATCAAAAAAAAAAAATGTTTGAACAATCCTGGTAGTACAGTGCACTGGAAACAATGTGACAGGGAAGGTTACACTGTGTTTTGCTAAGGGTCTTAAACACCCAACCAAACTGTTATTTTTTTTTTATCTCGTTTTTGGTGCTTTTTAACTTAACCATATTCTAAATAGCAAGAATATTTCATCATGGTATTCTCCAGAGGTAGAGTAGCTGGAGCACAAGGTCACGTCTGCACTAAGTGACCTGTTGAACAATCTACATACTCTCACTATTAGGAAGAGCTAGATTACTTCTCAGCTTGATTTGGAAACTGTTGGGGACCATTTTATCTGTCTCATAGAATACTTCTCTCTGTTACAGACACCTCCATAGATACTGATGTTTTGCAGTGGTGCATTTGAAGTTTGATTATGATTCAGCTTTGTGTCACCTTATACAGCATGATTCACTTAAGTACATCCTCAGGGCTGTAAAAAAGCTATGCTCTTATCCAGAGTATGCACTTACCAGAACTGACTATAAAGGATTCTCGCTAGCATCAGGAACAATGTGAGCTAAGTTTTTATACCTCATTAAGGCTCCTTACATGGTCTTTAGAGTCCCTGTGCTTCTAATAGAAGCTCTGAAAATGGTAGGGCTTTGGGGCAAACGTAGATGAAACAGGGGCCCTAAACTGAAGTGGTGGGTTTTTAGAAACACTGTTTCAGTTTAGGGCCCTTTAAACTCCCATGTCCTGCAAACTTACCTGCCTCTCCAGCAGCGGGGAAGGAAGGGTGAGCTGCCAGTGGGTGGAGCAGTCCCTGGGCTGCAGGGCGGACCTGGTGCTTCCCTCTGTGGCAGCAGCGGCGGCTCCCCCCAGGCGGCACCTGCCTGCAGGAACCCTGCTCAGGAGGTCCCGGGAGGCACCACAGCTGGGGAGGGAAGCACTGGGGCCCTGTGCAGTTCAGGCAGGCAGGCTCAAGGGGGGGAAAAAAAAGATCAGGCTTGCCACTTTTTTTCTTTTTCTTGGCTGGAGCCTTCCTTCCTAGGCTGCTGCCAGGCTGCCTGCATGGGCTTTCTGCAGAGTCCCTGAACTGCATGAAGCCCAGTGCTTCACTCCACAGCTGTAGAGTGGCAAACTAAAACTCCTCAGAGTCTGGCTCATTGCATGAAAATATATCTATTCCTTGCCAGTCTGCCATCTTTATCCATGAGTAGCTCCCTATTCCCTGAATAAGCCTACTTAAATAAATGAAGGAAGACCCAACAGTTTGGCATTATCAGGCTCGTCTATCAACAATTGTTGCAAGGGGACACAAAAAGTGGATTATACATACTTGCCCATTCCCCATACCTTCACACCCACCTGCTCTGGGAGTTTTAGTTTAGTCACACCCACCTCAGGGGAGTTTTAGTTTGCTGCGCCCCAAGTCATT
Organism: Crocodylus porosus; assembly: GCF_001723895.1. Lineage (NCBI taxonomy): Eukaryota > Metazoa > Chordata > Crocodylia > Crocodylidae > Crocodylus > Crocodylus porosus. The sequence continues at coordinate 14,549,076 of NW_017728949.1, read as the reverse complement.
TAAGGCACACTATACCACCAAATTTGTTACAGTGGGTGGAATTATTGTGCAATATGCTCCCAACTCATGCAAACATCAACATCATTAAAGTGGTGCAAAAGCATTTAAACTGCTTTAAAGTATCACGTACACATGCCCATTTCCTCTACACACAGCCTAGGAGATCAGGGCTGCTTTGGAAGTCTTGAGATTAAGAACTCTAAATCAGTTTCATGGTTTATGCAGTTAAAGTCCAATTACATTTATGCTTGGCATGGTTCAATTTTTATTGCTAAAAACTAAGTTCACCTCACATTCATAATAATCAAAATGTATAGAAAGAGGACATAAGAAAGAAAAAATCCAGGACCAGGGTAAGGAACTCTGGGATGGGGCATTGTGTGTGTGCAGTATGCACACACACGAGTGGCCACTGCAGGTAGGGGTGGGGAGCCCTAACTGCAATGTCTGCACACTGCTCCTCTGACAGTGGCTTAGACAGGTATTGCAAGAGCTGGGGACTGTGCTGGGAGAAGGATAGGGGGATGCTGCTGAAGGGCCCCACTGCTGAGGGGCAGGGCTGTTGGAAGCCAGGAGCCTGTTGCCACCAGCCACTCACTCTGCCCAGGTCCTAACTGGGGACTAAGCGCCAAATTCCTGCCAAGTCTGTCCTGGTCCCCATGTGCATCAAAGGGCATCAAATTCCTGTTGAGCCCAGTCCCTGCATATTCAGGGCAGGGCATGCAGGTGTTCCCCTGGTGCCCAGCTGCTGCCCCCATGCTGCCCAGGGGGGTGGGATGTCATGTCCATCAAGGGGCTGGGCTACCCCTCTGCTGGTGTCTGCCAGGCAGGACTTGCCCCCAGAGGGCCACAGGGAGCTGCTTCCTACCCTGAGTTGGGTGGCCACTGCCTCCTGGTGTAATACAGGGGTCAGGGAATTCAGTGGCATTTGACAGCCAGGAATCCCCTCATCAGCCTTCTTGTGCAGTGTGTGCTGCTGACACCCCAACTTGTAACCACTAGCCTGGCCTCTACCCCTGGGCTCTGCTCTGTAAGCACAAAGGCTCAAGCCTGGTACAAATGCACTACCAAATGAACAGAATGATTTAAAGCGGGTATGCTTTATTGATTTGTGGATATTTACTTTTATATTTTGACATGTGAGTTTAAAAAGCTTTTAACAATATACTATCATTACTAAATTGTCTGCCCCGAACTCCTAATTCTGTGCAATCCTGAAAATTTAAATTGATAAAAATTTAAATAAATGCTTAAAAATAAGCATTGATTTTAGCCGCCATAGTTGAAAAAAATAATTCAGCCACCCCTAATTATATAGACAGTAGGACTGAGCATTCCTATGAAGTTAAGTGGTATATTTATATAACGAACTGGCAAATTACGTACTTATCCAGGGGTAGATCCAGGGGGGATGCAGTGGCACAGCTGAACCTTGGCTTCCACAGTGAAGGCCATGTGCCATGGTGCCAGCAGTTCCATTTCCCCAGGCTGGGGTCCCCTGTGGTATCCAAGGCACAGGTGGAGCTTGGGCTGAGGTGGGGATCAAACAGGAATCAGGTGAGGAAAGGGACATGCAGCTGCTGCTACTGCTGAGCCCAGCTGACTCTGCTCCTACTCAACTCCAGCTGGGGGCTGCAGGGAGCTACTACATGGGGTGCTGGGTCAGTGGCAGAGGCAGAGTCAAGTCCCTGCTCCTTTCCCATCCACTGCATTTCTCCCACTGGCCTGAACCTCTAGCTGTAGGGAATAGCTATATAGAGAGTGTCAGGCAGAGCTGGGGACAGCTGTCATTGGGTGATCCCTACTTCCAACCCCTGATCCAGGACAGTGGGGGACACCCAGGGAGTGGGCAGTGAGCAGGAGGACCTGAAAGGGAGGGTGGGAATTGCCTACTGATGCAGCTTTCCCTGGCCTCCCCTAGCTCTCTGCACAGCTACTCCCTACAGCTGGAGGTCCCAGGCCAGAGGGGGAAATACAGTGGAGGGTTGGGGAGCAAGGACTATGCACCATGTGCAGCCACTCCCCACAGCCTCCAGCTGGAGTTGAGGAAGAGGTTCTGAGGTTTCCTCCATCCCGCCAGGCAGACGGAGACAGCAGCAACAGCAGGCTTCCAGATGCTTTTGCTCTCTGACCACCCCCCCACCCCAGGTGCCCCTGTGGTCCAGAAACAGGTGCTGGAAAAGAAGATCCATCCCCCACTGCCCCCAGCCATACCCAGCACCCTGCACTTCTGATTCTGGAAGACCTCAGCTGGAAGAGGGCAGGAACAGCCATGGGACTTGACCATACCCAGGTCAGCTGGGGACAGCAGCAGCAGGTGGGTCCCCTGTTTTTGCACCCAGAGGAAACCCCTGATGGAGAGTGTGAGAGGAGGAACAAGGAGGGGAGGGGCAGGTGTGCCAAAAACTGCCATGGTCCAGTCTGCCTGTGGAGGGGAGGGGTGGAGAGGGGAGGGGCAGGGGCTGCAACCCCCTTGCAGCACCAATGGAATATTCTTGCTCTGCCCTTTCCAAATTCCTAGCTCCACCCATGTACTTAGCCAATAAGCATGTAAGTGGAGTACACTGGATTTTCTCTAGAGAAGGCTGTCATGAAAACTAAAAAGGGCCACTGCATTAAATTAAGAATATTATTGTGATATTTAGAGCTGGTGCAAAATATTCAGAACAATACCTATTTACAGCAATATTCTATCTGTTTTTTTCATGCAAGCAATCTCTTGAGCTTATTTGCATGAACCAAGTGAAAAGGATTAATTGCCATATTTACTTGAATAGAAGGCAACCCTCATTATAAGATGACCCCCCGCAATAATTAGATTCTACATATGCAAAATTTATAGACTTGTTACAATTTTCCAGGCATATAATCTATTTATTGAAAGTTTCCTTTGAAATTTTTTCCCTCCCACTGCTGCAGCAGGGAAAATAAATCATGGTGGAAAAAATGGGGATCAGGTAGCACTTTGAGTTCAATCAGGTAGCACTTTGAGCTCAGTCATCAAGTCTGTGTGGCTCTACCACTGGGCAAGTGTCCTCCTTCCCAGACCCATTAGTCTGGGGCTTCAGATATTCCTGAAATCCAGGCAAGCATCCTACGAGCAAGCTCCGGGCCTGGAGACTTCAGGGTTCAGCTGCCCCGAGTATTGCTTCATCTGAGCCAAAAGGCCAAGAAGTCTTGGAACTGAGTAAATATAGTATTTCTGTGGTAGTAGTAAAACAAGGCCCCATATGAGATCTGGAGCATTGTGTATGCATTAAGTGAAGTGGTGTCTTCTCTAAAGACCTGAAAAGCTAAACAGACAAGGGAGAGGGCAAAAGGCAGGATTACAGAGCCCTGCCTGAAATCACAAGCCAGGAACAGAACTCATCACTTTTAGTTTAGTACTCTACCCACTGTTTCATAAATTTGGCTCAGTGCATGAAAATATATCTACTCCTTGCCAGTCTGCCGTCTTCATCCGTGAGTAGCTCCCTATTCCCTGAATAAACCTGCTTAAATAAATGAAGGAAGACCCAACAGTTTGGCATTATCAGGCTCTTCTATCAACAACTGTTGCAAGGGGACACAAAAAATGGATTATACATACTTGCCCATTCCCCACCCCTTCACACCCACCTGTTTTGGCAGGGGAGAGAGCTTTAGTATCGCAATGCCCTCTTATTCCTGGAGGCTCAAACCCCAGTCTGGGTGGTCCATGCTACACATAACTCTCTTGAGTGAGTACAGTCTAAATATAATCCAGCCTTCACTCTCTAAACAGGACTTAGTGCTGCTCTTCTATATTCAGATAACACAGTTTCTCACAGAAATTGATCGCAGCAGTAGACACAGTTCAGACTTTTAGCAGCCTGATTGCCCAGCAGGGAATAGCTCCACTGTGGTTTACAGAACTATCCTGCTGCAATGTGGTGTAAGCAAGAGAAGAGCCAGGGCCATTAATTGCTAACCCATTCAGTGTGATTTACTGATGCTCTAAATAGTTAGAAGGAGAGGCTTTTCCTGACAGACTTGACTGCTGGTTTTCCTGGCTGGTTGTGTATTATTGTTTCAATTCACTTTAGAAATCATTCCAAATACTGAAAACAGAAGATTTCCAAACTCATTAAGTACACAATAAATACAGTTTATGAAAGCACTTCCGCTCTCAGTAATGCTGGTTTTACATTGGTGAAACTCCACTGATTTTGTGCCTTCATCGATTTAAGGGTCAGAAGGGACCATTCTGACCATTTAGTCCACCCTCCTTACTCTGTTCCTTCCACTGGGCCCATAACTTGTGGCTAAACTAAAGTAGATCTTTCAGAAAGACTTTCAACGGAGTTTCTTCTGATGAATGATCATGTGAGACTGAAGGCTCCTGTAACTAAAAGTCAGTGCAAGAAAAAGCCATTGTTATTAATTTTTGTGCATGTTCCTTTTGTTCTTAACCAGGAGGAAATTTTTCTCCAATTTGTGCGGTTGTTAGGAGTCACTCTATGCTCTGTACAGATAGCCCATGGAATTTTGCAACCGGGACCACATTTTTAAAAGACTACGGGACACTGCTGTCTGTTGAGGGCAGAGCTCTTTTGAAAATCTGGCTCCAACTGTGAGTATGGAGCCCTTACAAAAATCTAACCCTGAACTCTTTTGACACCTGGCCTTGGAATTCAACTTGTAGCATGGGGCACCCCTCACAGGTGACTGTGTGGGACACTAAACTGGATTAAAAATCTATTTGCAAAACCGACTTGCTTTCCGACTTCTGTGCTGCACCTGAAAACCTTTCCTTTTGAAAGCAAATGCAGGCTTTCCCTAGGGGCTGCCTGGGGAAGTCTTTCCACTATAAACATTATCCACCACTGGTAGAGTCGGTTACAGGCAGGAATTCCTTCTCCCAGTAAAGAGTCCATTCCAATCAAACCAGACATTATTTTTTTCCATTAATGAGTGTTGACGCCTACTGGAAAACTCTGCATGGAAATGTAGTCAGAAACAAGCTTTCAGATACGATGTTCCTTTCTGGGGGTTTCTTCTTTCTTTCCAGTACCGCAAACATCACCTTTGTAACTTGGGAATTCATTGGCTCCTGCTATTGATTCTTCAGTGGAAGTCACAGAGCCAAATCCAGTTCTCATGTGGCTCTGGAAACTAATGGGGTTATTCCAGATTTACACCAGCAGCAGCAGACCCCTCCTCCTCTGGCTGATGTCTCACCTCGGTGCCACCAGTTTTAAGCTGCCAAGCACTGAGATGGCAAGGGAGTGAAATGGAGGGGCAGTGCCCCACTCCCTGCCAGCTTTCCTGTTGCCCTGGAAATGCCAGTAGCATCAAAAACCAGGCAGGAAGATGGAGCTGATGCCAGCCAGGCAAGGGGCACTAAACCAGGGCTGCATTTGCCAGCCAGGATTCATCACTGGCATCGGCTACCCCTGGTGTGTGCATGCGTGTGTGTGTGTGTATGTGTGTATCCCCTGCCCTGCCCAGTGTACATGTGTCACTGCATCCCTTGTCCTGTCCAGTGTGTGCGTGTGAAACTACATCCCCTGCCCTGCCCAGTGTGTGTGTGAAACTGCATCCCATGCTGCACGCGTATGAGTGTGTGTCACTGCATCCCTTGCCCTGCCCTGCCCAGCCCAGGGTGTGTGTGCGCGTGTCACTGGCACTGCATCCCCTGCCCTGCGGAGCGGAGCGGAGCGGCAGCTCCCCGCCGCACCTGGTGGCCCGGCCACCCCCGCCCAGCCCTGCTCGCCCGCCGGAGCCGGCTGCAGCGCGCGGCCGGACAAGCTGCTCCC
>NW_017728949.1:14507985-14543199 GCF_001723895.1 Crocodylus porosus | reverse complement strand
CTGGGAGCAGCGTCGAGGGCTGCGCCCTGCCCGCGCTCCGAGGTGCCTCCCCGAGCTTTTAAGCGAAGTGTAACATAAAACTGTGAAAGTTTAAGTGGGGGGGGCGGGGGGAGGAAAGAAAAGAAGACGAAGAAGAAGAAAAAAGGAGGTTTCTTTCCTCCCACTGCCCCGGCCCGGCCAATGAGGAAGCAGCCCCGCGCCTCCCTCACTTCTGACAACTATTTAGCAACTGAGCCCAGCTAAAGTTTCCAAAAAAGTTAGAATAACTTCCTCTCTCCAAGACCTCAATTTTTGCACAGCCCCATCCTTGAAATCAGAGCCCTGCAAGCAACCTGGAAAACGTTTGCTCAGCAAAAAAATAAACCCTCCTGTTTTTTAATTTTTTTTTGGTTGGTTTTTTTTTTTTTGTTTGTTTGTTTCATTTTGTTTTGTTTTCCAAAGGATCTGTCTCAGGAATTTTAAGCATATTTAAGACACACACACACACACACACACAACACAAGGAGGGGGGCAAAAAAAACCCCCAAACCAAACCCAAGTCGCTTCCCCTCCCTTTCTTCACAGAAAGAATGGAAGAAAGTTCCAGCTCTCCTGTTTCCCCCGTGGATAGTTTGGGGACCAGTGAAGAGGAGCTGGAAAGGCAGCCAAAGAGATTTGGCAGGAAGAGAAGATACAGTAAGAAATCCAGTGAAGATGGCAGCCCCAACCCAGGCAAGAGGGGGAAAAAGTCTAGCCCCAGCTCCCAATCTTATGAAGAACTGCAAAGCCAGAGGATCCTGGCCAATGTCAGAGAGAGGCAAAGGACTCAGTCTCTCAATGAAGCCTTTGCAGCCCTGAGGAAAATCATCCCCACGTTGCCTTCTGACAAACTCAGTAAAATCCAGACCCTCAAGCTCGCAGCCAGGTACATAGACTTCCTCTACCAGGTCCTACAGAGCGACGAGATGGACAGTAAGATGACAAGCTGCAGCTATGTGGCCCACGAGAGGCTCAGTTACGCCTTTTCAGTGTGGAGGATGGAAGGAGCGTGGTCCATGTCTGCCTCACACTAGCCAGCATCAGGGTAAAGCAAACACATCTGCCAAAGGGGTAGGTACCTACATATATATATCTATAAATATATATATCTTTTTATTATTTGTATTGTTTCTAACCGTCTCCTAGTGATTTCCGCCTCAGCTCTTGCTTTGCTTTCTGCAAAAGAGCACGAGCGATGAAAGCATCATGTCATCTATGCTGCAACATAGGTCTGAATCTTGTTTTTAAAGGGCGCGGGGAAGACGTTAGCAGATTTTAGTTACCTAAAAAAAAATCCGCAAGACAGGTAAGGCAGGGATCCAGGTGATAGTCTAGAACAGGGAAGAGGAAATCTCTCACTAGCGCAAGGGTCTTGGTGATTGTATTGGTTTTAAGTGCAGGGCATGAACATCTAGATTACAAGCTGAAGATCTTTTTACCAAGATGACTATTTGATGGGTGGACACCTTTAAAGAGGGGCAGATTCTAGTAAGAAAAATATGCTCTTTGCCTCATTTCGAGTCAATCCCTGCTTTTGCCTTTTGAAAAGTTTGCTACCAAGAAGGAAGCAATAAAATTGAATGGCCAATATAATGAAATTTGCCAGGGCAGATTTCTTAGAGAAGTATAGGAAATAAAGGAAAAGAATTAGTGAAACCTACTGACAACCAGATCTGAAACAGCTGCTGGTTGGATTGGAGCATGGCTGTGTCTTAAAAGTGTCTAGGAAACAGGCTTTAAGTACTTTTATAGTGTTGCAGTTGCAATTGTGGGGGTTCAGCAAAGAATCAGTCCTGCTCTGATCTGAGCAATATTTCTGTATAGTCAGCAGATATCCTGTGCTTGTTTGCCTGGGCTGTGCCCACTTCCCCTCTCCCCTTGCAAATAAAAGTAAACACAGATAGAATGAACCCCTCTCAATTTCATATTCACTTAGTTTCCCTTCCCCGCCTGTGCCAGTAACATTAGGGCTGGTGCCAAACCCTTTTGGACTTTAACATAGTTTTTTACTTACTGAACTCTTCCTCAGTTTCCAATACAAAAACTACTTCCTCTTATGTTTCCTTTTTAAGATTGTGAGGTGGACACCCCCCCACACACACAAACAAATGCCCTAGCCTTACCGTAAGCACACCAGCCCTATCTGTAAGTTATGCTATATTTCACAGAGTTCACATATGTTCCTGTTGTTTTGTTGCCTGGCAAAGAGCATCTGAGATACAGAACAAAGCCAGGTCAACATTTTGCATAGTATGAATGCTCTTATTAGTAAAGAACAGAATAAAAGGAACAGTCTCATTTTGAAGTATAACACACAGCAAAGTCAAATAATTGCATTTTCCAAATAGAATTAGCTCCTTAAAAGAAAGAATAAATGAGAAAAAAAGAAAAAAAAGAAAGCTTGCTTTAATCCATTGGGATTTGTTGCTGAAAATCCATGTTTAATCAACAACTAATGATTCAGACAACAACCTTGATGCAACTGGCAAGATGCAATTTGAAAAAGCAAGTGTGGGAGTAAAATGTAGCTGGTGAACATTTTAGAAAATTTAGAAAACTTTGTGTTTCATTTGCATGTGAAACAAAGTATTTCAATGTCTTTACTGAAATCTCTGCGATGTCGTAATTAATGTTTCTATGGTTCATTCACAGAAACCTGTAAGGAGGTTAGTTTCACTAATTTAAAAGGTCTATCCATTTCATCCTTCCAGACAATTTGAATTTTTTAAGTTATATATTTTGCTAATATGGTCATGAATAAGACAGGTCTCCTTTTTTTTCTTTGGTGGTGCTGTAGATTTAGATGCAAATAAAGCAAAACAGTCTTTTCAAACAAACTATAAACATTCAGTTTATAAACTCCCTTGCCATTTCCCTGTTAATATTGGTTTAAACTAACTGGAGCAAATAGTCGAACAAAAAAAAAATCTCCTTATGGGGATCTTCTGCTGTCTTTGTCAAAAACAGATGTAAAATGTCCCAAACACATATTTCTTCAGGAGTTTAGACTGGCTGAACAATAAAACGCTACAATGGAACAATGCATTTATTCTGTTGTGTCCTAACTTGTGCTAGCATTAGCCAATGCTTTTTTATCTATTACCTACTGTATATCTTCCCTCAGCATTGTACAGTATATTAGGGGCAATAACTGCATTTTGGTTTCTTCAATTAATTTTTTTTAAACACTGTTTCAAGCACATCGGTCTGATAAGAAAGATACTGAAAGAGAATGCAAAGAATTTATCTCTAAATAGACATACTAGACAACAAAGTTTGAATATTAATTTAAAAGAATGAAGCAGTTAAATTTAGACTTGAAAATTTCACCAAGCAAATGTTTGTGTCCTATTGAAGTAGCACACAGTAACTGGCAAACATTAGAACATCTTATATATATCTCCATTATCTTATTTATATCTCCATTTAAGCCATGACTTTCCCTCCTTGAGAATTAAAAAAATAAGTGAGAAAAGAAAAAGAAAAAAACCTCACACACAACTTCCCAACTTTAGAAAAAGTATATAGGTCATGTCTTTTTGAGGTTGCACTGGTAAGAATGTTAATAAATGGCCTTGTATGGTGGTGGCATCTGGTTTTAGCACTTTTGGGCAACAAAAACTGTTTCTGCCATCAACATTTTCAATGGTCTTAAGAAATGTAGTGAAATTTGCAAATGTATTTTATTATATTAGCATATTTTAGCAAGCATTTGTCCACAAATAGTAACTTTTATATGCTGTGTAGTGTGCCTGACAGTAAGGACATAGGAGATGGCAAAACACATTTGAGACACGATCCTGCGAGTCTGGCAGTTTTGGGATGTGGAAGAATCTGTCCCTTGTTACAAGGATATTACCCGGATAGCTTCTCTTATGCCTGGGTTTTGAAAAGAAACAGACAAAAAATATTTCTCTTTGAAGGGGCTGTAGATCCTGTTCAACACAAAAATCAAGAGAGTTTTTGATTAGAAAATCAGAGCCTTGGGAGCTGGGAAAATGCCACCTGGCCTTCAAGAATGCCAGTAGGTGACTGTTGCTAACTTATCTGGCAATGAGAGGTTTTCCTGTTCTGTTCTATGTAATTAAAGATAACATACTCCTGTAGTTTCAAGTGAAACAGGCCCAACTTCACTTCAATTAGTATTCCAAGTTCTAGGATGTTTAAACAAATATACAAATTCAGGTCACACGCGCGCGCATACATACACATCTCTCCAGCCATTTGCTACCCAGTATCTCAATGCTGCATCATCCAAATGCCCCCCACACGCACACCCCTTTTTTAAAAAAAATCTACTGTCTGAAAGGTTTCAAATGCGAAAAGATTTTTTCCATTATTTCTTTTGGTAGAAAGCACAGAAATACAGTAGCAAGGTGGAGATTAGCTCTGGAAGAACGAAAGCTAGAACCAGAAGTTTAAAATCTTAAAAGCATCAGTAGGGCAGTAACGATGATTTAGTTTTAAACCACCGTGTCAATAAGGTCCATTGGCCGTCATAAACTTTAAATTTGAGCTAACATCAGTAAGTCTGTAGTGAGATATACCAGTAGTTGAATATAAGGCCATACACGTTATGTGAATTGAGCTGTATATTAATAAACCATTTGCAACCTTTATTCATTTTGGAAGATGTTAGTCAGTGATTGTAACATCCTTGTGACATCCTTGTAATTGTTCCTTACAATCTGATCATCATTTTAGGAGTTTCTTCTATGGAAAAAATGAGTAGGTTTGTTAGCATCCCTATTTTGTTTTGTCTTTAAAGAAACAAATAGATGTTGTGGTCCCTTTCCATGGAAATTATTCATAAAATACAGAACTTGTTTAACTATTGTTAACTGAAGAAACAGTGACATGGCAACTAAACCCGTTTATTTCAAAACATATTTTGTTTTTTTAATGTACCACTAAACATGAAAATATGCTTACTTGAGAGGAAAGATTTTAAAGTTTGTTATTTACATATTAACGCTTTAGGTTTTTCATGCTAGTGTCTTTAAAAGCCCTGCAAAATGCATTCTGGATGATCTGTTTATGTTTGTCTCTCTTCCGGGGAAAGAATAAATCTACTACATAATATCAACCAAATTCCTAGCACTTGGCCAGCCAATGCTCAAATATGAGATAAACCCCCAAAATAAAGGGCATGAGAAAAAGCCTTGAAGTAAACACAAAATTATATGAGAATCAAACGTATTTTGGGTGATGCACTTGCATTAATACACACATGAAATACCATTTTCCATTACCCATGTTTAATGGCTTAGCATTTCTGATATAAATTCCTGACCCTAGATTATTAGAGTATTCTGAATTTTTACACAGTAAGGAGAAATCCTGGATCAAAACTGAAAGACAGTTTGAAAGAATAACAAAAGTGTGCTAGTTTTCAACTTACTGAAGTCAGTTCTATGGTAAGAGTTCTGTTGTGATGGATGTAGCAAAGGATCACTAAGGACAAATCTCAATGCCTATGCTTCATCTAAGTAGATCTAATTTGTCTCCATCAGTCATCTGTGATGAACAGCTTCAATTTTACAGTACCCAAACTTCTGTCTTTAAAAGGGAATGGGGTTGATTGCAACATAGAATTATAAGTCACCCTTGTTCAATATCTTCTATCCTTTAAAATCCCTACTTTAGCTTTTATGTTTTTCATAATGGTAAAGCACTCTTGCTAGTCTCTGCACTATCTTCTTTATTACTGAAGAGGAGTGGATTCTGTAACCATAGAAGAAATTTCTTTTGGTGACATATTTTGCCACTTGTGTCTCCTAGAAATATAATTAAGTGTACAACTATAGTTCTTAGAATCGCTTCCATGAGGCTCAGGAGGAATTTGAAATCTCTAAACCCAGAGTCTTCAAAATTTGCGTGCCTTGCTTTAAGCAGGGAGAATTTCATGAGTGAATATATTAAAAAGCACTGCTACAACCCACAGCAGAAGGAGAGCTGTGCCATATTTGGGAAATTAAGTTGTTCGTTGGGAAAACTGTAGAATTTTTGGTAGCTTTTCCTGTTCTACCTTCACTTGAGCTTTAATAAAGGAATAAAGTAATTTCAGGCTAAAAAGTGCTGTGCCATTAAAAAAAATGAGTAGCCCAGATTCTAGGTTGCTGTAAACTGATGCAGGCAATATACCAGTACTGAGAGTCTGGCCTTATGTTTCAACAATTAGTGTAAGTGACTGGTGAGTAGTGTACGACAACACTTATGATTTACTTGTTAAGGAAATTTGGGAGTGAGGAGAAATAGGATGTCCTCCAGCTGGATGTGAACATCAGAATATTAATTAATTATTATTTACATTTAAATAACAGTAAAAGAAGCCCTTACAAAAAACACTAGACACCCAACCATTAATTAGATTTACAGTTGCGGATGATGACCACGCAGTAACAGTATGCCAGTAATAAGTCTATCAAGCCAGTCAATAAATCTAAGCAGCCAAACAAACTCTTAGAACTTCTCCCCATACCCATGCATATACTTCAACTGTCTGCCCTAAACCTGGTCAAATACATTTGATAATATAACAATTAAAACAGATTAGATTAAAAAAAACAATTAAAATAGATCAGTTAGGATCACTGAAAACTGTGAGGTACAAATCAGGGCCAAAGTTTAGGCACTCACTGCAGGTCACGCTTTTTCACACTTACAATGAAGTTTTATTAGGTTCTCATGCCAGTAAGATCCTGGTCAGAGTCCTTCAGTCAGGACTCACGGGCATTCCACGTAGGCATGGCAGGACCCCTGCATAGTTACAATTACAGGATCGGGACCTATATTCTTAACACATCAGCAGCTACGTTGGGGCAGAATCCTGCATTCATTCCTTACTTAACATCAGTGGGAGCTGTGCTTGAGGAATGACTGCCAGGAAAAGATGTTGCTGAGCCTGTTATAAAAAAAGACTTCTCTCTAGAAAACATAAAAATCAAATTGTGTTCTTGGTTACACTTGTATAACCCAGCTGGTGTCAATGGACTTGTATGGATTCCAGAGAGTAGCACTTGGCCCACTATCTTCCTTTTTTTCTCTGGGGAAAGGATGTATTGGCTCTTCAATCTAAGTTAACTCTCCTTTTGCATTAACCTGTGGCTTTCTTTTGGGCTTTGGAAGAAGAAAATACATCAGTCTGCTTGAACTTCTGTGCAACATCACTGCCTTAGAGTTTGATGATTCCAAAATTCTTCCTTCCAAATTGGACCTATTTCTGATCCCTTACAGAGAATAAGCCAGGATTAACCCACTGAAATCAATGGAACTGCATCACTAAGCAAGGTTAGAATCTAGAGAAACTTTAGTATATCATGAACAGTGATGGGCACAGAGAGCCTGGCAAAATTCTGATTCCTGGTTGAGGGTTCTTGGCAGGACTGCAACACCTATATTAAATAATGTTGCCATTATGTCTTATTTCAAAGACGCTTAAGTGAGTTAATGCCCAACTGTCACTGGCTTTTCTGTGAAAAGCACATGCCATATTTGTTAACTTTAAAGAGATTTAATAATTCTAATGTAATCTAGTCAAAAGGCCAGGCTGTATCTATCATAAATATTGCTGCAAATCAACTCCCAATGGATAATTTCTCAATGCGCCAACATAGTAGTATCTGTATGTAGGGAAAGGTGCAGGGCACTATATCAAAATAGTTATACATCTGTCACATAAAAAGAATCAATTATCTTTTCTCTTGGAGAGCTCTGAGAGGAAATATTTGCAGGTTGTTTGTGTTCTTGTTCTGAAAAGAAAAGTTACCAAAGCAGCAGCAACACAGGTCTGGTCCTTTGCAGAGTTGCATATGTACAACTGAAAAGGAGTGAAAGCCCAACCTCCACATCCTTCTCCCCTCAGACTTTAGACTGCAGCTTGGAAAAAAAGAGGCAGATGTCTCCTAGTTCAACTTGATTTATATTTACTGGACTAGTTCCAGTGAGCCTGTGCTATCTTTAATTGAATTCTTAATAAGATAGTTTTGCCTTGATAACCGCCACCCCCGAGAAAAAACTTAGTGTTTCCTTAAGAGATATGAGATCTGCCAAACATGTGCTCTAAAATGCTGAATTAAGTTTCTATCAATCTGGCCACCAAGAGTCTACATGCAGTAATTTATGTGATCATGCTTTTGCTTTAAGCTTTTTGGATCTGCTTTAATTTTAATGCATTGGTTTTGAAATATAACCAAACTTAATTGCATAGGCAACTTAGATAAAGGGATCATGTCTTTAATAACACTTTCCTTAAAAAACAATTGAGCAATCATGGAAAGCTCTCTAGGAAGTCAGGACTATTTAGTTTAGAGAAACGGAACACACACTTTCATAGACCTATCGGGGACTCCAGGGGAGATCCTTATCCTGGTCATCATGCCACCTTCTCCTTGACCTAAAAGAGAGTATGGTAGTGAAATGTTATTGCATATTGAACTTTATACCTTAGCCATCACAAAGAAGGATCCCAATCCTGCAAGTTAATCTATGTGGATAGATCCTCTCTGACTTCAGTGCGTTTGTCTAGGTGTATTAGGTACAGACATTATGCTTTTACCAGTATAAGTACCAGCTTATACCTATAACAGAACAGAAGTTCAGCGCACACATAAACTGGTTTAAAAATGGTGAAACCTAATCTAAGATTTCTGCCTCTGCTCCCCCTCCCCACAAAGGGCGAATGTGTGTTCTGTTTGCTACTGATCTAAGTTGCACTGCTTACAGAAAACCACATAACTGAGATCGATTTCACTTCGGGCATTTTGAATGTCTGTACCTAGCCTTAGTCAATGAGTTGGGAGTGAAATGTTCTCTAAGGCTATGTACAGATGTTCAAAAAGTCTGAGGCAAAATCAATCTGTTACACAGTTTTCTGTACAAGGCATAGTTTCAATTGATAGCAGACAGAACATACATTCACCCTTCGGTGAGGGGGGAAATCTTAGGCCAGGTTCCACTTTTTTTCTGCTATGTATATAGACTGGCTTCCAATCACTTGTACCGATAAAAGTATAACATCTGTACCTGGCCTAACATTCCGAATCTTTGTTGGAAAGCAATTCATTTCCCATGCACACCTTTTGACTGCATGGCATCAAAGCCAAACATTCTGGTTCTTCACATAAAACAGCTCACAAATAATGAGTGGAAACATGATGTCTTGCATTGTGGGATGAAGTCTTCTTATACACATACATGCACATACACACCAAAGACCTTCATTCAGCATCTTTAAAACAGTAGGAATGAAACACATTGCCTCTCCAATATGTATTTCAAAGAAAAGAAATATAGGTTGTTAGAATGCATCAGGATCAACTTAGTAAAAAAGAAAGAAGAGTCTTTACAGACTCAATAGAAAGAGTCTTAAAAGAAAGTTCAATAGCCCCCGTATACTAACCTTCCTAAATGTGTAAATGTAAAATAACATCCCTGCCCTGCAAATCAACGAGTCTGAAATCAACAATGTCACTGTTCCAAATAGATAAGCCTGCTATTTCTATACCAACTGATAAGATAAACTGTTTTTTAAATCTGTTCAACAACCTGCATAATAATTACCTATGGGATATCACATGTGCTGCACAGGAGTTGTTTGCAATCTCTACTTTTGCAACACTTAAGATCTGTGCATGTATGTAAGCAATTACTTATCAATCTGTGGCTTCCCCTTTGAAGCAAAAAAGGTTTTTTAGGTCTTCTTTTTTTTTAAGAAAACAGCAGCCTCTCTGGCCTTCTTTTCTACCCTCTCATTTTTAACACTAGGGTTATGAAAACCAAATGTTTGTAACTCAATAATTATCAGCTACTAGTGATTTCTCTTACTTAGTGATCATTATCTTTGGTTAGTTACATAATAACTTTCTCAATAGCAACCAACTATGATGTCACATTGATTTTTATAGGCAAAACAAGTTCTAAATACAAAATTCCTCTTTTTGTGAATTGCCCTAACATAACTTAAATAAATAAATAAGGGAAGAGAAATGCAAGAGAATAAAGAGCAATTTTCTCTCAAAATCCAGTGGTGTTCAAAGTTTATCAAATAGTTTTTAAGGACCCACATTACAGTCACATTCTGTTGTTGCTCAAATTGAGTGACTACTACACCTTTCTCTGCCAATGACTTTATTGAAATCTATGGGGTGACTTTTACTACTTACATGAATTCAGAATCAGAATCAAGGTGGTAAATGAAGCCTCAGTACTACAGAATTCTAGTTCTAGAAAGACCAATAACTAAAAGTGGTTAGTGGATCCCACAAAACTATTAATTGGTTTTGGACTCAGCCTAACAATCAAAATTGTTTCATAATCACATAATAAATCATCTAATTAGGTGAATCCCTTCAACAAAATATTTACGAGGAACTGTGATGGCTTTCTTTTTTCTTTTACAAATGTGCCTGGCTGGCAGGAAAACTTACAGCAAAGACAGCTGAAAATGAATCCTGAACTCGCACATGAAAGTGAAGTAATTATTAGATTCTCAACTGAAACTCATAATGATTTAGACATTTTCCTGCTGGTATCTGTTGTGAAGCACTGTGTGCTTTTCCCTTTTGAAATCCCAGTGAATCACTGGGCCCAAACCTACAATCTGTATTCTTACTGGCCCCGATTCAGCAAAGCATCCCTGTTTGGTATGTGCTTAACTTTCAGCATGTACTTAAGCACTTTCCTAAATTGATGCCATTATTATTACTTAATATTCATAGTGGAGCAGCATCAGTAATAGCCAAAGGGCTCAGTCTCAAAATCCCCACAGATTCTGGTGGGACGATTTGTGAATGACATTCATCATACTATGGAGAAGCCTGTTTGTGTCTTCGGATAAAATGACTGTCCCTAAGAAATGTTGCCTCTTTAAGAAATGTTTTGATTCAATATGTCATGAGGAAATAAAGGTCGTAGGAGCAGACTCAAAACGTACGTTCAGATATTAACACAATGGGGACTTGGTCTATCATTCACCCTCCCAGTTGTTTTTCAGTAGGATTAAATTGCCATATTCCTAGTAGCAGCAGGGGACAGATACAGCATTGTTTCCAATACATTTATGCACTATAGATTCCTGAAAAGTGTGATCCCTGACAGATATAGCCAGCAATGTACCTAGACTCCTAGTGGCCCCGGGGAAACTTTTAGTATCAGCCCCCACTTTGACAGAGATAATCATAATAATAATCATTATTTTCACCATTTTCAGGCCCCCTTTCTGTCTGCACCCTGGGTGGCCTCCTGGTTTGCCCATGCCTGTATCTGGCCCTGCAAT
Source organism: Crocodylus porosus (assembly GCF_001723895.1). Classification (NCBI taxonomy): domain Eukaryota; kingdom Metazoa; phylum Chordata; order Crocodylia; family Crocodylidae; genus Crocodylus; species Crocodylus porosus. The sequence goes on along the minus strand of NW_017728949.1, from coordinate 14,531,906 downwards.
ATAGCTGTGCTGTTAGAAGACCTTAACGCGGGCAAAAATTATACTTCTGCTGTTACCAGTATAGCATGCCTTGTTCATGGTTGAGGGCTGATATTTGCCAATACCGTGCAACTTTGCCAATATAGTTGCATCAATACTCTTTGCCTGCATTCCTGCACCAACTAAATACTGTTGTGCACAGACTTAGCTAAAGGGCTTTTCTACCCCAAATGATTATTCTAACTATATCAGTATGTTTGAGGCAATACATCGTAGGTGGATATTGGTACGAAGATGCTTTGTACCAGTTTAGCTTATTCTATTTATGTTACTGGTATACTATTTATACTGGTATGAATCACTTTTTTACCACCATAAATGCATCCACACTAGCATTGTAATTTTTAATACATTGTAAGTTTTAATAAAAATCAAAGCCTCTAATTGAAAACTATTCCTGTAGAATAACTGTGCTTCATCACGTTAAAACAGTATTAATCTTCTTTCTTTCACATCCACACACCTTCCCTACTGCTATGCACTCATTTTTTATTTAAATTTGAAACCTACTGAAACCAATGAATACATTTCCATTGATTTTAGTGTGGTTGGGTTCAGGTTTCTTAAGCATGTTGTGTAAATTCCTGCTAGTTTCTAAACTTCTTTTCCCAACTAAACATACTGCATACTGCAGAGCTAAAATTTCTTCCAACACATTATTAACCCACTAATCTGTTGCATGCCACACGCATCAGAGTATAGCCAAGCAGACAATCAAGGGCAGTCAAACCAATGAAATATATCTACTGGATTAAAACACTCAGCTGAATGCTGTCACAGCAATAGTAGCAAAATAGATGTCCAACCATAAAACAAATTCTCAAAACAATTACAATATATAAAAAGTACATTACTAGATAATATGGTAGATCAAATTCAAAATATGGCATATCAAATTAGAAACCGATACTTGAGTTTTGTTAAAACAATAATTTTTAATTATTTTTTCCAATTAATCAAGGAAACCTCAAATACAATGAGACCTCCTTGCACTCTGTAGTTCTTAGAGAAGCATATTTTAAGGTCAACCCTGAAGTCCATCTGTACTCCAGTGTCTCATGAACAAATGTATGTTTTGTAAGGCGCGTTCACATCTTTTGCAATGAAAGGGGCATTTTAAATCCAAAATCTTATTGTTACTGATGCTAAAAGTATTACTATTGTAGTCCCTAAAACTCTCACATGTCCAAACTATTTCATTTGTTATAGTTGCTGAGATACAACCGTATTTATACTTTCTGACTGCACTGCCAAAAGAAATCTCATTGCCAGAAGAACTCAAATTACACTTATATTTTGGTACAGAAAGGTGCAGATGTAATTGCAGTTCACCATGATAGCCTCTGAACTTTGGAGACTTGGCTTCGTGGTCCAGCTGAGGTCCCTAGTGAAAGCAATAGCAAGTATTATAGCTGTAGTGATCAGTTATCCTTATTGGAAATCTCATTATAGTACACAGCACTACTAAAGAGACCCAAATTTATTGTGACCGTTGCAACAGCCTGATATTCTAGCAGTACACAGCTACGTCCAAAAAATACCACATTATGCACAAAAGTACTAGATTGCAGAGATCAGAACAGAGACTGTCACAAAATCATCCTATTGTCCTGCAAGATAAATGCAAAGAGGTAGCCACTCTATCAGGTTTACATTTTTAACCGAAAAAAAAGTAGAAGACAAATGACATGGACTAAAATTTTCAAAAAAAGAATTAGATGCCTGAGACCTACAGACTTCCAATGTGATTCCAAATACAATTTTCAAAAGCATTTAAATTGGGTGCTTCTGAAAATTTTATCCTTAGGTTCCTAAATCTCCTTTGAAAATTTTACCCATTTATATTTTGCTACAAACTGTGAAAGGACTAAAGTATGATCACATTTTTAAAAATGATTTAAATAATTTTTATTTTACTAGAATTTGTTTTATTGTCTTCAGTATAATCAGAACCAGTCTGTATTTCTATTATAGTTCAAAACTTATTAACCCCCTTTCCTTGTACAGAAAAAGGTATTATATATATTTTATTCATATTATCATAATCTTCTGTGTCCTCTAAATAGCCAAATACAAACATTTCTTGTGGTCTGTCTTATTCAGAAATGCCTGTTTTCCATATCTGTGTTTCCATGCAAACAATTTTATAAATTAATAAATAATAGTAATAATAACCTGGGATTTGTAAATTGAGGGCATCTCAGTGCAGTTGTGCTCTCTAATGAAGTCTCTTTTTCTAGCCACATTTTCTATCTGGGTTTATTGAGCTCCAAAGAGAGATGCCCACTGCAGACAAAAGCAGATCAGAACATCAGAGTCCAGCAAAGTTCTGTTTACCTGGACCTTTACCGAGTAAGCTTCCTTACTTTTTTTTTTAGAGAAGTGGAAAAAATAACAAAGATCATTCTCCCCTCCCAAGTCCACTATTGGCTGGTTTGCAGGTTACTGTGAAGCGAGAAGTACAGATATGTTACAGGAAAATCAAGTCTTTGCTCCATTTTGCCACACAATTACTGTTTTCACTTTGGGAGTTTGCTTCCTCTCTCTGTGCTATATCTCTACAGTGGGTTGAGAGTTACAGCTACAAATGCAACAGAGTATTACTCCTCTGTTTTATCCTTGTATCCAACTGCTGTTGATGTACCTGTCACAGAACAGCCTGTTAATGCTTCACATCACTTAATACAACCAGAGAGTTAATTCTGCTGGCCAGCAAAGATGTGTAACGCAGCAAAGTTCTGCCCCAACTTTGCACGCCTTCTTCAGCCAAGTTAACCTTTTGCATATGTTTCCCTAGCCACTGAAGTCTATAGCATACCACAAAGGGAACCCAACTAAGGGATGGGAAGCCACACATTAACATAAGGAATTATTTGTAGGGTCCCAAGCATTCAGACTCTCAGAGGTTCCTAAAGAATTTGAGAACCTGGTTCCTACAGATCTGCAAATCGGGCATCAGTAACCCAGATACGGTGTTTAAACTCTCAGTCTGGATGTGAAAACTGCATGTAGTTTCAGCAATGCCTGCACAGACATAGAGAAGAAAGGAGTTGTGTGTTGACTGGACTACACTAATACCCAGTGTTTCCATTTCCCATTCACTCTTGGAAGTGAATTAGCCTGCATGATGCTAAATGGAAGCAGGATCAGATGGGGAAGAAGGCAAATCCCTGTGTACAAAATTGAAAATGCTTAAATTATAAGCAGGGGAAAATTATATTTGGCATCCATTGAAGTGCATGGCTCCCTGCCAAGGCCTGGACAGCTGTATCTTTTTCACTAGCAAGTCTTGTGATCACCAATTCTGTGTTAAAAGCATATAGGAGTCGCCATAGCTGTCACATCCCAAGTACCGATCCTCCCTCAGGGAGACACCTTAAAGAAGCAATCCCACCCTAGCAGATATGTGAGCAATGTATTCAAAGGAAAACTATGGGTGACCTCATGGACACATTCTTTCCAAAGTCTCAGCGACATTTTAGAGCTGGTTCCTAATCCAGAGAAGAGGAAAGTAATTTAAACAAACTGTTGTTCTGCTTTTTATTTTTTTATACTGTGTTGCCTTTTTCTGTGTTCCACTAACATACAGAAACAACAGTAGTCTTGTTCATTCTTGCACTATGAGCTTCCAACTGTTAGCAGCTACATAGATCTAGGTTTCTGCTCTTTCAAATATAGCTCACGAGTTATCATGCAAAGACTATACAGCGTGGTGGTATGTGGCTCAGGCTCTCTGCCACCGTAAATGGACGCATCTCTGCTGATTTCTAGAACTTTGCATCAATTTACATTTGCAGGGGTTTTGGCCCTTAACTTCACCGTACTTACTGAGCATTTGTAAAAATATTAACTTTAAACCTATAAAGCACAAAAAGGGCAGACCAATGTGGACAAGGGATGCCCTAAATTCAGCTGTATTTTCCATGTGACAAATACAAAACAAAAGAGTAACCTTTAAAACATGCATCGATCCCAGACAATAGATCTTTTTACAGCTCCCTGCAAAACATTCTGTATTTGCCACCCAAATTTTGTTCTGTTTAAAGGTTTTAATGGATTCCTTTTTATTTTTGGACTCTTATGTTTAAAGTTTTCAAAAAAGCCAAAGAATCAGTTCGCTTTCAGTTCTGTTCCTTCCTGCCTTTTTCTTTCCCTTTTTACACTAGAAAATGCTCTGCTTTTCTGCTTTCAGTTGAATAACATTTTTTTTAAAAATCAATTGTTATAAAATTTTGCTAAGAATATTTTTTTTTTTGCTTCAGTAAAAGCCTTTGACAACTATATATATTGTTATGCTTTATCTTTGGAGCCTAAGTGGGAACAGGACTGAGTGGCATGTGTGCTTAGTGATAAACTGATTTTTACTGTCTAAATGGAGTTTTCTGGAATATCATTCAAAGGATGCATAAACCTTTTTAAACAACATCCTTCATTTTCCAGCAGATTACTATGCTGCTGTTTAACTTGCTCACCACTTACAGGTGGCCAGAAAAAACAGTCAACATACCCTCTGTTTGTAAAGAATACAGGAAACAATAGCAGGCACAGTGTTGTTGGCTGTAGCCATGCTGGTCTAAGGACATAGCTGGGAAAGGTTCTTTGGGTAGATGTGATATATTTTATTAGACACTAAATAGTTCGGAAGAAAGTTCTTTGCACTTTTTCAGACACAAACCCCCTTCTTCTGGCACTGGGAGACTCTAGAGTCTCTAGAGTCTCTAGAGTCTCCCAATGCTTGAAAAAAGGTTTTTGTAACCAAAAGCTGTGCACACTATTGTTTCCTGCACATCTACTAGAGGGCACTGTGCACTATGCTGATCAGTGACCCAGGCTTAGTAATATACACCAAAAGGGTACATCTTCTGTGAGTACATCATGATCATATCCAATTCCTCACCCACCCCACCAGAGAAATCTGTTTTTTAGCTCTATGATTAAGAGCTGTTTTACTTTAAAAAGCCCAGTGTAAATTCTGCAGCCAGGTCCCTTTCTCCTGCACCAAAGATGATCAGTCCTGTAATCTCTTCTGTTAATATTTTGGGACAGATGAACTTAAATGAATGGAGGCAGTTCATACCTTGCACAACTAGAAATATAAGTTACTTACAAATTCCAGAAGGCAGCACAACACCAATTCAAGTTTTAAAGATTTTCTTTCCAAATGGAAGGGGCTGGAAATGATACTTCGCTTGTTTTTTAATGTAGAAACTTAGATTTCATAGCACAATTCCACAACAAGGCTTGAGCACTATTATGAAGTTAGGCATTCCTTGGCCATATAGGGTGCATCCAGACAAGCGCGGGCATGCAGTATATGGAGCAGGGGTTAAAAAAAAACTGTGGGAAAAAAACATGAAGCAGCACACACTCAGGCAGCATGTTAAAAAGCGGAACCGGGCCACTTGGAGCCATGCTGCTGCTCCTGGTCAGGCTCTGCCCAGCAGGATTGCCATGACTGCAGCTCTGGGAGTCCCCGAGGACCCCAGGTAAGGCTGCTGGGGCCAGCACAATGGTGGCCCCAGCCTCCCCAGTGCTACCTGGGCCAACTTGTCATGCACCAAAGCATGCGTGGTACAGGCATTCCCTGGGGACAAGAAGCAGCGGCACAAAGTGTGCCACCACTTCTTGTCCCCAGGGAACCAAACTTCCATGCACATCTGAACACGCCCATAGTGGCATCATGAGGGAATCTGTCTGTGATAGAAGATTTTCCAAAACTCCTCTCACAGAACTCATAGAAGATTACTCAGCAGTGGTAACCTGCAAACCATGCAGGTTTGAGGCAGGCATGAACAAGGAAATTTTATGATATCCAGCTCCCTAAAATATTCCATTGATTTCTCACATCTCAAAAGTTTGTTTTTCCAAATACAGCAAAATGCTGTTCAAGTGACACTCCTGACTTAAAAGATCACTGCAAAGTATCCACACATGTAGGGACTCCAGATCTGCCCTTCTTTTATGTTGAAGGCCACTTGTGATTAGTAACTGATTTTTGCAATCCCTCGCAAAATTATTTAGAATAGGTTTCACTGGGCACATCTACATGTGCATGGCAACTTCTGTTTGTTTTTAACACGGGATTGGTGATCACAAGACTTACTAGTGAAGAAGGTACAACTCTCCAGTCCTTGGCAGGGAGCCCTGCACTTCAGTGGTTGCCAAATACAATTTTCCCCTGGTTATAATATAACCATTTTTAACTCTGTAATAACAGGTACTAACTTAATGTGCCATAGTTGGCACTACTGTGCTGTAGTGCCAGCACGTATCTTTTACATGATGCTAATAAGCAATAGACTAATTCTACTGCACATTAGCACAGCTTTCATTAATGCAGATACACCCACTATGTTATACTTTTAAAACCCTCTAGCATCCAGCAGACATACGAAAAGGAGCATCATTTATTTAGAAAATAATTTCTAATTCTAAAAAGTACATCTCAGCTGAAGATGCCATACCAGCAAAGGCCCCAGTCCTACATTTGGATCACGTCCAGGTGAAATCCATATGGTGCTCCCTTGGGACCAAAGGTATAAAGAAAACTATAGCTCTGTAGCCTGATCTAACTCATTTAGATCTAACTGGACAACCTGAAGCAGTCTAGCTACAGCAGTGCAGAGCTGCATGTGAGCTAATTTACCCTACCATGGAACAATCTGTTGCGCACATGTAGCTATGCCCAGTTATACATACAAGGAGGAACTACCTTTCCACCTATATTACTCATATACAAATACTACAGGATTTTGATCAGAACACGGCGTGAGAAAGAATGCTGCATTTTGAGGTCTGCACTGTTACAAACTTAAATTGCAGGGGCAGAGAAAGGAATGCTTGCTTGCTTGCTTCCTTCTTAAAGAGAATGAGGACCTGAGCATCACTGTCTACACGTAGGGCAATTAGGCTGGTATAGACTAACTTACTGTGCCATCAGATGGTCGCATCAGACACAAGTACTATCAGACAGCACAGTAGATTACTGCGCTTAATGCACATGTAGATGGTGACAGGGCTGGCTGAGGCACAAGGGTGCTTCAGTGTGGGGTTAGCTGGCAGGCAGCTCCCATGCTAAAGCTCCCTAATGCTCCAGCCAGCTGTTGCACAGCATCTAGCACCTCATTGGAGCAGCCCTGGGTTGGCAGGCTGACTCCGAGTCCCCTGCCAGTCCCAGTTACTCTCACTGGGCTCCATGTGTTGCACATGAATAAACTCTCAAGCATAGGCAATTGGTGCCACCTTAGATGGGGGGGACATTTGCCCCCCCCATAACCAATCAGCAACAGGGGGGTCCCCCATGGCCAATCTTGCCAAGTAGGAGTGGGGGTTCGCCCACAGCCAATCACACCAACTGGGAAATGGCCGTGGCGCTTCATCCTATGCTCCCACTCCTCAGCCACAACTCACAGAGTGGGCACCACCTGCCCGCCCTGCCTATCGCCTAAGTGGGGAGCGCAGCCTGTCAAGGGGTGCACCAGTGCTCTCAGAGGGTACACGTGCATCCCCATGCATTGCCACTGCTCTCGAACTAATTGCCTTAGAGTTTTTTGCCTTTGAGCACACATTCAAACAGTGCACCCAGGAGCAAAAAATTAAATGGAGTTTATTTGTTTGCATTAATTGCAAGTGGAAAGTGTGTGTGATGAGTCCCTCTGTGTGACTGGTTCAAGGGGGATACTAGTCTGGTAGTTTGTAAATGGCAAGGTCCATGTAAGCTAAGTCTGGCTCAAACTGGAGCGGTTCAATGGTATTTAGTACTGGAAATCTCTTAGTCAGTCCCTTAGGGTGGCCAAAATAGTGGGTGTCAGTGTAAGACACTGGAAAAATTACTTTGGGCACTGCTCTATTTATTTTGTCTTAATCATTCATAGATAGCTACCACTGGGACCATTATACTACCTAATTGATGAATTAGGGAGTATTTTCAAAGATGACTGTTAAGCAAGTAGGTACACTCTCACACTTTCCTATGAAGCATCACACTCCTAGGCAATGCTGCCTCCAGTGTGGGCTGTGAGCTTGTGTGAGCTCTGGTGTGGGCTTTGAGCTCTTGAGGGCCACTTAACAACTAAGGAGCTGAACCCAACTTTCCTAGTACCTTAACCAGTATTTTACCCACAAGACCATGTTTCCAATGAATTACGTTTCTCACATGCCAAAATTACAGTTGTCTAATTTCTTCAGATGCTCTTTAAACTCCATCAAGATTTTACCCTCCCATTCCAAATGGAAAACTGCTCTGCATATATTTTAATCTCAGTATTATATCTTCAGCTGTTTAGATGCCTTTCGCAGCTTTTCATTTCATAGATCTAAATTACAGATGTGCTTTTCAAATTTGGAGAGAGACAAAAGGAATCAAGAAGGTTAAACAGCTCCATGTGAGTCACTCTAATAAGAGAGTTATTGTTGATTTAGAAACCTACTTGGGCAGCAAATGCAAAACTACGTTTTCCAAACCATGGCCTTTTTGTATTCCGGCTACTAAAACAAACAAAGGTTTCAATCAGAAAAGCAAAAAACACTGAAGAGAAGTTAGGACAAAAACAACCCAAAATGAGTAACCTAGAGAGGAGGGAAAACAAGCAAACATGAAAGGCAGAAGAGAGACATGCAAATGAACAAAGCAGATAATAAAGAAAATGAGAATTGTAGGCTGTGCTGATCTCTGGGAACCAATCCAGCCAGCACAATACAACAAACAGTATGAGCAATGGCTTTCCAAACAAATGGGAAGATGGATTGCAGAGGCAAAGTGTTCCTAACTTACAGTGTAATGAAAAAAGTAAATATTGGCCCAATTCTGCTCCAACTTAAGTCAAATGCAGAATTTCCCTTGACTTCATTGTCAGCAGTATCCAGCACTCAAGTCCTATTTATAATAGACAGATCCTGGGTAACACTCCAGAGTTACACAGCTAGGGATTGATAGAGAAATCCTCAGTGTGCTGATATGTGCTCTTTCATGAACCAGTATCTAGAACACAAGTCAAACCTCAGCATGTCAACACAAGTGGTGATCCCGCTATGCTTGCAAATCTAGTACCCAGGCCCAGCCCCGATAATAACAGCAGTCACACTGCCTCCCCAAGTCATTGTACAAGCACTAGCACTAGCAGTCACTCTGCCTCCCCAAGTCATTGTACAAGCACTAGCTAAGAGACCCCTGATGAAGCGGGATGGTCATGTGTTGCATAAGGAGATCTTGCAAGGGCCAGGTATAATTCTGTGCTTAAGGGAACATGGGGAATCCTCTGTCTTTCCGACTGGGCCAGTGCATGGTATATCCAAAAGGAATGGAGAGACTAATACGGACCTCTATGCACATGGAGAACCATGCTGTATCTCATTAGGCCCAGGTTCCGCAGTCCACAAGTGCCCTCTCCATTATGGCCTGTGCACCCAAATAGCACAATCTAGCCTTACATTTTTTACTGATACACTTGAAAACTGTGTTTTATCTATTGGAAACAAAAGGCTGACATAAAACCACGGATAAAGGGCCTAACTCAGGAAAAAGCAATGCATTTCCCAGTGAACACACACAACACAGTGCACAGTTTTCAAATGTTCAAATAGGACCATTCACTGGAGAACTAACAGGGTAATACACGTGAGGAAATAGCATGCCTGTGGAATATGTGGATCTCTCTTCATTAAAGATTGTGAACTGTTTCGAAAGGCAGAATGGAGGCCTTATGCCCAGGAGTACACGTCAGTTGATCTGCTGTAATTGTTGCTGTTTGCTCCCGTAACACAGTAAGTGAAACTAAATCAGAGTAACTTAACCATGTTTCACTCAGGCTCAAGTTTTTGCCTCACTTCAACTTCCTCTTACTGTGGGATAGGAACAGGCAGACAAAATGATTACGCTGGATTCCACTGAGCTGCAAATAAATCCTGCCTTTTTAAAACAGTATAACAGATCCTCTGTCATCACCAAACAACTTGCATAATATATAATACGCAGTCCATAAATACAGACACCAAGTTTGTGTATTCTGTTACTCATTGTTATAGGATAAGAGTGTTGTTGTAGGTGTGACGCTTCCAGATGTGAACAGCCCATGTCTGCCTCTTAGACATGACAAAGGGCACTTGCGGGGTGGATCCAGAGTAGGTGCACCGTGTGGATGCGACCCCATTGGCTGTGCGGAGTTGCAAAGGCTCACAGAGCTCACTGGCATGTCAGTCAGCAGCATGTCTGCTGGGAGCTGATTAGCTGGTCAGTGCAGTCTACCCAGAATCCCTGCTTTTATGGAGCTTGCTCTTTCCCTCCCTCCTGCCCCAGTTCAGCATCAGGCAAAAGGATTGGGGGAGCAACACTCAGACCCTGCTTTCACACAGGTCTGGAGTCAAGCCAGAGCTAATCTCCTCCTTTCTCTTGCTGCTGATCTCGTGGGCAGGCTAGAGGGGCAGGAGGGAGGGGAAATGCAAACACAGTAGGCTCCAGAGTCTCTAGAAAGCCGGGACTCCAGGCAGACCCCACTAACTAGCTGGTGAGCTCACAGACCTCTCAGCACATGCAGAACTGCCAGAAGGAGCTACACTGATGGCCAGTGAGCTCTGAGTGTTCACTGCCATCCAGAAGCACAGCAAGGTGTTACAGCCCCACTCCCTTTGACAGTGTGGGCCACATACAAGCAGCTTCACTACCCACATGCCACACCACCAAAGGGGGCATTGTCTGCAGCCCTGGTGTCACAATCCTGGATCTACCCATGGGTACTTGCTGCCCCAAAGTTTATCCAGCAGCTCTCCCAGCTATACACTTGGTCCATTAAATATATAACAAAAAGTCCTTGCCTTGCTTCATTTTTGTTAATATAGTTTTTCAGATAATGAAGGCATTTGAAAAACACAATTCTTGATTCCAAGAGAGACTCATTTGTTCGATCTCTCTCTCTCTTAAAAGTGCAGGGGTGTAGCAGCGGAAGAACAGGCTTCCCTGGGATCTGAGTCAAGGAGTGGGAGTTTAGAAGCAGGCCAGCATCTGCTGATCTCAGGGTACAAGTACGAGAGCACTGAGCAAAGAGCTTGAGAAGGTCACTTGGGTCAGAGCCATCCAAACTCTCGTATTCAAGCAGACTTGCACTAAAAACCAGCTCAGAGCAAGTCTAACAATTCAATAGGCTTTAGATTGCTGACAGTTTTACATTCAGACAAATGTGTTAAGAATATGCTCAGCTCCCTTAAAGTGGGCCAAATATGCTCCAGGTTGCATAAAATATGTGATTGCATACATCTCTGTACTACTTAAAAGCTGACCAGATTTCAGATCATGAAGCATGCACTGTAAAGGACTAGAGGCACACTGAAAAATTAATTTTGAATTTAAATTGAATTTAATATTTAGTTTCAGTTTACTATTAAATATAGTTATATTAGATATTAATGTTTCAGTCAAGTTAAAATTAGTGCTATTTCATTAATGGTACATGATGCTGCAAACAAGTAGAGTTGTAGAAAACAAATCCCTATTGAGCATGCATTGTAGTTAGTGTACAAGCACAGAAGCTAGCATGTCTAATAGTGCCCTAACCTCTATCTAATGGGACATAGCTCCATCAGTCTGAAGTCCCTTCTGCAATATGACCATCTTTTTCTAGTTACAGTCATATTACAACCCCACTAATGTAAATGGGACTATTTATTTGCTTAAAATTGTACACTTGTTTTTTTTTTAAATACCTTGTTGAGTCAGGGCTAAAATTAAGAAATTATTCTTATAACAGTAGAGCTTTCAGACTGAAAAATCACTTCTGTAGGCCTGTATTTGTGAAGTCAAGCTGCTACTCAAATATGAGAGAGAAACCTTGAATGAACATTTACTGCCCACATCTGGAATGTTCTATTTAAACTGAGTCATGTTGCACTTTATTCAATTTTAACATCCTATGCCACATGCTGTGCATGTGCTGTACTATCAGTCCTGAATATTAAAATAATGAGTCAGGACACAAATAATTCTGACACTTCAGAAACATTTATTTGAGGTAAATTTTTATTTACCTCCTAGTGTAGAAACCTTTATTGAACGTTTTTTGAACTTTTTGGTGTGTGAGAGCTAGATTTGTTTTAATATAGATTAAATTCAGGTGTAATTACATGATTTCAGGGGATGGAGCATTAAGAAAACGATCATATATTGTAAAATTCATGATAAAATTCTAAGAGTTGGCAACAGACTGAATAACAAGAACAGCAGGAGAGTTCTTTAGTGGAACACCAAGGAGAGGACAGCAAAAAAATCACAACCTAGCATTAAAGATACCTGTTGGCATTGGGCCTTCCCAGCTCATAGCACCTTTCAGATATATTTATCTCTGCCTTTGGAGTGTTTCATTTTAGACTGCACAATGTTTTTCTCTTGCTGTAGGGCAGATGTTCAGCTTCTCTTTCACCCCTGTTCTTTTCAGTATGCAAAATACACAGAACATCTGTAGAACATGGCATACATCCTGACTACAGTGATAGTCATTCCTAAAGTAAAATGAGCTCTTTGCAATAACTTTATAATATATACTATCTGAGGTTTTCAAGGAATAAGGTACCCAATATCCAGTGAAAACCACTGGAAATAAATGGGACTTCGTTTTTCTAAATGTCTCTGAAAAATTTGGTAGGAGAAACCGAACAACAACTGTATACCAGAATGAATGCACAACAAAAATCTATCAAAGACAAAAATACCCAATTACCTGTGGATGCACATGTCTTACAAGACAACCACTCTCTCTCCAGTCTATCAGTTCTAATCCTCAAAGAGAATTTACAAAACACCTTTCGTAGATGAGTCTATGAACTTCCCTTCATAAATCTAACGGATACAAAAAACCATGGACTAAATACAGACATTAGATTTATGGCACATTATAACCTGCCTGACATCGAAAACCCCAGGTAACCTCTCTCTGTTTTACCAGCTACATTCCATCACCAGGTCAACATGCCCCTCCTTCCCATCTTCCCACCTACTGGCCTCACACCTATTGTCTTCCATGGCCTCTGTTCCTCACTGCCATTCATCTGCATTTTCACAGACCTACATTTTGCACATTGGCTTCTATTCCAGCTAGGCGAACACAAAACAACAGCAGACTCTCCCTATATTTGAAGAAGGGTGTTTGTGCCCAAAAGCTTGCAGAGAACAATTTTTCCAACTATTTAGTTGGTCTAATAAATGATAGCACATTTACCCAAAGAACTTTGTCTGAAAATAGCCTATATGATTCTAGGAAATAAAAATATTATATTTTTACAGGAAATATATAGCATAAAATACAAATAAAAAGCAATTGCACAAGAACTGATATTTTTTTTTGTTACAAAATGGCTAGATTGAGCCACAAGGCTAATCCCAAAGGAATGGACAGTACATAGCAATACCAGCCCAGAAGGAGCTCAGGGAAGGCATTGAAAAGACCCCTGTCCCCTTTACACAGTGGCTACCTGTTACCTCTTGCTTTACCAATCTTACAAGTAAATGATTTTCTCCCTATCTTTACCTCCATTGTCCTTTAGAGCTCCTCATCTCTGGTTTAAGTCATACTTCATATAGAGCAAATAATTAGTAGTTTAGTTGCTTTCAGTCATGCAAACAGAGTCCAGTTCTCAACTGACCTATGTCTGCATTGCTTCTCCCCTGACTTCAGAGGATGCAAAATGGAACAAAGTATTCCTATATACGTTTTGAAAAAAGTGTACTCACTCTTGGGCAGAGAATTGTCATTCTGATCATTCTGAAAAAGGTTTGGAAAATGACAGGGAAGTGAGCAATAGGAATTGGAATAGAAGTATTTAGTGCGCATACACAGGGGTTGTCTGACATGTCCCTTTGTGAAATCTTTTTTCAGTTGTTTATAACTTGACCAGTCTATTTGGGCTGGATTTTTTTGTACTTAGTACCTGGTTCAGACTGAATTTTTTCTTTTCTTTTTTTCCTTTTTGAAATTTTGGCCAAAAGATTTAGTCATGTCCAAGAACCAAGTTAACAAAGAAAAGTTCTTCTGCTCATGTTAAAAAAATCTGGCAGCTTTTTTTTGGGCAGCTCTTTTTATCGGCATGCCACCTGCCCATGCTTTGGAGCAGGGATTTGACATTTAGGATGATGCTAGCCTTTGCCTTTGGATTTGACATTTAGGATGGAGCTACCATTTCTCCTTTGCATTTTCCATGGAAATCCATGCAAAATTTGGTGAAATAATAAGCCTTTAAAAATTATAGTTTGCACACACTTAGAGATGTGAAGTCCCAGGAAAGAAAAGCAGAAAAATTCAGGGGGAAAAATATTTTTTTCCATTTTTTTCTGAAGACTTTTTTTGTTTTTTCCAGAAAAATTGAAAATGTTTCAAAAAATTAATAAAACCTCTCATGAAATATTTTCTTTTAGAATGATGAATAAAATGCTTAAGACAAGGTGTTCATATATTGCTACCCTTGATTCCCCAAAAATGTTTTCTAATAACTATGTAATAGGGAGACCTTTATGTAAGACTGTCTACAGTATCAGACCATTACAATTCCTGTACACCGAGGACACACGCAGTACAGTACAACTCTCAAATGCAAGAGCAAGATGCATTTCTGCCCCCCTGGGGGCACTGCCATTTTCACAAGAGAAGGAGGAAGGATTTAGTGCCTTCTTTGCTTGTGGACTTCCTCTACTGTTGACTTTTGATCCAGAGGTTGGTGGATCTGCTGCTGTCCTCCTGACTAAGCCTCAAAGGACTGGGAGTGGACACTGGCAGCAGCATCCATTCGTTCCTGTAGAGATTAGAAACAAGGAGCTTATTGCCCTGATTGCTCAAAAGCCTCAGGAGAGGAGACAGAGCAAGTCTAAATGTTTTGGAGTTGGAAGGAACCTGCCTCCTCTTGACCCTGTGACCTTGAGATCCACAGAAGTACAGAAGCAGCAAAAAGGAGCTGAAAGAAAGTAGACTTCTTTATTGAAAGGTAAGAGTTTAAATTTCTCTGAATTCAGTGTATTAAACTATACTTTAGCTGCATTAGTATATTTTCATAACCTATGCAATTCATAATTGAATTCCTACTAATTTGATGTTTTGTCACAAATCACCGAACCTTAGCAGAGCGGTGAGGTCTGCAGGGCAGGGAAGCTGATCACTGTTAACTCTGAGGAGGCCTCTCCACCATCCATTACTAAATTTGTATGTGCTGTAGCTTAGTGTTTATATATGCAAGCTAGCCACTAAATTACATTTTTCTTCTTTCTCCATCAGTAAAATGGTGCGACCAACTTCTAACATATAGAAGCATTTCCACACTGCAAGTTATTCTGAGACAAAAATGTGATTTGCAAATACTGCCAAATGAAATATGCATTTCCAAATGCTAGTAGGATGACCAAACACATCTTTGTCTGTAAGAAGTGTCCTGCAGACATTAAAAAATCCTTCATGGGTATAAGTGAGGAGGAGGTAGATCGTGATGATGAAAGTGCAAGTAGCTTTTTCCAACATTCTCAGTCCAGAAGTCCTTCTACCGCTGCTGCTGCTGCTGCTTCTTCTATAACATCAGTATCACAAAGGGTTGCCCAATCAACATCCTTAAGTAACCAAATATTGCAACCAACTGTAAGCAAAAGACTCTCACTAGCCTCATTTGTAGACAAGATGATATCTGAAGATCAGGAAAAAATTGACCAAGCTCTTGAAAGAGCAGTATATTCTTCTGGGACGCCATTGTCGATAACTGAAAATGCATACTGACAGGAAGCTTTTAAATTACTAAGACCATCATACTGTTTGCCCAGCAGACATTCTTTGAGCAAGTCTCTTTTACAGTCAGAATATGAGCATGTAATGCAGTCTGCTCAAGGAAAAGTCAATGAAGCGCTGTGTCTTACAGTACTTACAGATGGATGGACAAATGTTCAGGGAGAAGGAATCATAAACTTTGTGATAACACCTCAACCATATTTTTACAGAAGCATTGAAATAGGAGAGAACAGGCATACTGCAGAGTATATCAGTACTAAAATATGCGAAGTCCTACAGAAGATTGGGAGTGGTAAAGTACTTGCTTTGGTCACTGACAATGCAAGTAACATGAAAACAGCATGGGAGATCATAATGGATAAACATCCACATATTACTGCAATAGGATGTGCATCCCATGGGCTAAACTTGCTTCTTAATGACATCATGAAGTTGGACACTGCAAAAGATCTAAGGAAGAGCAAAGACATTATAAACCGTGTAAAAGCTACTCATATTTTAGCTGCAGTCTTTAACAAGAAGCAGGAAGAAAAGAATGCAAAGAATAAAATAGTGACACTCAAACTCTAGTAAAAGTAGTTGGGTTGGAGTGGTGATCTTATCTGAAAGTTTAGTAAAAAACAAATAAACTCTTCAAGAAACAGTAACAATTGAGGATCTTAAAGTACCCAGAAGTGTAAGGGACACTGTAAACAGTGAAGATGTCTTCTGTGTTCAGCTGCAAAACTCCCTGAAGATTCTAAAGCCAATTTCTTCAGCAATCACTACATCTGAATCAGACAGTGCACTTTGTCAGACATTCCTTACTAAATGTCCCAGATAAAATCAACTGTTTTTGAGAATCTAAGTGTATTTCTGCTTACAAGTACAAAAGAAAGAAAAGTGAAAGACTTTATTAACAAATGGGAAGAATTTTGTTGCCAATCAGTTCATGCTTTTGCAAATCTCTTGGATCCAAGATTCAAATGCAGAAATGTTAGTGATGATAGCAGTGCTACTGGATTACAAAACAAGCAACACACTTAGGACTTGATGTTAGAAAGGTACTTTTAAATGTTGCAGAATACAGACCATCTTCAGGGATTTGGTCCAAGACTGCAGTCTGGGACTCTGCCAAGCATATCCCTCATGCAACGTGGTGGCAAGGCCTTTGCACGACATAGCCTGAACTCCTCTTGCTTCTCACCTGCTTCAGACTCCTCCATCTTCTGCAGCATGTGAAAGAAACTGGTCTATGTTTGGAAATACTCACCAAATCAAGAAATAAATGAACATGTGAAAGAGTAGAGAAGCTTGTCTCAATCCGGGCAAACCTTCAGTTTTCAGAAGTCCATGAATATGATAAAAATATAGAAGCAGAAGAAGCAGAAAATGCTGATAGTGATAGCTCAGCAAATGAGACTGATTAGACAAAGTTTCATGCAGCAAAATTTGTATTCAATGAGTCATGGTTTTTTTCCTTTTTTTCTCAACCCTTTTTCTAAAAATGAGTGCTTTCTGTATCTGCTCAACACTGTGGAGGAGACCAAGTCCAGAATACATAATAACTTTATTTGTTTTACTACAATGTTGATTTGTTTTCTATTTTTAACTTTAATTTTTGCCTGCTTCTCATAAACTGGCAAAAACTAAGAGATGCTAGGTCCCTTAGAGTTCAGCAGTTTGTAGCTCCATTTGTAACAAAAATTAAAAACATTTTAAAGTAAATTTAATTAGTAAATTTGTAATTATTGTCTGAATAAACTATACTTTTAAATTTAATAAATATACTAAACATGATAATTTTATGAGCAAACCAAGTTATACATAATACATTTTATGTTCTTAAAGCAGCAAAGTGAATTTAAATCTGTAATGGGTGCTAAGAAAATAAGTATTGAATATATTTCAATTTTTCCCAAAATTTCCATTTTTTCTACCCAAAAATGTTTTTTTCATGGCTTCACAATGTCTAAAATGTTTACAACTGTATATACACTTAGTGGGCTTGGATACGGTGGCAGAACACTTAGTGTCTTGCTGCAGCTCCAGAGGTATGTGATTATGCCCTGCTCTAGACTCATGCTGAAATTGGCCCTCAGTTGCAAATGGGCAACTGTTTTTTCAGACTGGGGAATCCAAAGTGTTTATATGTGATGCTAGCTACAGCAATCCCTTGTCTGCTGTCAGCTGTAGAAAATACTGTGCATTAACTGCACTAGCCTAGTAGGTTTAGGCAGACCTTTGATGTGACACAATCAGCTGAGATTTGCTAGAGCTTTACAACAAAAATTGTTCAAGGTTGCGTGCGCCAGCCAGAGCATTCCTTCCAAATATTGCTCTGGGACATACTGTATCTAGACAACTGAACAGAGAGGAGAACCTTATCTCACCTGTGTCCTCCATGCTTCCTTTCCCACTGGGCAAAGGTTATGTGAAGAAGAAGCTATCTGACTTGACTGTATATGGGACAAGAGTCAGAACTGAGAAAGTGGGGTAAAGTTGACTGAAACCAGGGGCCAGGAAGGAGTAGGTTATGAGGGATGTGACTGGAATTAACCTGGCAAGGGGAGAGGAAAGCTGGAGCTGTGATTTGGAGTTAGGTAAGACTGGAACTCAGAGGTGAGAAATTTAATAGATTTGTAGATATTAGGACCAGAGAGAACTATTAGATTATCTAGACTGATCACAGAGGAGATTGGAACTGCTGGTACAAAAAGCCTGGGCTGCAAAGGAACAATGAGAAACAGGACTGGTTGTGGGAGAAGACAAAGCTGGACAAGGATCTGACTAGAGAGGTGGGGAATGATGGGATGAGGAGGCCAACATTGATAAACAGATTGAGGGTGGGAGGAAGGGAGAAGGGCCACAGATCTGAGGCTACAAGGGAGAACTAGAGTTGACTGGGCAGACTGGAATAAGGTGCCATGGAGTGGCAGAACTTGAAAATGGGTGGGCAAGAAAACCAGATTAGAATTGAAAAGAAGATTGGGAGCATACATTTACACATTTTAATGTATACAACTTATACTGAAGGTACCTAAATACAGGCAGATGTAAGCTGGCATGGTATGGTGATGACTTGGAAATGTAACTTCCCCGTGGTCTTGTAGTAAGGCTTGGTCTTGTAGTAAGTATACTTCTAGGAGAGGGAGACCCAGAGTCAGTTTCTGTTGCTGGCGTTTCCTGTCCTTGGGGCGTTGTACTGACTAGTGAACTGAGACCAGTTAAGATGAGCTTCGCAAGACTCCAAATGGAGGCTTTCTCCAGTTCTGCTTAGCAGAAGATACTGGAGAGCACCCACAAAGCAAGAACCACAGGGGAGGGTGGGGGCCCTCCCATGTTTGGAATTCAAGGAGTTCTTTGAAACCTTCACTGAGGTGTCTAAAACAACCAGATTGCAGATTTCTGTAGTTCTGGCTGTACCTCCAGCTGGAGGAAGTTTAAGTTTTGTGAAGTGTGTATCAAAGCAGCCTAAGAGCAGTTCAGCCATCTAATGGGAGAGAGGCTAAGTCCTGAAATCATACCAAGGTAGGCCAGCAACACAGTGGGCTAGGAGTTGGTTCCAAAACCATCCTCTCATACACATGCAGAATCACCTGGTGAGAAACAAATGGGTAGGTCAAGAATAGAAAAGAGATGTATAAATGGAATTCCTCAATAAACCTCCAGCTCCCCTGCTCAAACACGAACTCCAGCCCTTGAAGCATGATTTTTGATTCGGTCCGAGTTTCTAATTTGTTACAAATTCTGGAATTAAGAAGATGCATGTTTCATTGTGATGATTTCATGCAGCCCTATGACCTTTGTACAGTATCTCTGCTGAGGACACACCTCACACACACACACCTATAAAGCAGCCAAGAGTCAATGAAAGAAAAAGCTTGGCAGCAGTGAAGTTTTCCTGGTTGAATCCTATCTCCTGTCCACAGGTTTGGGATTTTTTTCTCACTTGAAATTATGGCCACCTTATTAAGTCTCCCTGCACAGGCTTCCTGTTTATAATGAGCTTGTTGAGTCTTTCTGGGTAGGTCAGTGTGAACTCAACAGGACATGCCAACAAAGTGCACTACAGACCACAGGTGGCATTTGCCCAAAACAATGGATGAAATTCTTTTATTAAATATTAATGTATTCTTTTATTTAGGTATTAATGTATTAATACGGTTTCATCCCTCCAGTAACTAAGCACTTTGCCACCTTCAGTATATTCTCACAGCAGGGGAGGGGAGTGCTATTATCCTCATTTTAGAGAGAAGGAACTGAAGGCAGGGAGATATACCCAAGAGCCCACAAGAAGCTTGAGGAAGAATACAGAACTGAATACAGGCCTGGTGGTTAAGTACAAAAAGTCAAAGAGCCTGAGGCTGAATTGATTCAGTCTTTGCAAGTTAGTCTAAGCTACAAAGATTGAACCAATAAGCAAATGAACAGACGTTCACTTTTGATTCAGGAAATGTAGCCAGGTGCCTGCAGTGACTCAAGCCAGATGCCAGGGGGCACTAGAGAAAGACTCTCTGACAGATAGACAGCATGAGTTGTGTGTTTGCTTCCTCTTCCTGCTGCCTCCAAGGTCTCTGGGATTTGCAATCCACAATCACAACTGCAGGACTCTGAAGTGTTGCTTATCACTTCCTCTTCCTGCTTCCAGGTGTCCCTGGGATTTGTAATCCACAGTCGCAGCCAGCAGTAAGTCACAGCCAGCAGGGCAGCTCCATACTTGGGGGAAGGGGGGTTTAAATCCTCCCCACCTGCCCGGTCCCAGACCCCAGCCAGGGTTTGCCTGGCAGGGAGGTAGTAAGCCAGCTAGTGAGGCCATTGAGCCACCCCGCACTGCTACAGCTAGGGAGCAGAGGGGCGGGGTCAGCCCTGCTCTCTGGATCAGACAATGCAGCCCAGTCCAGGGATGCAAAATATACTGGGATGCCGGGGGCACTCTGACTTAACTTCAGCCAGGAAGGGGTTTGGGACAGAAGTTTCATAAACCAGTTTGACCTCAATCAGTTAAGTCTGATTCAACCAGGTTTATCTTAAACCAGTTTCAGGCATTTTGAAACTGGTTTATGTGCACTGAGCTTTTGTTCTGTTACAGGTTTAAACTAGTTTCTGATCACTTAAACCAGTTTATTTGTAACTTCTAGCCCTAGCCTATAAGACCAGACTTGCAAAGCACTGGACTAGACTGTTTTCTCAGCAAGTTTTACATCATAAGCACTGTCCCTCTTCCTTTTTTCAGGCCACAGGCTAATCAAATGACGCAATTTGCCAGAGGATAGTATAAAAGCTCATATGGGAATTGAGCATTTTAGCCTTCCTGAGAGATCCCTATTGAAACCTTGATGCCCCATCTCCCAGAACAAGCATGAAGCAACAGGCTGCACTGCCAGACCTGTGCATGGGGGGTCCACACACACAATCTGCTGTGGTCAGTGTGCTTACTGGGCATTTCTACCACAGAGCTTTGAAACTGTACTCTACTGAAAAACTCAAGTCTGTATTTATTTCAGAATGTAATCCTCAGTCTATCACTCTTATTGCAATAATCAGATGATCTTTTTATCCATGGGCCAAATCACACCCCTTCCTCTGCACAGAAACCCATTGGAGTTCTACACAATTCACTCCGTCATGTGGGTGGGAATTCCCCTTGTGGAATGAGCCAGTCTACTAAGTATCCATGTTTCTGCTCTGGGTTTGAGGCCCTCTGCCCCTCTCCTATTCTCTGAAGTATGACTGCACAAGCAGCAATTCCCTCTGCCTCTGGAACCCTCTCAGGGGACTGGTCAATGTGTAACAATGGTAATATGGACTCAGCTTTCCCAAAACTACTCCAGAGAGATTGCTGAGAAGGACTGTGCTGCCACACTATTGGAGATGCTGTTCTGCAGGTCTCTTATGTTAGCAGAACCACAGTTATACTTGAAGCCAGCTAACAAAGTACTAACTTGGGCTGCTGCTAGTAGGAAAGAGCAGCTAAATGCAATGAACCACTTTCTTCCCCACTAGTACCTCAAATTGCCCTGATCCCTGGGCAGTGCTACACATGAAGCCCCACAAAGCAGGGAACATTCTGCACAGTTACATACACATGTACAAGTCCACATCCTTTGCACTAGAATTCCACCAGCACCAGGGAAGGGATGTTTTCACACCTGAAGGAAGTGAACATGCTGGGGAGCTGCCAGACTCCAGAGTCCCACAGCTGTGAGGTGACATTGCCAGTGGAGAGAGGCCTGACAGCTGTGGGACTCTGTCCTGGAAACTGGGAGGGAGAGTCCTGTCAGCTGACAGGGTTCCCAGCCACAGGGGAAGACAAGCAAATTAAAGTGGGACAGAAACCAGCTATAAAGTTATTGCACATTTTCCAGTTCTAAGTTTATAACTGGTTGGAACTTCAGTGGTCTGATTGTTAAGTTGCACATGTAGCTGGTCTAAATGAATTCTGCAGTTAACCTGGTAACTGCATGATACATGTAACGTGTAGAGAGGACCTTAACTATGCTAGTTTTGAACCACAATGCCAGGATTTAAGAGCTTCCAGGAAGTGGAGGGGTAAAACAAGGTGTGGCAGCAACAAAACAAAAAGGTGTGGCAGCAAAGAAGAGAGACAAAGGTGGGCAGATCCTTGTCAGCGATTCTGCCAGGCACTAGGAGAATGTTCGCATTCCTCTGCAAAGTGTTGAAAGGCCAGCTCTCTGATGAGTTCAGGGATGTCATTCAAAACCAGTGTAAATGCATTTCTTTTCCTTATTTACAGCAGAATAGCTGCTCCTTGGGCCTCAATCCCCTCCATGCCCCCTTGGAGCTTTCTGCCCTGATATGAAACAGGAAAAAATGAATGTTTAAAATTCCCAAGCCCTTTCTTTAAGATTCATTAGCTATTATTTCAGCTGAGTGACCTCTTGGAGTGATTTCCTAAAAACCCACATCGTGCTGCTAACTGAAAAATCAGTTTTCCTGGAAAAAGGGCACAATCTTTTATGTTCTACTGAAGCATGTAGACTGTTGGATTACATTTCTGTAGATACTGCATGGGAAAGGGAAGGGGAGAAAGAGAGACACTGTTTATGGGAAGAAGATGTGATCTGAAAACTTTAGCAGTCTTTGGAGATTGCCTCTCTTGACACTGACCATGGCAGGGGTGAATAAAGGATCAGTTTCTTTTGTGAGGGGAGAGTAGTTTCATATACTTCCTGTGAGTTCCTAGGGGAGAGAGGGTGTTGCACTGCAGCAGGATTTCCAACTGCAGCTCAAGCCGATTGAAACTTCAAACATATTTCAGAGATTAAACTCTAGCTAACCATCCTGCTTGGAATAAGGGGTGTTATCATTCCTAGCTGTAACTCTGGTATTCTTGTAAAGAAATTCCAGCTAGCTATAATTTCACCCCTGATTTCTTCTTCCTCCAGGGTAACAGCCTTTGCTCTAAGAACCAGTCCCTCTGCCTGAACCCATTTCCTGTTACTTGAACTGCACAAAAGGCTCACTCGTGTTTTGGTGCTGATTTAAATGAAGCTTCCCCAAAGAGCTCATTTAATGTGTATTTCTAGTGTTCTGTGGTACAGAACAGTTGATCCCTAGAAACATATTTACTAGAGCTTTTCAAGTGTGGTCATAACAACAAATGTAGCTAATCACATTTGTTAAAAAAAAAAAAGTAAATGAGATGGAAGGGAAAAAAATTCTTTCCTTAAGAGATTTCAGATTTCAGACAGAATCACTTTGCTTTATGGCTGTCAAAAAAATTAAAAGTGGTCCAATTCTGGCCAGCAATGGAAACTTTTTGGAAATACTTTTGTTTGGTGGAGGGAGGGGGCCAGGAAGTGGGGGCTGGAAATCACCAAAAGATTTTTAGCTCTTTTGTAGGGCTGTGTGAAGCTTCAAGTGGAGATTCAATTCGGAGGAGATTCGGCCTGATTCAGTGGCTGAATCTCTGAATACAAATCGAACCAGGGGACCAATTTAAAGGTCCGAATTGATTCAAAGCTCCCCAGATCTTCAGAAAAGATTCAGAGAGCTCTGATGATTCGGACAGTCCCCGGTGGCTGCAGTAGGGAGCTGCTGCTGACTCCCAGCTGGTAAGTACTAGAGGTGGGAGAGGAGGTCCTGGGGGAAGGGACCATGAGGGGACCCCTGCCAGCCTCCCCAACCCCTCTGCTC
>NW_017728949.1:14390050-14507885 GCF_001723895.1 Crocodylus porosus | reverse complement strand
CCCAGCTCCCAGTACTTTAAAAAAAAGCCCTGGTGCTCACTGGGTGCTGCCAGGTGGAGGGGGGGCATCCCTGCTGCCCCATGCTGTATGGGGGACTCTGCATGAGCCCCCTGAACCCCCCACTTCCCCAGCCCCACCGTGGGTGTCCTGCCCGGGCCAGCTTTGGCCCTTTAAGGAAAAAAAGAAAACCAAGAAAAGCCCTGGGACTCATCGTCCCCTGCCTGGCAGCACCCACTGATCTGGGGCTTTTTTTTTTAAACAAGTGCCAGAAGCTAGGGCAGCCATTGCCAAGCTGGAAGAAGGGTGAGGGATGGGCCTGGCCTGGCTGATTTGGAGATCCAACAGCAGCCGAATCTCCAAATCAGATTTGGGTGAATCAAATCGGGACAGTGATTCGAATCACTGAATCAAATCACTGTCCCCTGAATCAGCCGAATCCGAATCCAAAGTGAATCCTAGCTGCTTCGCACAGGCCTACCCTTCTGCTGAATAGCTCTAAGATCACATGAGAAGTAAATTGCTAAATCCACACAGTTAAATGCTGAAGTCCAGGCCTGCCACCCTTACTCCTGCTGAAATCAAGACTAGGACCTTTCTCTAGAACAGGAGTATCTCTAATCTTTTTATTCATGGAGTGAACATGATCAAGGGGTCACGGTGTTTGAAGTATGAGCAGATGGAGTGGCAACTATCTGCAGATCCCTTGCTCCTGAGCAGCGGAGTTCCCAGAGGATATGGAGTTAGCAAAAGTAGCTGCTGTTCCTCTGTCTCTGGAGCTCCTAGTTATGGAAGATGTTTTCAATCCACATTCAAATACACACTATCTTCTTAATTTGAAGGGCATTACAAAGCTATGCCCACAGCAGAGATGATAACCTGTAGCTCCTATAAAGTGCTTTTCATCAGCAGATTGCAAAATGCTGGGACATCAGCATTATTAATCCTGTTTCACAGATGGGGAAACCGAAATGAAGAGACTTGCCTCATGTCACCCACCAGAACAGAGGCAGAGATGAGAAGTGAAACCAGATTTCTGGAGTTGCAGTCTAGTCTCTCTAGCTGACTCTTTTGTATGCATGTAGGCAGGGTTTTACTTGTGGCCTGAGAGGCTGAGATTATCTGCCCCAAACTTACATAAGCAATAGAGTCCCTGTGTTTTGGTAGGGAGGAAAGTTTGTATCTGCCCCTAGTGCAAGGCTCCCTTAGATCTAGCCATTGAGATCCAGTTGTCTTGTTTTTTGCAATCCCAGGTGGTATAGTGGCATAAGCAATGAGCAGAGTTGGCAACTGTCCATAAATTTACAAACACTCCATAAATAACCAGGCTAAAAATGCTTGTCTGTAAAATGCATAAAAAAATCCCCAAACCTGTGCCATGTGTGAAAATATGAAGCCACCAGAGCTTATTGAAGCTCTCCAGTAGGAAGGAAATTGGACACAGTGTTGAAACACAGACCAAGTATGGCAGTACTGGCATCCAAACAGGAGCTCCCTGAAGGGAGCTCTTAGGGCTTTGTTGCTCATAGGACTCTTCATAGTTCCTTCCCCAACTCCCAGCCATGTGCTTTGACTGGTGCTGCCTCCCACCTGCCTGTAATACTGCTGTGTGGCAGGTAGGCAGACAATGTTCCTTCTTTGGGCCTCCATGCCAGGATGAAGGGATTAGGTATGGGGACAAGTAGAGGACCCCTGGGATGGGAACAACAGGATGTAAAACCATTGCTGCAATTAAGTAGAGTTGCCATCCCAAGGAAATTTTTTTACTGATAATCTGTAGACTTTTAATAACAGTAATAACAGCCAAACTTTTTTACTATGATTTAAACCTGCTTCTTGTCCAGGGGCTGACAGAAAGGATCACATTTACTTTATGTAAAAATATGTCAGTAATAAAAGTGTGGTTGCCAGTAAAAAGTTTGCAGATCATCAGTAAAAAACATTACCTTGGGCAATGAGCAGCAGTTCAGGACACCTGAGCTCTTATACCAAACTGCTCTGTGACCTTGGGCAAGTCATTTCCCCTCTATGTCCTCCCACTTCCTGTCTGTCATTTTAGAGTGAACAAGTTCATTGGAGCAGGGACTGTTTTATGAGGGAGCATCTGAGAGAGAGAGCGAGAGAGAGAGAGAATGTGTGTGTGTGTGTGTGTGCACGTGCGCACAAGGGGTCTTGATGGTTGCTGGGGCCTCTTAAGTTCCACTACAATAAAAATAAATAAGAATAATAGTTACTGCAGGGGCCCCTCTGCCATCTTAACCTGGCTATTAGCCCAGCTTTCTGCAAAAGCATTGCTTCATTACTGCTTTGTTTGAGCAGCAGACACTGAGAACAGAAATTGGGTCAGTGCCTGTGGAGAGCTTAACATGTGGGTGTCACTTGAGCATTAACTGGTAAAAGGCAGATGTCATGTTAAAGGAAAACAGAGGAGGTCTCCTCACTACTAAGTGGAAACTCTTCTTTAAAGCAAGAGTGAGAGTGGGCAGTGGGGTTTCTGTGTGTTCCTCATTTCCATCTAGATGTGAAGAACTACAGCAATAAACATTTACATCTCCACGTGCCACAGAGACATGACTGTTATCAGTAAAACATTCAGGCAGCTGAATGTTTGTTAAACAAATATCTGCATATATTTAGATACATACAAACACACACACGCATGCTATATTATATCTGTGGGTTTATGTACACCAGAGGTTCTGAAACTGGGGCAGGCAGAAAACTTTCAGATGATACACACAAGGAAGGAAAGGGAAAGGGGAACTACAATGGAAAAAAAAGGATAAAAAAATAGAAGTAAGTCTGCACTATTTGGAGAGGTTATAATGTGACTGTAGTGGCAAAATGTTACTTTTTTATTGTGCATAACAGAATCATAGAAATACACTGCAGTGTACAAATTTAGGAAAAGGTATATCCTCCCACAAAATTGGAGGATTCTGGAATATATACATATATGTTGAGCAGAAGGCAGGATAGAGATGCACTTTATAGACTAATTAATCAGAGATGCATCAGCTTTTGTGACCGAGAACTCACTTAATCAGGTGCTATGAAAGCGGATACATCCCTGATTCAGTTAGTCTGTAAGGTACATCTCTACCCTGACTTCAGACTAACACAGCTAACTACCCCCTTTTATATACTTACGTATGCATACATATACACCTGGGCACGTGTGTATAGGAAGATGAAAGCACATGAATATGTACACTCCTTTCTCATGTATTATGTATTTACATTTAGATTTATGCACTCGTTCACTTCATATATTACGGGAAAATTCTTCTTTATCTTTTTATATATAAAGATATCACTACCACCCATGAATACAGGACTACTACTTCACATTAGCAGTGTCTTTCTAGCAAAAAATGCAAAAAGAAATTTAAATAATATATACATTGGATTTTTATTTTACACTTGAACCAGAATATACAGATATGTGTATATTACATATACCCCCACACACTATGATAATTACACACATGCGTTATTATTATATATTAATATAAACACATTACATTTTGTGATTTAAACTTAGTGAATATACATTTTCATGAATAAACTGGATGTAAACTGAGAAGATTGTTTAGGGGAAATGGCTGCACACAGTCTGATAAACCTCTTCAGTCAGTGACAGTTAGGAACCATACAATCAGAAATTTATGAGCTACTCATTTGCAAGAGCAAAAATATAGGAAGCTATTAGCAAAAAACAGGAGTAGAAAAGATATGAAGTACTGTAGGCAGACTATTAGCTCATCAGGAGCTTAGCAGGGTTCAGACTTAAAGGTTCAAACAAGTCCAGTTTGCAGCTGGCAGTCCTAAACAAGACA
This sequence comes from Crocodylus porosus, assembly GCF_001723895.1. NCBI lineage: Eukaryota > Metazoa > Chordata > Crocodylia > Crocodylidae > Crocodylus > Crocodylus porosus. The sequence continues at coordinate 14,504,049 of NW_017728949.1, read as the reverse complement.
AGACAGCTGGTGTTGGGCTGAGTCATCCAAATAGTGATTTGGTACAAAATGTAGATTTAACTCATGCATTCAAGTGATGGAATACAAAATAGATCTTAGGACTGGATTCAAGAAAACATATATCTGGTTTTTACAGTATGACAACCTAGAAAAGACCATGGAAACCAATTTTCCAGAGCTTTCAAAGTTATGCATGTATGTTACATCAAGTTTGATTTCTAAGCCCTCACTTAGAAGTCAGTGCCTGTTCAACAAAAAGACTAAGCATTTGCTTTACTTGGAGAGAGAAATGAAGACAACAGGGCTTAAATGTAAGCCTAGGACTTAGTCAAAAGCTAAACAATAAATATGTGATTAAGCACTTCTCTTGAATAAGGATGAATTAAGCAACAGCTAAAGACAATCACAATTTAGCAAAGAATTTATGGAAACTTATTTTAATTTTTACTTCCTCCTGGAAACTGAACTCTTCACACCATAGTTCATATTTGTTCACTTTTTAGGTTTGAGGGGAATTTTTCTCCTCAATATAACTTTCTAAATTCCAGACAGAGAATGAAACTAAATATGAATAAAATCATCATCAGATCATGCTGGTCATCAGAATTCATTGTGGGTACTATTCATTCATTCATTAGAATAGCATATTTTCAGAAGAGAAACAACAAAATGAATCCAAGGTAGTATCCTTGGAGAACTATGAGATGGTTATCAGAATGTAGCATGAGCATTTTTAGAATCAGCTGTTGGTGCTACTATCTAATTTATTAAAGACATTAAATATTAAATGTACCCATGCAGAGGAAAGTCCTTTAGAATTGTTATAAAAATTGGATGAGTTTATAGTATTACTGCTTTTTTTTGCCAACACTGGACCATTATCTGCATGCTCTTGTTGTACAATGGGAGTATCACATGTGCAACAAGAAGAAACTCAGTCTAAATATTATCAAAGGATCTGGAAATAGATCCTCCTACCAAATATATTCTGACAAAGTTATGTTTAGCCTTCCTTGTCTTGTTTCCAGCTTTGGGAAAAACTGTAGGACAACCAACCAATCAGAATGACAAAACTTAAAAGAGTAAAATCATTGCTTGTGAATCCTTGGAAAAAACATGATTCACAGTTATTCAGCACATGGGCAATAACTGCTAGGCTACTCATATTTGTCAGGAAACGATTCCACTGAGGTTTAATAAACCACAAAAATAAAGATAAAATATTTTATAAGTGACTAGAATCCCAAGATAAATTCATTTCCTTGTTATTCAGTGCAGTCTGTTGTCTTATTGTTAAATTAATTTAAATAATACATGCCTACTATAGCAATATCCACAGCCTCAATCCTGCCAATATAGTCAGTCAATGGAATAACGCATGTGCATGAAGTTAAATGCAGGCATAACTGCATGAGAGACAAGACCTTAAGGGCACATCTACACCACCTCCCTGCTATAGCTGGAATCACTGATGAGAGGTGTGTCCTGCCCCCTTGTCCCTACTTCATTTATGCCAAATCCTGCCCTCCCAGCAGGGCCTCCACACTGCTATGCACACTCCCAGGGAGGGGGGCATGGAGGGGACATGTGGCCCCAAAGAGAGGGGCATGGGGTAAGAGGGGGATGCGGGTTGCTCACTGCTGGCTCGGGGCTCTGAGCCCTGCTGTCCTCACCCTGGGGCCTTTGGGGCCCAGCAGGCAGGACCTGGCACAAGAGGGTGGAGCAGAGCAGGGAGGCTCTGTGTCCTGCTTTTGCATTTTGAAAAGGTGGCCACCCCTAACTCTGAGACGGTTACCTGGATTTACAACTGGGATTCGGCACCTGCTGTGTAGATGGGAGGGCAGGACGTGATAATCTGCAATAATCCTAGGTGTGGCAAGGAGGCAGTGTTTTTTTAACTATCAAAAGGAGTTGGGAGAGAGTATGTTGTGGTAGCTAAGGCCTGATTCTCATAAGACTCATGAACCTTTGAATGCTGTTCCTGGCTCAGCGGCTAATTTACTGCATGAATTTATGTAGTCATTTCACCTCTCTGCCTCTGTTCCCCTCTCACATTTAAATCAGCCTCATCTATCCAAACAAGGTTTTGTGGGCAGGGACTGCTTTGTGTTGGGCATCCATACAGTGCTTCAGACAATTGGGTGCTAATCTCTCTTGGGGCCTTTAGGCACTAAAGGAATACAAAATTTGAAAAATTATAGAATAGATCACATAGGATTATGCTGTATTTAAAATTAGTGTAATTCCTCACTTAATTTAAGTCAGGTGTAGTATATCGCCCAGAAAGCATATATGCATAGGTAATATACTAATAGGATCTCTGGCGTTGTGGTATGCAGGCAGTCAGACTAGATAATCATAACAGTTTTCTCTGACCTTAAAAGTCTATGCACTCCTAGTTTCAAATACTCTGGAAAAGTCCCAGCTATCATCCAGTCAACTCTGCATATTTACTGAACTGCACTTCAGAGACAGTTATAATCAAGTGAGCAGACTAGACAGGCAATCAACACCACCATTTTGCAAACTGTATTAAACATTCCTTTGTCCACAGCATGCTAAATAGATCTGAATAAGACAATGCATGTTTGCACAGAAGTGTCAGGGACTTGTGGTGTTTATTGTGGGTCAGATTGTATTACACATGCACAGGGATTCTGCTTAGTTCAGCTGATTTCCATGCAACTGTTTTTTGTACAAGATACTACCCATTGTACAGAAGGGGAAACTTGCTATGGCCCTGTGTATGCTATGGCACCAATATGGAATTGTCTGTTACATAAAAATGGTGGGTGGGAGTCTGGGGACTTCAGTGAAGGTGAGCTGATCTACACTAAGATAGGATTTGCCCCATTGACTTAAACCTTGTACGTTTCACACCAACTCAAGATCTGGCCCACTGGCTCAATTAAAAACTATCACCAGCTGGGGATCTGATCTGGTCCCACTTCTGGGAGCAAAATGTTCTGAAGTCATGAGAGGTTAGTAACATGCAACTGTGATTCACCATACTTAGTCAGACCCTGGTGGTTATCAAAAAGCTGCACCTGCTAGGGTGGTGACAGCTCATTTTTGACTCAGCTTGTCAGATTTCTGACCTAATTCAGAAGGGTGCGGTCAGTAAAGCCACATTCTTAAAATGTTGCCTCTCAGCAAAAGAAGGTGTGGCAAACTACCCATTTTCTTTTTGCAAGTGTTCCTGACATTGATTCAGGCTAGAAGTCTCCCACATGTCAGAAAACACGATATGGTGGGCAGAGGCATGAGTACAATTCTTATTTATACTGGGCATGTCTAGGTAATGCGCATTAAATCTAGTACCTTCAGGCATCTATACACATACTCTGGGGATGGGAGGAGGGAAGGGTGCTTTAGTTAACGAGAGCTGCTCTAATTAGAGCACCCGCAGCGTCACATGTATTCAGCATCCCATACTTCAGAATGTGCCCCCTAAGATTTGTGCATGGGATGAGGGTGGCCTATGGACTCAGGGCCAGGGCCTGCACCAGCTTCTTCCTGGTGTGGGGGCTAGACCAGGGCTGCGCTCTGGGTGGGTAGGGGCAGGGCAGGACAGGCAATGGCAGCACTGGGAGGGGGGGCTATGGGGAATTTTGGGGTGATTCTAGCCCACCCCATAGCTCCCCCTCCCAGCACTGCCACTGCCTGCCCCACCCCACCTCTGCCCACCCCAATCTGGCCTATTTTACCCACCGGGAGGAGGCCGGTGCAGCCTCTGGCGCCAAGCCCAGCCTGCCCTTGCCCTGCACACAAATCCAGGGGGCACAGGTCTCCCATGCCTGCCCTGGGGGTACACACAGCAGCGGTGAGCTGCCTCCCCATGCCACCCCACACACTCTCCCGGACAAGCCGCCTGTGGCTCCATCCCACACTCTGCCCCACCCCAGCTGGGCAGCACCTGCCGCAGCCCCAGCCCCACCCCATTTCCTCCCTCACCATAGGGGCCTCAATCTGCCCACCCCCCTTTGCCATTTCCCCTGCACAGACTTGCTGGCTGGACACTGCTTCCCAAGATGCTGGGCTGGGCTGGGCTGCACGCATGCACACAGTATTTATCAGTGACATTATCACCAATAATGTCAATTTTCCTTTTATCAGTGTTGATCCAGTATGGACCAATATATCAGTGCACCTCTACCCAGGTCAATCCATCCTGACAGCATGGTGCCATTTTCCATGCAAGAACAACCATTCATGAAAAAGGAAATGTTTCTTCCTGTAAAAATTCTTCCTGTAAAGTTCTCAGTGGAAAAGAGTCCTCTTCAAGTCACTTTCTGTAAAGAAATGCAGCCCTACCTACTGTGAAATTATGCCATTTAAGTTAAAAAAAACCCCCAAAACCTAGATCTCATACTGCTAAACTTGGTACCCAACTAGTCGTTATTTTCTAACTGTAATAGAGAAGAAACTGACCCACAGGCCCAGCACACTCCATAACTTCTCAACATGGGGACATCACATGGTAACTTGTAGAGGGAAGGAAATAAAAAGGTCTAATGGAAAAACTGAAAGAACTTCTCTAAGAATCATTCAGATTTATTGAAAGGATTCCATGACAACCTGAGTCGTCATCTTTACAAATGTCTTCTAAACTTGTGTTATCACATGGAGAGGGAAATCTCACTCAAGGTGAGGGGAAAAGCAGGTACATCAGACCTGGTATTTTCATGTGTAATTATTATTCAGCACATAGGAGCACACTGTAAGACACAAAACAAGGTCTTGGTTCTCTACTGCCAAGCACTTTGTACAGTTAATTACTCCAGTAAAGAGTGAGTCCACAACCTTTGCTGAGGTGCAAATGACCACCCAAGTGGAAGATCAAACAAGTCAGGTTCCAACACATCCTGACTCTGGTGATCTTCAGTGCTGAAGGGTGAAGTGAAGAATGAATATATACACCCTCCCTTCACAACAAACTATTCACATACTAATAGGACTTCCAGTTACTGTTTATCTTTAAAGCTACAGAGATCCTGGATGACCAGCCCTAAATATTTAAAAACAAAAGTGTCAGAATTCAAAAGAACTTGCATGTGTCTTTAAATCATCTGACAAAAGGCAGCACACACATTTTCATGCTTTCACTTTCTGCCCATGAGGACAAAAGTCTTACTTTTTTAAAAGGAAAGCTGGGTATCAATACATTGCATATTGATGTAATTCCAACAGCTGACACTTAAAAAAACCAACCAAAACAACAGTCATGAAATTACTGACAGAGTCATGGGAACAACAACACTGGAGAGTCTTCGAGAAAACTGACCATCTTCACACCTGCAGCTGCCTCTCCCTATGTTGCCAACTTGAATGTTATAATAAACAGAGAAATCAGAATGACAGTACAGTAAATCCAGAGAATAACACGGACAAAGGCCTTAACTGTGATGAGTATCAAAGACAGCAAGATATTTTCAAAGAGGATATAGGTGTTGAGGAGGCTATAAAGGATTCATTGACCCAGATGAGGACAGGTAATGAGCGAGAACTTAAAAGGGGAAAAAGACTGTTTGTCCAACTGTCCCTTTCCTGTCCAACAATTGTGCGCATCTTTATGTCAAAGTACTGCACTTGGGCTATTAGTCAGAAAGGACACCTAAATAAATATCAAACCAGTAAAATTTGACCTAACACATATGAAATGAACAACACTGTTTCCAATTTCTTTATATGGCAGCTGAAAACATAAGGGATTTTTGTTTTGTTTTTTAAGATTTCCCCTGTCATATGTGCAATCCAAATATTGCAGCACTATGCCAGTACTTAACACCCTGAAAGTGAAATCAGTTAGAAACTGATGGCAACAAAAGCCAGAGCAAAAAGGTTGTTTTCATGGACCCAAGGGAAAAAGAGGTAGAAAACACACAACAAGAAGCAAATTGGATTGTAAATATCCTCCTTTTTACAGTGCTCATCTTCTTTAGCCACCTAAAACAAAGTGAAAATCATGCAGAATTATCTAGGTAGAGATACAGATATTTACTTAAATATTTTATCCCATATTCTCAGCTAGTATAAGAAACATGGTTCCACCAAAATCAGTGACCTTTTATTTTAAGCAAAGCCAAGTAGATAATTGTTCCTGTTAAAGGAAATTGCTGTTAATCATTTAACATTTCTCTCTGCTTAGCTTTGGTTGTTAACCTATTAAAAGCCACCTTTGTAAGAAGAATCGTTTGAGGTCACAAAACATTATCTCCAATGTACTGGTACAATGCATGACACTGCATGTGAGATTGCACTTATGCATACTATTAAAATATTGCATATTAAATCTGGCCTAAGCCCTGCATCAGGTTCCATTAACAGCATCATTCATCAGCTTGTTTCAGTGGGCTACATCAGCCCAGGCTTTTGTGTGAATGGACATGGATGCAATATTGGGCATCATTACTAAACCCTGAACTAGACTGGGAACTGACAAGGGTGGTAACTGTGCCTTCTTGTGTGCTGCGATAGCACCAAATGCGGAGGGCCTCTGATCTTGATTTAAGCCTTTTGGTTGCTGCTTCCATATACCAACAATAAATCTTGATTTACAAGATGGATGTCCAGGTTGACTTGCAGATTAAATAAGTTTAAAGAGATCAGGATTCATAATTTATGGAATCACATCTTTTATTAATAGCTAAACAAGAAGTGCTGGGCACCACACACATCCTAGTAATAAATGGGGTCCTTGTTCTCAATATTGTACAGAATAAATCTGATCTGAGATAGCACCCTCTAAAGTTCCCCTAAGGAAGAGTCTGATGGCAATGAATTCATTAACGCAGTAAATATAGGCCCATTTATACGTACTACTGGTGTCTTGTGGAATGTGCAGAACATCTTGTTTTCTCATATATTCAACATTGATATACAAACCCCCTTCCCATATGGATGAGATAACTTAGTTTTTATTGGAAATGGCTGAAGCACTTGATATGCAGGGGTACTGCTAAAAGTATCTCAATAATCAGGCCAAAATTATGAGAGGCATGGGTTAAGTGTGATGTCTCAAGCAAGTCCCTTCCCCCCTCCAAAACAGAATGCATCATCGCAGAGTCAGAAGCTGACAAAAAACACTGCAGCAAATAATGCATAGAAAAGTGGTCAAGCAAAATCATCAAGACATAATATACTTAATTTTGTGCTTCTCTGTCATTTTGATTCCCTCCTCCACCCCATGCTAAAGTCAGACAGCTGGAACGTGATGTAATCTAGAGACTGATCAGCAACAGCACATACTTAGCTGTGCACATCTGGCATACAGGTGCTTTTCTTGGTAACTATATCATCTGTTAAAAAATACCTGGGGTTAATAGGAAAACGTACTTGTCCCATGAATAATTCCCAGGAACCTGTGAAATACCCCAGATTTCATGCAAGCTGTCTTTGCTTTTTAATGGGCAGTACTGCTGTCAGTCAGAAGCCAAATTGTTTTATAGGTGGTATCATCCACAGATTTTAATTGTTAGTTACTGTCTCTCAATTTAGCTTCATCCATTTATAGATGCATATTAAAAAACAGGTTGTGAGTCTTTCTTAATACTTTGGCTGTGTCAATTCCAAATGAGACTGTGACTACTTTGTGCAAGGATGAATACGTATCTTTTTCTTCAGCAATCCCTCACAGTCAAGGATACTTGTCTTCCATGATTGCCTTACCTGTGAGTCTGAAGATGGCTGACGTGGCCAATCTGGGATTGACAGACTCTGTTAGAACATGGGTATGTGTTTCCACGCAGGTGGGTGGCTCAAATTCTTTATTCAGTCCATGACACTTTCTGCCACTCCCACTTCCCCATATCCTTTTGTTGTTGTAAGGTTTCAAAGTATTAAGCTCCTTCCAGCAGGCTCTTTCTTCATTTTGGGCAGTCCTGGGTGATAGTCTCACGTGAGTTAATGTTGATGTTCCATTTTTTTTCCAAGCTAACCTTGAGGACATCCTTGAAGCACTTTCTCTGCCCTCCTCTTGAGCCTACCTCTTGACCAAGCTGGGAGAATAAAACTTTTTTGGGAGTCTGGAGTCAGACATCTGGATGATAGGGGCAGCCCATAGAAGTTGATGTCAGAAGATCACTGCCTTGATACACATAGTGTTTGCTTATGAGAGGGCGCTAACATTAGTGTCTGTCTTCCCACTGGATTCAAAGAATCTTCCACAGGCAGCATTGATGGTACTTCTCTGACTTAAGGTGTCTCCTGTATGTTGGCCACATCTCACCTCTGTACAGTAAGGTGGGGTTACAGCTGCTTGATAAACCATGAGCTTGGTTTCGGATCTGATGTCGCAATCTTTGAACACCTTTTTCTTTAGGTGTCTGAAGACTGCACTTGTACGTTTGAGGCGATTTTGGATTTCTACATTAATGCCAGCCTTCTATGAGAGATGGCTTCCAAGATATGGGAAATACTCAATAATTTACAGAGTCTCACCATGAATCTAAATTACCAGAACTGGCGACTGCTCACTAAGAGCTTGTTGATGGAGTACCTTAGTCTTCTGAATGTTAAACGTTAGACCCATTGTATGCCTCAGTAAAGGTGCTGATGATTGCCTGAAGGTCTGCTTCCAAGTGAGGACACACTACAGCATCATCAGCATATCGATGATTGAGGTCAGGGTGGTCTTGGTTTTAGCTTAGAGTTGGCTGAAATTAAACAGTTTACCACCCATCCTGTAGTTTATCTCTATTCCAATTGGAAGCTTGTTGTAGCATCATGGTAAGGAATATCAGGAAGAGTGTTGGATTGATGATGCAGCCTTGCTTAACTCCCATCTTAACCTCAAAGGGATCTGTGATAGATCCATTACTAAAAACCACTGCTTGTATACTGTCATGGAGCAGGCAAAGAAAGGTGACAAATTTTGGTAGGCATCCATACTTCAGAAGGATCTTTCCCAGCATTCTTAGTTGACAGAATTGAAGGTTTTTGTGAAGTCAAAGAAGGCCATATAGACAGGTCATACTGTTCAAGTTGTTTGTGCCTCTTGATGCCCTAAACCCACAATGAGATTCTGGGAGGAGCTCTTCAGCACTTAGGAGACAATTCAGAAGGGCAATTATCTTTCCTGTGGACAGCAAGGCAATCCATCTGTTATCTCCACAGTTGGGCCTGTCTCCTTTCTTGAAGATTATCACAATCATGGTGTCCCTGAGATCATCTGGGATTTCCTCATTATTCCAAATCTTTAAGATTAAAGACATGGAACTGTGATGTGAGCTCCTTTCCCCACTGTTTGAAGATTTCAATGGGGATTACATCAGCTACAGATGCTTTGTCATTCTTTATCTAGTTGATGGCTTTCTTTACCTCAGCAAGGGCTGGTGGATTCCAAGATCATTTCTGATTGTGTGTGTTGGGATGGAGTTGAGAACACTCTCATCAACAACAGAGTCTTGATTGAGATGGTCTTCAAAATGCTCCTTCCAATGGGTGTTGCTGGCTCACCTTTCCTTGATCAGGTCTCCTCCTTCCTTAGGTCTCAGGAGGGTTGGTCCCTGAGTGCTTGGACCGTAGATGGCTTTGGTAGCATTGAAAAAAAACCATGCATATTGTGGATGTCAGTGAGACGTTCAGTCTCCTTCAATTTGTCTTGCCACCATCCATTCTTCATATCATGGATCCTTCTTTGGACCTATGCCTTGGCTTGTTGGTGATTCTTTTGCTTGGAGTTGATGTCATTCTGCCAAGGACAAAAGGTCTTGTACTGACAGTTGATCAACTCTTGGATCTCCCAGTCATTCTCATTAACCCAGTCTTGATGCTGCCTGGTAGAGAATCCAAGTGTATCTTTTCAGGCACTGACGACAGGAAGGCACCCCATGTGCTGCCAGCATTTTCCCATTGTTGATTGGATTTGCCAGTTTTTCATTAAGGCACTGATGGAAGAGGTCCCACTTGATTAAGTCCTTGAGTCCTTCAACACTGATATTACATTTAGCCATTGTTTGGGAGCCAGTTTGAGTGACACAACTGAGTTGGTGATCAGTCCAATAACTGTTAGCTCCTAGCATGCCTTTGGTGATGCAGAATTCTTTTCAATCACAGGCATTAACAATGATACAGTCAGTTAGGTGCCAATGCTTAAATCATGGGTGTTGCCATGATGTCTTCTGCATGTTTTTCTGGCAAAAAACACCAACATGTTGGTGACGCTGAGTCCATGTTTCACACATTTGGTCAAGAGGAGGAGTTCTTGCCTCAGATTGCTTCTGGTCGAGTACCCTGAGCCTGTATTAGGGGATGGGGGTTAACAGTCTTACCATATAAAGTAAAGGAGGAACAAGATGCAGCATACAAGCATTATGACTACACTCATGTTTGGCATGAGTTTAAATAGTTCTGTGTCAGGATTTGAGTATGCATGAATGTTAGCATGCATAAATGGACTCCATCTACTTTCTTCTCCACCCATCTTATTCTGATTTACATGCTTCAGTACTGCTACCCAAAACAGCAATCTTGTTCTTGACCTTCCTTCCTCCCAGAGCTACAGCCACATCTTCCCCATCCCCCCCCCCACAACCATATGCATTAAAATAAAACAGAGGGTACCACGGGGGGGGGGGCGGGGGGAGTTTTAGTCTTTGGAACACTGCTAAAAAACAAGGTGGGTGGGTATAGCTGGAGAGAAAACTATACATGGTCCTCGAGAGTTTGGAAACTGTTGCTTTTTCCTGCTCCAACTCCTCATTAGCAGCTTCTGGCTTTTGGCCATTTCCAGCCTTGCTTTTAGTGATGTGATGCCAATATTTTAACAAAGAACTCACACAAAAATGTCCCGTCCTTTAGTCTGTGATATACCCCCTGCCCCAAAGATGCACATGCTTGTAAAGCAGAGGAGTGAGGGGGATGGGAATTTGAATAGGAAAAAACAAATTAACAAAGCATAATTCTTTCTAACAACAGTAACTATGCAAGGAAGTAGTACCTCAGAGTAAAGACACAGCCAGTACCCTTCTGAAAAAGTGCGTGCTCTTACACTCCCATCAAATAAACAAAAAAAGCCCCACAGTCCAAGTAAATGGATAACTTGGGGCAGTTTATGTACTAACTACCAAGTCATGCCAGATGCAGAAATCCCTACTTCTGCCTCCCACTCTGCCTATGGTTCCATAACCATTTCTACCATAGTTCGAATGAAACAAGCAATCTGGTCCAACCCAAAAGGAACTCCTTTTTTAGATGTATTTTGTGACCTCCAAGGGCAAGTCCCCCCTAGCAAGGATAATTTATCCAAAAACTTCAGTCAGCAGTACAGAAACCATCTCAGCTTTCAGATCCAGATCCTAAGATAGCATCAATTAGAATTGCTGTCCAATCAGCAGAGCTGGAGACATCAGAAGAGCATGCAGATTTTCATTTCAGGATTTGATTTTCCACTCAGACCTTTTAAGCTTTCCTGCATTTTACAATTACGGGCCCTAATTGTGCAAATGCTTCAACATGTGCTTAACTTTTGGGTTGTCATCAACCTCATCTCCTTCAGGTAGCATTACACATGTGCATGAGGCTAAGGGCATGTAAGAATTCATAGGATCAGGGCCTAAACAATGAAATCTAAATGAAAAATAAGGGCTATGAACCTCTCAGACTGCAACTGATCACAAAACCAAAAAAAATCCCTTTTCAGAGGTAAGAATTAGAGTTGGTTGGACAGAATTTAGAAACTGCAGCAAGTGGGTGAAAGGGAAAGCCAGGATAAGGAGGCTTTTATTTATGGATATTGTAATTCCAACAGTCCAGTGCCAGCAGCCCCTGGGGTTGAAGGTCTCGTGGTGCTACCAGGGTGGATATTGGATTTATTATAAAAAAAAAAATTTACATGCACACCCTTCTTTTTTCAATAAACCACTTATTTTGGTAACTTTAATTAAAAATGCAAACAGTACCTTTGTGCTGAGGAAGTGCCATAAAAACAGCAAAAGAAAGGTGTACCACCCTTCCTCTCCCCCAGTCTACCCACTACATACACACAAAACCAGTTTAGGAAATTGTTGGGTTTTTTTACATCAAGTCACTCATGACATTTTGAGTGGAGTTGGTTGACAGCTTGGAAAAAGCATATAATCTCATAAATCCGGATATCAAAAATCTGGAATTCTCAAAAATCCAGCACTTTTAAAAAATACAGTACATCAGGGAGTAGCAGCAGCCAGTCCCAAAGCAGCAGAAGGAGAACCTTGCACATGATGGCTGCTGCCTCCATCCACCACCCCACGCTACCATTCCACTTGCAGCTGCTGCTCCAGGACCAGCTGCTGCTACCCTAATGCAGCAGGTCCCAGGCTGTAATTCAGTCACAAAAATCATGCATTTCACCTACATATATAACATACGAGGTTCACTGGATCCAAGTCCTGTTTGCACTTAGATCCTTTTTAGACTGCTCTGGGAGGCTGAAGGGATATGAAGTGTCAATGCTGTGTGCTCACTTTAAAACATCTTGTTATGCAGTCAAAGAACTGTAAAAAGGGGCTTTAGCATAAAGAAGAATTTAAAATTTAGGCTAGAGTTTAAAAATAATAAAGAAATAGAAAAAAAAAAATAAGGAGACAGAGAAAGTACAGAAACACAAGGCCATGAGAGAGGCACTTCACAAGCATAAGTGGAAACCCTTGTTGGCATTTCACTAGATCCCAACAGAAATAATGCTAGCCCAAACTTGTCATTTCCAGCTACAGTTCTGTTTTGCAGCTCCTATTGGCCAGAAAGAGTTGGAAGCAAGAAAGGATCATGATTTTTCCATGAGCAAAAGAGATTTTTTTTTAAAGAGATATTTATCACTGTTTTCTTTCCAGCACAGTTTAGGTGTGGGTGAGCCCACACCCCGCCCCAGTAGACATGATTTAACCAAAATCAGCTTTTCTTGACAGTGAACAGGACATGCTAAGACAAAAAACAGGAATGGAGGGAAGAGAAGGACTAGATCTAATGAAGTGAGAGGGGCTGTCCAGGAAGGGGCTGCTCTTGAACTTACTGCGTGTTCCCTCTGAATTGTATGTTATATGTTATATGGTGCTATTAATGGGAGTGCAAGCATACAGGAGAGCTTTGAGACATGCACCAAGGATATTTTCCATGGGATCTGATTATGGGCAGATAACTCCTTCAAGATATAAAAAGCCTGAGGTAAATTAGATTATAGGATTTATTCTAGTCTGTAAAAAATGTTTGGAGCAGGGGGTAGTTTGGCGATAGTGAAAAAGGGTAACTGTTCAGGAATGAGAGGCTCTAAGGGATATTTTTAATGGTTTCCCAGCTGTAAGAGACATAATTGTGGCTTTTCTTCATCTGTAAGACTTCAATAACGGATGGCTGATAAGGGTTCATACCAGCAAAGGCAGAAAAAACCACAAGCCAAGTGTATCTGGTTTCACTCTGTCCTTACCCACAGCATTAGATCTGATTTGGCCTTTTCTTCCATTTCCATGATTATCTGAATTCCTTTCTCTGCTGCTTCCTCCCTCCTGATGTCCTGCAGACAAACTCTGTGCCTTTTCTCAAGAACAGAGGAAGTTGCTTTGCTCCCTGGGTCCTTTTAGGGCCATGTTTTTAAACAAAGCAGGTACCCAAATTGTCATTGTAATGCTGGAAGACAGGCGTCAGACTGGAGAATTGTACATACCAATAGCATCTACTTGCATAGTTGCATATTTCTGATCCAGAGTGGCAGGAACTACCCCACCACAAATCAGGGGACAAGAGTTTTGCGCCTGGCTCCCCTACTGCTCTGTGTGTCATAATTAGGTCAGTTTTAAAGTATTTTTCTTTTAGCCTTTTCTCCCTTGTAATATAACTTAAGCCAAAGTTTCAGCATGAAAAATTTCAAGCCAAAATAGCCCTAAAATGGTTTTAAAGAATTTTAAAGGTGTTGAAAGGAGATTCACCCAATTAATTTTCTTTCATAAACAGTTTTGTCTGACACTGACATTTTTTAAACAAAGTTTCTTGAAAAAAATTCTCCAACCATCTCTAGTTTTCTATATATATTCAGAAACTACTCAAAATTTCACCAAGCCGTTTACTGCCGTAGAAGCATAACAGTGTCCTTGAAGGGAAAGAATGGAGGGAAAGAAACCAAATACATTTGATTTTGCTTTGAAGTCACTAAGATTCTAGGTGGGGTATAGCTGAAATAGAAAAATGTCATAACTGTGTTATAGAGACAATTACCATTTTATTTATCATTCAGAACTGAGTATTTTCTGAAAAGTATTTTGCCTTGTGGAAATTGTCCTGTTTCTGGAAATTGTCCTGTTTCTCAACTTTATATGTTAAATTTCTTTGTCACTTTTTGGCATTTGGGGTTGTTTACGTGGCCAATTAGTCAGCTTAGCCAGAAGAGCTGTTTTACATTGCTTCTGCAAGCTAGATCAGTAGACAGTGACATTAAAGGTTGCTACCTTGGATGCCAAGCAACAGCTCTGAGGTTACAGCACCCCATCTACACACTGGAGTGGTGTGTCTGCTTAGGCACAAGGTTGACTGTCCAGAGGCTGCAAGTTTGAAGACACAGCAGAAGTGCTCATGGTGCGGCCTGTCAGATTCCAATGAATGTGTGAGTTTGGCTAAATACCTTGTTAAAAGGACATAAAGAAGCACCTTGTCTGCCCGTTGTTGTTTATAGGTGACTTGCTCTCATAAATGGCCTCATGTCTGTCTAGTCTACACAGAAAGGCATCTAGTCCTAAGGATGCTCCCTATATCTGTCTAATGGAGGGAAAGAGGGCTCAGATGTGTTCCCAATCCACAGAGGATCTAGATCTGTCACAGTTCTAACTCTAATGCCTGTGAAGACTCATGCTTTCAGCTCCTGAGGGCTTTAATGACAACCAAATAACAGCCATCAAGTAAAAGGAGGTTTACATATGATTCCAGTTGCTTTTGGCCTCACCTAGTTGGGAAAAGCTTCTGCCCACATGGAAGTAGGTCACCCATTGAACAGTCACAGCAAGCATTACTGGTCTTTTTCTGCCCATTCTTGTATTAGAGAAATAACACTGTGCACAAAAACAGGAATGGTCAAGGGCCAAGGCTACATACTCCCAGGGAGTGAGGTTTTTGACAGTATTTCCACATGTAAGATAGGCATCTTCATGCCTTGCTGCATCAGGGCCTCAAGGGGAGCCACAAGGTTGCGGAAAGGCTCTTCTCTTGAGGAACAGTGCAGCTGAGGATTGCAGGACGAGGCTTCCCTAGGCAGAGACATAACTGTAGCACTCTGTGGCAAGGGATGCCTAACACTTGCATCCTTCCACCAAGGTCTCTTTGGCTGTGGTAGGGGTTCAGGCTGCTGGTGTCCCTTCTGAATTAGGGCCTGGGGCTAGTGACCCACTTGTTATGCTGTTGTCCCCAGCTTTGGAGCCCTTAGGGGAAACTCCCCAAACCATTGCCAGAGACCCAGAAAGGACCCCAGAAAAGTCAGAGCAGCAGGGATGAAGTCATGAGAAAGAAGCAGTTTGTAAAAGGATATGCCAGCTTTTACATTATCAATATATATGCTCGAAGTCTTCAATTTTTCTTCCCAGAAGTGTTATCATGTCTCAGGTAAGCCCATGGTCTTCACTGAGGCCAAGCTAAAACTTGTGCCCAACTCCCCCCAACACTTAGTACATTCTTCTAAAACCACTTACCTCATTTGCACACACAGAGCAGTTTTCCCCCATGTTCTTCAATCATATTACCTCCTTTAGCATGAGTCCTCCCACTCTCAGAAACTTCTGAGGAAATTGGTCAATAGGACCCAGTTGTTTAGATTTCCCTTCCACACCCACACATGCACAAGGTGAGGCAGTTTTTTTGGTGGTGAACACCTATTACAAACCATCCTTATTTCTTTCTTGGCTTCCAACATCCGGGGGGCAGACCAGCATTTTACTGTACAGTTCAACTGATCCCATGGTAAAGAGATTAGTGTATCCTCGATTTATCTGTTCCCCAATGTTCCTGAAGCATACAGGAATGAATTCCATCCTACTCATGCTAACACCTGCTCACAGGTGTTAGTCTGTAGGGAACATGTTACCCTAGTCTGAGATAGCCTGTCTAATTCATATCACCAGTATATTTAGCTGGATGTGGCAATGCCAAGCTAAGCTAAAGCACAAGGCTAAGTAAATTAGCACAACATCCTTCCTTAGGTGCACACATCATACGCTTCCTAAAACCTACTTGCTGTGCATACTCAGATGGAGATTTTGAAAAACTAAGTCAAGATAAAATTAATATCCTTCAGTACCCTCCTTTTCAATAAGCGCTATTTCCATACCAGATTTCAGATTCAACCATTGGCTGTTGCAGCTGTCAAGATGTTCAAAATGTGGTTGGAAGATGTTTTTACCATTGAGAAGAGTGTATGTTTTCCACTCTACTTGCACTCAAAGCCAGCTGAACCATTTTTGCTCAAACATAAAACACAAAAACAAACAAAAAATATCACCTTCAGGCATGGAAAATTTCAGCCCAGAGAACATGAATTTCAGCCCATACATGAATTTCAGAAAGTTACAAGCAGATGAAAACACACAGTTAGGATGAATCGGTTATGCAACCTGCCTGTTGATAGCGTTATTCTGATATAGTACATGCCTATGGGAAGCAATCACCAACATGATAGAAAGATGTGATTGCCACCCTCATAGCCAACTCATCGAGAACTGAACTGGGAAACTGCTGGAGATATTTAAAACACACACACACTTGTGCGCACCACTAGAACTTGAGCTAATGAGTTAGAATCTATAGAGAATGGCTGTAACAGGTCTACAACCTCTGTGGATCACGCACAAGTGCACCTGGAGCTAGAGCTAGCTGAAACTCAGAATTTCCATTTCAAGACAAATTTCAATATTTTGAAATTTGTTCCAAGTAGGAACAAAATATTTTTCAACTTTCCTATCAAATTCAATTTCTGTGAAAAACAATGTTGGAACTTTAAAAACTTCATATTTGAATTTTGAAATTTTAATCCCGGCATTTAAACATTTTGCTTGAGATGTCAGTTTTCTATGCTTTAAATAATTTATTATTTGTAAATGATTTCATTGAATGCCTGTAGTAGTGACGAACATATCAGAATATGACAATGAAACAGATTTAATATTTTATCTTATTTCAAAAACCATTAAGGGCAGCTGGTATGTAGTTCTAATGTGAACATAAATCTCCTTTTCTAGGTCAAAGTGTCTTTTTTGTGTTGCAATTAAACTGGCACAAATAAATGAAATATTTTATGCCATATAAGTAATGATAGTTGTATAAAAATTAAAAAATTAAAACAATTTTGGATTTCTGAAATAAAATGTCAAGGTTCTTTAAACAAAAAAATTCTGAAATGACAATTTCTCCATTTCAAAATGATTTTTCTTAGGAAGTTTGCACTGAAATCAAATCACGTTTATGAATATACCTGGCATAATTAAAACAATTTTTCCTGATTAAAAACTGGTCAGATGAAAATGTTCTGACCAGTTCTATGTGTTACATACACTGACTCAGTGTGATAGTGACTCCTGAATTGGTGGAAGTTCCACGTATTTGTAGGGAGCTAAATTATTTCTCTGTATGCCTGAAGAGAGCGTTTCATCCTCGTTCATTAGAGCTCCACTATGACTGCCCTGTGCAATCTCATAAAAGAGAAAAAGCCTCCACAGAGCTTTAAACCTTTTGCCAGTCTAGACACTGGGTCTAAAACTTGGGCTGTATGTCTACTAGTCCCTGTAAGTATGTGGGTGATAACAAAGAATAGGCAGATCAGAGTCTCCCCTGGCTGGAGGTAAGGTGGGGTGTGTGTTGGGCTTGCCATTGTAGCATGTCCCCAAAGAGCAGAAGAGGAGCGGTAGGTCTGTTGTGAAGATAGGGAATGTGTGCAAGGGATAGCCCTTGACTCCAGCTATCCTCAGTCTGGATCATACCAAGCTGAACATTAGTTCTGTGAGGTCAGCTTTGTGGGACTTCTGTCTCATAACACCAACTGGTCCTATCTCATCATACACATAATGAAAACACTGGAACCAGCACTTTCCTCTGCCAGATCTATTCCTGTCCCTCTGCAGTAATGCTCTTCTTCCCCACACTGCTACAGGATGGAGGTCCCTATCCTCCTCTTTCCTCCAAGCTGGTCTACAGTCACACTTAGGAGCAGAAATGGTTTAAGGTACATACAGGCTTTCTAGGTTGAACCTAAGAAGACTTTTGGGGTCATATAACTACATCAGACTCTGGGCTTTCTTCAAATAAATGAAGTCTCTAGGCCTCACAGTTAACAACTGAAAATGTGAACCTAGCATAATGGCTGCATTGATGCCTGCCTGAATCTGCAGTGACCCTTTAGTTACCTGGCTCAGTGTTGAATATCCCCATTTAGCTCACTGATGTGTAGACAAAACAAGAGGTGTGTGTGCACAACACTTAAAAGTGGGCTAAATACTTTTGCGCTGCTTTAATGGTGTCAGTGTTTGCACACCTCGCTGGTGTATTGCGCATTCATTCCAGCTATTGTAGAAAATTCGGCGATGTAATGCACCTTAAATGACTTGGGGTGTGGCAAACTAAAACTCCTTTGAGGAGTTTTATTTTGCTGCCCCTACAGCCACGGAGTAAAGTACAGGGCTTCAAGCAGCTCTGCGGCTCTGCAGGAAGCCCTGCAGGCAGCCTGGCAGCAGCCCAGGAAAGCAGGCTCCACACAAAAAAAGCAGAGAGCCTGATCTTCCCCCCGCCCCCCCAAGCCTGCCTGCCTGCCTGAGTTGCATGGGGGCCCGATGCTTCCCTCCACAGCTGCAGTGCTTCCCAGGACCACCCAAGCTGGGTGCCTGCAGGCAGGTGCTGCCTGGGGGGGCTGCCACTGCCACAGAGGGAAGCACCAACCCCTCCTCCTCCCACAGCCCAGGAACCACTCTGTCTGCTGGCAGCTCGCCCTCCCCTCCCTGCCAGAGAGGCAGGTAAGTCAGCAAGGTGTGTGCAAGACATGGGCGTTTAATCAGCCCTAAATTGAAGCGATGTATTTTAAAACCCACCGCTTCAATTTAGGGCCCCTATTTTGTCTACACATGCCCTGAGGCATTTACTGCAAGATCCACTGGAGAAGCGGACCCTGCCAACACCATCCTAGCTCAGAACTCTTCTTTGGAAAAGAGAGCAGCAGCTCAATCCACCTACCAATCCAAGCAAATACTCCATCTAGCTGCTGGGGTATATCAGGGATCTTTGCTGCTACCCTAGGGATAGAAACAAACTGAATGTTGGTGCCTCTGCTCTTCTGGTAGGAAAGACTGCCTCCCAACACCCCATAGGAAATCTAGCATAATAGAGCCTTGATCTTTAATGGGCCGAGTAGATGCTACTGGGATAATGGTAAAACTAATCTGGGCACATTCCTGCTTTGGTTTTCTCCTGTTTTTTCTCCCATGGTACCATTTTTCTTTTACTGATGGATTTGCAATGTATGGTAGAGAGGTTAGTGCTTTGGTTTGTGGCTTGCTTTTTTTTCCTTGCCATTTATTTTTTAATGTTTGGGATTGTTTATGTGCTTTATTTTAAGTGGAGAAACATAATTTTGCTCTTTTCTGGGTGAAATACATTCCTATTCATATAGATTTTTCACGTTACTTTCCTGTTATGCCACTGTCCCCCAGTCAGCAGGCAGCTTTGTCATTCACAAACCTAGGAGAGCCCTTAGTAGTAGAGCCCTCTGTTCCAAACCCCAAGAATTAGTCTAAAGTTAGGCTTTGAAGGTAACATACTGTTCAAATGAATGGTGTGGGGTAATTTAAAAGGCATTAGACACTTTGGGAATGGAAACTAAAAAGTGGTGCAGAAAAATAAACCAACAACGTGTGGCTTGGATTGTGCTGAAGGCAGCAAAATTCTCAGGAACAGCCTGAACCTGTGGAACTGTAGATCGTCTGCACCTGTGGACTTCTGTAAGTCCTGATCACAGAAACAGCAGCACATGGGGATTGGTTAGGAATACAATCTCTGATGTATGTAATAGGAACTTTAATATTATTTTAAGTTGAACTCAGCTTGGCAATGAAGAGTGTTTGGTCAGAAACCACATCCATTCGGAATATGCTCAAAGTTAAAAGCTCAGATTTCCATTGCTCCTAGTGAGATTGCTGCTGCTGGCTGGAATGAGAAAGCCTCCCTCACTGCTTTTGCTGATGTCCTCAGGGCTTTTCTGCCTCTGACCCACATAGCATTTGACTTCCACAAGATTAAGGAGAAGGGGGAGGAAAAGCCTTTAAACTTCTCAATGGCTTCAAAATCAGTAACATCTGCTGCAGTTGTGAGCAGCTGGTGAAGAAAACGAATTACACAACAGAGGCACCCCCAGTTTGCTGCCTCGGCTCCTCCTTCTATGCAGGGATGTCACTGAGGCAGCATGAGGCCAGGGAACCACTCCCACTAGGAAAATAAAAGCTGTAGGGCTAACGAAAGAAAACAGAGAATTCTAGGTCACAAATGTGCGTCCAAAGATCTTTGCCGGATCAAGGTCTTTGTGAGGCTGCGTGCAAAAAGGTTACCTTGTTCCCTGCAGTGCAGGAGTGTAAAGGGGAACAAGAACAAATCCTAGCCCCATAGGCTACCCCTATCAAATTCAGGTACACAAGAGTAAATGTATCTCTACTTGCTTCTCAAGCAAGTAAGAAACTAATGGTGCCACTGCAGCCTGAACTCATTGATTAGTTTATGGTATAAATCCCTACTCCACAATGGATGCTGTTTTAATACTGCCCTCAGCTATGGGGCCTGCCAGCAGAGCTCATACATTTAGCCTTGGATGCATGTGGTTCAGTCCCTGGTACTGGCCAAGATTGTGGCAAGGCCACCATGCCAAGCAGGGTATCTACGTTAGAGGGAGAGAACATTGTCATGTTCTGCTAATGAGAGCCAGTCACTGACTATCATTTCCCCCTGAAAGAGGCACAAATCCTTCCCAGGGCAATATCCACCACCCTGTGCATGTTTGCTACCACTCTAGCCTTTTACCGCAGATGTGTTTCTCAGTTAAGGCCCCTGCACCAGGGGTCTCTCTGATTTTGGTGGATAAGGTAGTTGAGAGAAATAACCATGGAGGAAACAAATCCATTGTAAAACTGCATTATCTTCTAAACTCCTCTTACATCTGATTCCTGAGGGAAGCTGCTCTCCAGTTGACTTCATTAGCAGAGGTTGTATGTGAACCTTAATGAAACAAGTCATCTCAATAAACTAGGTACCACTTAAGGGTTAATGCTAGTTTTTTAAAAAAAAAAGTGTGGGGAAGAGGAATACAGGTGCCCCAGTGCAGAGTCTGTCAAAGCCTAACATTTTTCTGTTTGGACCCTGGAGTGGAGTTCAGAATCACTTCATCATGGATATATCATGAGTAAATCCAGG
Source organism: Crocodylus porosus (assembly GCF_001723895.1). Taxonomy (NCBI): domain Eukaryota; kingdom Metazoa; phylum Chordata; order Crocodylia; family Crocodylidae; genus Crocodylus; species Crocodylus porosus. The sequence continues at coordinate 14,482,659 of NW_017728949.1, read as the reverse complement.
ACCATGGCATGGGGGATGCAGCCTTTTAGTTGTGACACACACAGTGCTGTATGCATGGAGAGGGGGTGACTGCAGCTCCCTCCCTGTGATCCTGACTGCCAGTTTGCTCAATGAGCTCCCAGCACCCCAAGTACAGCTCCTGTCCAAGCTTCACATGCACCATGAGTCCTGAGCTCCCCAGCTGGGCAGCAGAAGATCTGGTCAGAGCCTTTGCTTTTGAATGGCTCCAGAGCCCAGGGGTAAGCAGTGCTATCATTCACTCCCCCTGCCCTTGAATTCAGCAGCAGGAAAAGAAGGGAAGAGACGTTCCAGATCCCAAGGGGCAAGTACTGGGGAGAAGGAAGAGGAAGGGCAAACAGCAGTGGTGCTCATCCCCTGGGTGTTGAAGGTGCATGGAAGGAGGGGATCCAGCCAGATGGCACCTCAACCAGCTGGTGAGCTCTGAGCAACTTCACTCCACCCCTACCTGGATCTGTCCTTGGGGAGGGTCAGACCTCAGAAAGGGACGCAGAGCAACTGCCATTTTGAGTGAGGAGCTACCTACTGTCAGCCCCATAGAAAATGCAGAAGACAACCCATCTCCATGGCTGAGGCATTTCATGCTAGGCTGCTACACCCAAAGCCCATGACCCTATCCTGAAGATGGGTGTTTACAGCCCTCCTTTTAAATATGGAGCGGAGAGCATTTTTCTTCCAAAACTCAGACTGAGGAAAAGGGTTCTTTCATATAATTGCTTAGAGGCTAGAGCATTTACTCAGGGTACAGGAAAACTGGATTCAGTTCTTTTACTGGGGGGGGTTCAAATCTATATCTTCCACCTCCCTAGAGAGCACCCTAACCATGAGGTCTGAGGCTGTTCTGAAGCGGTGAGTACAGGCATTGCCTCAAACTTCTTGTATTTAAAGAAGGCTTCCAATACACTTTGTGTCCAGTTTCATTTTCAGTAGGAATCCTCTGAGATTGTCCCAGATCAAACCCCTCACAGGACTTAGGCATAGAAACACCTAGGTTCTGGATCCTTAGCCTAGTGCATGAGCTAGGCACTAAGCTGTTCATCTTTGCAAAAAGTGAAGCAGCTCCGGGCATGTACAGATGCAAAGCATCAGGCACATGAGGAAGGTTCAGCTATCTACAGAGTTAGGCACTTCTAGGGGCATACAAGAACTGAGCATGGAGGGTTTAGCATTACGAATTTGGATTTAAGTGCCTACATTCTGCTAAAGTGCCTTTTTAGGTATGGAAGCCCTTTGTTAAGCCTGACTAAATCCTCAGCTGGTACGGATCAGCACAGCTCTTTTCCTCAGGCTAGCTGCCCCTACATTTTTTTTTTCTAAAAGGAATGGAGGATGTTCTGAAATATGTAATAGAAAGCACTTTAACCACCACTATTCTTCATGTACTTTTACATATAATGAATGCCTGAATTGCTGGCTTTATTACCTTTACACTTTTGACAGAGTTGTGAAAAAAATCATGTAAACTTCTTTACCACCAAAAACAAACCTAATCCAATCTAGGAAGCACTAAGAGAACCTCTGCAAAATTTCTTGTTACCTAACTCCCCACAGCAAAGCCACATGTAGGAAATCGGATTGCTATGATGGACTTAAAGGTATTAAGACATTGCTAGTAAAAAAAGAGCTTAAGAAAACTGTGTCACAAGCTACCCCATGGAGAAGGCAGAAGGTAGGGCAGGGCACTTTAGGAAGTAACTGGTTCAGAGAAGCGTAAGTTTACATAGGCAACATTGCAACCTACCTTGTCAGATAATAAGCATGACAAAAGCATTTTGAATGGTTCCTCCTGTTATGTTTTGCTTGCTAGTTTTACTATGGTTGTGTCCCTGTATTCATATATTTTACAAATGATAACAACATCGTACTCTTATAATTTCCTCTTTGTGAACATTAGTTAATGAAACTTTCCAAATCACAGAGAGAGAAATAAGGAAATGCCTATTACTGTTCCTCACTTTGTGGAGGCACTGGGACCACTGCGTAACTTGACTACAAAGGAGATCTGTGGCTGAACCAGGAAATGAACTAAGAATCCCCAACCTGCGCTGTAACCTCAAAGTCAGCAAATGCCGACAAATAATTTATTAAAGCATATTAATTAGAGAATCCCGATACCTCTTATCCCTTTTCTATTCCCAAACTCCTAATTCCTATCCAGTCCCACAAGTCTCCGCTATACACAATACTTGGACATGCAAAATGGGAGAAGTGCCAGAGGTGCCATGAAGTCAGCTGAGGACCTTTCTATTACTATTATGAAAAAGACACAATCACAGTATGGTAGCTGATGGCCTGATTAAGCCCTAAGACAGATGGATGAATAAGCTCACAAGAAATTGGTAAGCCCCATCTAGCAGCAGACTGGCCAAGGTTTTTAAAAGCAGTGCACTCCTGCATAACTGTTAGTGAAAAGCTATGCTGAAATAGTGTTCAGTTGAGGCCCATTTTTATTACTGTGCCCTGTTACACAGGAGATCTGGGTCTAATTGTTTCCTCTGGGCCAGCAAAACGTAGGAAATCTATGTAGGCAATGCACTCAGGAAAGGGAGTAGAGAAATGCCTCAAAGGCGACCACCAACTGACTGTATTAGCAGGCTTTGAAGAGTCCCTCTGGGGTAAAAGTAAACAAGTAGCAGAAACCCAAGAGAGTAAGTTAGACAGTGGAAAACTCTATGGAAAAATTCAATATAATTTAATAGGGGATGAAGCCAGTAGGATTCTACAGGAATTAAATAGGATCCTATAGGAGATACTCAGAAACACAGATAAGAGAGATCCTGTTATAAAACCAAGGGAGTGTAGCCCTTCTTCCTTTCAAGCCTAACCCCCTGGTCCCCTCTAGCCTGTCCCCATGCCAATCCTATGTCTCTTTCTTTTCTCATCCCAAGCCCTGTCTCCCTGACTAATCTGTCCTCTCTTTTCCTATCTCAGTTCTAGTCCTCTTTAAACTCCTTGCCGTGTCTCTTTGCCAAGCCAGTCCAAGTCTTTTTCACTAGCAATTTATCCCAGTCTGCCCATACAGTCCCAGTCTCCTCTGTGACCCTGGCTCCACATCCAGTTACAGCCCACCCACACCAGCCTGATCTGGAACATAATATCAGGCAATTATAATGTTTGCTTTCATTACTTGAGCCTCCTATAATTCCAAGATGATGCTAAAAACCTATAAGAATTGTTTTATAATCTATTAAAGTCAAAGGTATTACACTATAAGGCATAATTTTCCATTGACCTTCTTTTCCAATAGAAACATCCTCTCAGTCAATAAATTGACCAAAATACTAGTTTAGTCGTTACTTTGTATTTTCCACACAACCTTTTTTGAAGATTTGAACATAAAAGGTTAATTTTGATAGTAAGCAAAAATTGTCCCTGAAAGAATCAAACATTTCACTAAAATGTTCAAACAAAACAAAAAAAGTTACATATTTGACCAGCCCTCCTATTATTAATTTACACATTCATCAAAATTACAGTATTGTTAGTTACAGTGGCAATGCTATGACAGACTCTGCATTTTTGCTTTTTTCTCAGTCTCCTTTGGAGTGTTGAGAATTCATTTTAGCTACAGGAACAGACATTTATTCCCATTAAGTTTGTGCCAGTATTTAACACCACCTAAAGTTGGAAGCAAGGATTCAACATGACAGTTGCTATGGTATGAATCCCTATGACAGTTACTAGAGTATTGTAGTGAGAGCTGTGCTAATGTTAGAACACTGTAAATATATGCATCTCGGGAAAGCCTGTGCATGGGAATGCTCCTCTGAAATGTACTCTGCTTGTTTTGCCTTAATATTGGCATCTGCCTCTTCCACAGATAATCAGTGATTAGCAAAGACTACCAGAAAGACATGCAAGCCACATGTTCCATGTTCAAAAAGACATGGGAGCTGTATATCCCATATTCTAGAATGGAACTTAGGGCACCTACACACGTGCCTGACATATACTCTGATGCATGCTTTTTAGCTAATTAATAGGGTCTGCTGAAGTGTGCTAATAATCTCGCTCCAGCAGCCTCAGCATCTTGTGTATTCAGTGCCCCCATGCTTCAAAATGTTAACAGGGGCACTTTAACTAAACCTCATCAAACACCCCTGCTGCCATTTTGAAACACAGGATGCTAAATACATGAGACACTGCAGGTGCTTTAATTAGAGCAGCTCCTGTAATTCAAGTGTTGCCCCTTACCCACCCAACACCTATAGCAAAACTAAGGTGCCAGGCCACTAGAGAACGTTCCCCTCCACAGACTCAAATGGCACCTAAGATACCAGAATCTCACCATTCCTCTGTTGTCAGAAAATATCAGTGCATCTCACCAGCAAAGTCTTTCTCTTTCAGCTGTAGTCCTAATGTACAGTACACAGAAGATAACAACATACTACTGCTATCAGTCACTCAAAAAAAAAAGTTGGGGCCAGCTATCCTCAATGAGGGCCAGATTTTCAAAACAGCTGAGCTCCCAGCAACTGATTGTAAAACTGATGGCCAGATTCTCAGAGTTTGGAATTGAGCATCTCAAAGTACAGTACAAAAGAAGCACTTGTGATATAGCACTTTCATCATTCCTTCTTCTTTCCAAGTGCTGTGAATTGTACCAGAAGCCCACAAATCACACTACTGCAGATGATCTTATTCATAAGTACCTTGAATGACCAGATCAGGGCTGTCCAACTGGTAGTCTCCAGGCTCTTTCCTGGTCACCACTCCCCATCTCACTCTAGCTCCAGTAGCAGCTGGAGTCTACAGGCTCCCTTTGCCTCCTGCTTCCTGTCCCCTTCCAAGAGATGGGTTAAGTGCAGCACAGTGTGGGCTAGGGCGCCCAAGACCACACACAGTGCAGCAGCCCAGGGGAAGTGAGGGGCTGCATGCAGCATGTGGCCCCCCACTACTTAGAAGTTGGACAGCACTGGTATAGATCATGGAGAAATACTTGTTGTTAGTTGTGGTTCACTCCAGTCGTCCTAAAATGCAATTTCACTAGTAGTATATAGTCAACTTCAGTCTCTCTATATGTATATATTTCTCTCTGAGTTATTTTCTTATAAGTAGCTAGTGCCAAACAGAGAATCATACAACATGAAACCTAAAAGGTACTTCTGGACAAAGGGACAACAATTAGTATACCAGCCTATTGCAGCTGATTGTACCTTCTTCCTTGAGGTGTTGATCTTTGTTTCTCAAAGCATCACCACCTTACCCAGTAAAGTTTACCATTAAAGTCTGAGACATTAAAAGGCACAGAAGATATCTGTAGGTTGGACTTTTTTCTTACCTTTAGAACTCAGAAAACTTGGAGGAATGCAGACTCTCCAAGAAAATATTCTTTTTGAACTTTTTTTGCGATTAGAACTACAGAAAAATTTCAAGGTATCAAAAACTGATTCAGCAGGTAGCTAATACTGACCACTAGATATATATATCTGTGTATTAGTGGCATTTCATTTTAATCACAGAAAAATGTGGATTTTGAGTTACTTTTTTAACTCAAAAATTGGGGATTTTTTTAATCAGAGAAAACTAGGATCCCTGCTAATGAGCTCCAAACCAGGACCTATGCGCAAATGATTGCTAAGTGCATAGCAGCATCTACATTTGCACAGATAGTCGCCTCACTGTCAGTCTCCAAGCCATCCCTTTTCAAAGCCCAGTATGGTACTCAGTGTTAGAAACAATCTCTGAAACCAAATCCAGTTCTCTTGGGCACCATGTCACTACCAGCTGTCACGTAGGCAAGTCTTGCTGTGCTTGTTAGTCTCACAGCAGAAGAAAGGCTAAAACACCCCGTGCCACAGATCACATGTGAAATTCTTATTTTTCCAGTCAAATCCAAAAGAGCTGCTGAAACCCTAAGGATTGAAAACAAGATCTTACCAATGCAGCATGATGCCACAGAGACAGTTCCCTCCTTGCCCCGACTTCACATGTTCACAAGTCTGAGCAGGCAACTAAAGAAACAGAGCAGGACGTTGGTCAGGATTTGGGAAACCTTAACACCTTCCCCCACCGACCCAAGTGACTAAGATAGAGGACAAAATGTCCCTCTGCTTCTAAGCAGCATTGCAAAAGCAGGCATTCCCTTGGCAGCAAGTACCTTACAGGGCCCCTCAAAGGGCCAGATTGGAAACAGAACTGGAGAGAAGGCTGGGGACAAAGTCCAGGGCACCTACTGGAACCAGGACAAAAGCAGGAACCAGAACTGGAGCTGAGAAACAAGCAGAGTCCAGGACAGGACTTTCAGCACAAGACAGGAACAGAGAGATCAGGCAAAACTACAAGCTTGTGAAGTACAGAACAACTGAAAGTCCTCTGGGATTCCTGAGTCTATATCTTGAAGCTCAACTGCCTGCAACGCATAAAACAATAAGTCAGAGCTGGACCAAACCAAGAGGCAGACAGCTCCAGCCAAGCCATAAGCTAGGTACAAGCCCTAAGCTCTGATATCAGTTTGCTTCCATTTCTAAAGTTTATCCACACCTGTCATGCTAGCTCCCAGGCGGCACAGCACAGATGCCTTGAGACAACAACGCTGGGCTTTTGGTTGTAGCCATGTTGGTCTAAGAACATAGGCAGACAAGGTTCTTTGAGTAGATGTGATAATTTTTATTAGACCAACTGAGTAGTTGGGGAAAAAAGGTCTTAGCAAGCTTTCAGGCACAATCACTCTTCTTCAGGCACAGGGAGTTTCTGCCCAAAAGCTTGCTAAGAACTTTTTTCCAACTACTCAGTTGGTCTAATAAAAGACATGACATCTACTCAAAGAACCTTGCCTGCCTAGAGACAACAATGACTTTACATGAGCTTTATGCCCATGTAGTTTTGCCTTTGGTGGGAGCTTAATTCCACAGCATAAATTAGAGCAACCTCTAGATCTTTATCTTGCTAAATCCAGTAGCCCACACCAGATGGCAAAGGAACATCCCCAATGTTCCTATGCCAGGGTATTGTGCTGAAGAGAACAGATGCCTATGCAGTCCTACACGCTGCTTCTGCACTAAAGGAACTCCCTAGAACACAGTGCCCTGTTTATATCCCTGCCTCTGTTACTCTGAACTATACGACTAGGCAGCCATCTAGTATTTGGCTAGAAAATGGGAGGAAAGGCAATCAAATATTTGAAAACCTCCAACAAAATTCACATCTACTTTGAGTTTTGAGTGATTTTCAGATGAGACCAGGGCAGCAGGCATAAAGGCTGTCTCACCAATTCTTACCCACTAGTAACCCGAGTTGTTTTAATCTCTATCATTTTTCTTCTTGCTTCATGGAGGGATTTAAGAGCAGTGGTTCACATTTCCTCCTGCCCAAGTGAAAAACCACCTGATGGCATCTTTCTCCTTCCTCTGGCTTTGTCATTTTTCCCCTGGCATAACTGTTGTGATACCTGTGCATAGAAAAGCCTTGTCTGGTATCCACTGGCACACATGTATGCAAGCCACTTCTGTTAGCACACACCATGCATTTAAGCTTTCTTAAGTAGTTCTAGGCAGCAACTCAACTCTTGAACTCTTCTGCAGAATGTGGTTATAATTAGATAATTAATAAGTAAAAAATATTAAAAGCTAAATGGAAGCTTTCCTTAGTGGGAGGAAACAATTATGTATCGTTTTTGATAAATGAGCTGAGTCAGCCCTCCAGAGGGAGATAGAGTGTCTGTCATGAAAAGCTAAAAAAATATATGGGGTGTCCCCTGGGCAGTGGTGGGTTACAGCGCTTGCTGTGCAAGTCTGAGAATACGTAGGCTAAGCCAGTGAGCAGCAGCAGGTTCATTCTTTTCCTGATCAGAACAGGGTGCATAGACTCACAAGCTCCCTGTTGTGTTGCAGCGACCCAGGCATGTCTCAGCAATATGAGCTCAACATGCCTTTGTAAATTTTAAACTGCTCAGCACCTGACTCTGAAAGGTGGATGGGAGATGTTGTCTAAAGGCTCCATGCCAGCAGTGGACAGAGCCATGGCTGAAGAGCTTGTACTGCAACCAAAGACAGTGGACCTATCTGTCAGTTAAAAGGTATTGGAGGCACGAAGTATAGGTTGTAGCCATGCTGTTATAAGGACATAGGCAGAAAAGTGTTGTTGGGTAAATCTGATATCTTTTATTAGACTTACTCAAGGCTGGGGATACAAAGACTTTTAAGGGACCTGTAACTTCAATCCTTTCACCTCTTAGTACGGTGTCAGTTAGGAACACGGTGAATGCAGTCCACAGTGACCTTAGGAGTGGCTTGTATCATTCTCCAGTGACACAGATCAAGACTACTGACTAAAGGGGGCATATTGATTCACTTCCTTATGAGGGGCTCAGATGAAAAAGAACAGGCTGGAAAATGAGGACAGAGATCCCCAGGGCTTCAGAAAAGAGCCAGTGGCACCCCCCCCCTCCCCCCAGGATCAAGGAAGACAATACAAAGACCTGGGACTGCATAGCCTGTATAATGGGAGTGTTACTCCTATTAGCAGATTTGACCCTTTCACAGCTTTCATGGATACAGGGTGATGATCTAAAATTAGAGATGGCTCAAACTGTACATCCCACTGCTATAAAGAAATAGGAGCAGTTTTTGAAATGGAGGGCAGTGGTGAGGGTGCATACAGATTATTGGAATCCAAGGATAGGGAGAAAACATGTGTTTAGCTTTATCATACAGGAAGAACAGTCACTTAGGATGAGGCTTTCTAAATGGCTCAGTGTTGAGCTAACTCTGCTTCCATTGAAATAAAAGGGCCTTTTTCTCTAAGTGTAACATGAATAGGCAGCAGTGCCTGAAGAAAATATTAGATCTCCCCATTTTATTTGATTAAGAGAGTGTCTCTGATGCTCTGAGTCTTACCAGGGTGCTGGGGAGAGAGGAGCAGGGCAAACACTGTCTGTAATTTAACACCCCAAATCTGCATCTATCAGCACAAAGGGAAATGGAAAAGCCTTTTGCCTTTGTACAGTAAAATAATTGTTTCTTTAATAGTCCATTTAGCCAAAAAAAAGGAGAGAGAAAGAATTTATGTGCCAAGTTCTGTATGCTTTACACTGGCACACAAGCACAGATGGCCTGATTTTATACTGCAGTATATAACATGACACTCACTTTCAATGTATAATTAAAATAGATTTAAATAGAAATTATATTAAACAGTAGATCATTGAGTCTGTTCTTCAGAACAAAGGATACTGGATAGTTCTTCCTCTGGAAAAAGTTTGGAGTACATTAAAGGGTTGGGATCAGTTGGATGTACTGGAAGTTAATCCTAACAGATGCTTGTTGATGTGACTGGGGTGTAGGTTGTGGCTGTGTTGATTTAAGGACATAAGCAGACAAGGCTCTTTGGGTAAATCAGATATCTTTTATTAGACCAACTCAAATAGTTGGGAAAAGTCTTCTTTGAAAGCTTTTGGGTACAAATACCCTTCATCAGGCTGAGGAAGCATCTGCAGTTGGTCTGTGCTCTTCCTGGATGGAGTGGTAAAGCAGCCATAGGCCAGTACATATGCAAGAAAGCCAGTCAGTTAAAATGTAAATTGAGGTGGTCAGTAGGTGAGAGACAGGTGGGAGGGGGTGGGAAAGGGAGATTTAATGTAATTGTAGTCAATGGATGAAAGACGGGGTGGGCCAGGTGTTGGGGGGTGGGGGGGAAAGGAAATAGAATAGCTGGTAAAAAGTTGAGGGTTTACCTGGGGAGTCAGATGTTAGGCATGTTATAATGTGCCATAAATCCAAAGTCTATATTTAATCCACGATTTTTTGTATCCACTACATTGATGAAGTGAAGTTCATAGGCTTGTCTGTGAAAGGTGTTTTGTAAACTTCCATTGAGGATTAGAACTGAGAGCTTGGAGAGAGTTTTTCTTGTGAGAACTGTTGATATGACTGTCATTCAGGTGCCAGAGATCTTGCTTCTGGACTAAAGGGTTGTGGCTCAGGTTCTGCACCCCATCTTGGGCTTGTGCCAGGATTGAGAGCACTTCAGTGGTTAAAGTCCGCAAATTAGTTAATGCAGGTCAGAAAGCATGTTGGTTCTGGATCCATTACCTCCAGGGTGGTTTGGAGTTTCAGGCCCACATTGGTGTCTCAAACTGTGAGTTTCACCTAGCTTTCAGCTTTGGTATAAAACTTTGATGCTAATACTTCTGTGCAGTGCAGTACATGTACAAGCTCTTAGCAGTGACATGGATCTGAAATCCTTTCTGTCCAGAGTCAAGGAAATGTCTAGGGTGCTGAGAGAGTAATAATGTCTTTTTCAGGATATAGTAAGTGCACTGCCAAGGCCAGGGAGCAGATAGCACAGGCAGAAAGACAAAATGCAAAGGTTCCTTTTGCATTCTCCTGATCATGGCTTGACTATATGCCTGGAGCAGGGCCAGCCACCTAGCCTGTAAAAGGTTAGTTGTGGCCCCTGACCTCCCACCCAGCCACCACTCTCCCTCTGGGCTTACCTTCTGTCCTCTGGCTTCTGCTTCCTGCCTCCACCACAGGAGCAGGGTGGCACAGCTCAGTGTAGGGAGCTGAAGGTAAGGCTGGGGCCACACAAACTGTGGTTCAACAGTGTTGGGGGCGGGGGGGCCTGCATGGGTACATGATATAATAGTGCAAGGGAACATGCTGTGCAGTGGGGGGGTTGACCACCTACACAGGAGCATGGCGCTGTCATGGCATGCAGCCGAGGGAGCCTATGGCCTATGTTGGTATGGCCTGTGTGGCATGTAGACCTCGCTGACATGGCCCATATGGTGTGCAGCCCTTGGCCACTTAGAAGTTGGGTAGGCCCACTCTGGAGTATCAAGAGGCTGATACAACATTGGATGATTATTGCAAAATAGGAAAATCCACCCACATTTCAATCCCCTGACCATGCCCTCTCTGCCACCAGAAAACACACCTGAGTGAAATGGTCTTCCTATGGTCAGCTTAATAGGCCTTTAATGCAAAACCCAGCAGCAGAGTGGGTGTGGACCCCACCTAGGATCTAACCTGTGATTATGAAAAGCACTTCTGCATGCCATTTCATAAAATTAAATTCTGTACTATGTTCCTCTCCCATTAGGACCTAATGTTACAAGGATCTGTGTGGTAGGTCAAAATTGCCCTCTTCATCAATACAAAATAAATCTCATGGCACGTGTCCAAAGCAAAGTCTCTACTTCCTTTCCCCACTGAAGTCTATGGGGTTATTCAACTGTGGCAGGCAACACGTAGTGCTAATCTGTCAGAAAGGGAAATGCTGGTTTCAGGTAAACTAGTCAGTAAACACCACCCGGTATAGCTTCTAACATGTTTTACAAATGGGGCTAAAAGGAAAGACTGCCAGACTGGACCAGAACCTAGTTCTATCTAGACATGTATCCTGTCTCCAACTGTGGCAAGTACTAGGTATTTCAAAGCCAGGTGCAAAACCCCCATGATAATAAGGTTACATGGGAAGCATCCTCCTAACCCAAGAGGCAAATGGTTGATGCCCTAAAAACTGCAATTTGGCATCCAGTTTAAAATGCAGCCTAGTTATGTACTACCCAGTCAATTATTCTCACAAACTGAGAGTAGCCAGATATTCTAATCATTCACAGTAATGTCACTAAACTCATGGCTTTTAAGTTTATTCTGCAGGGAGATCCACTAGCCAACCATATCAATATATTTGCTTTCAACAGTTTTAAAGGTACTGCCATTGAATTTGACTCCATGCCTCCTTGTGCTAGTCGGGGTAAGAGACAGTAAACAGAAACATCTGAGTGACTTCTTCCTCATTATTGCATGTATTTCTCCCATGTTCACTCTCATTTGTAGCCTTGCTAAATAAATTAACCAGACACTGAAGGCCCCTTCCTTACCTCTCTGAGCACGAGTTGTTACACAGGGGCCCTTAATAAACAAAACACTTGCAACCAGTGTAAAAAAAGTAGCAAATGACATAAACCAGGGAAACCTTCATCCAATCCAGTCGAGAATTACTGCTGAAGGAGAATCAGGAGTAAAACTCTACTCGTGTAAGTTACACCTGTTCAGATGTCCTCTCTCCATAACCATCCTAGAATAGGTGTTTGCTAGAAGCAAGCAGGCTTATGTACTACCAGTCACTCAGCAACAAGGCAGAGGAACTGATAATTATGATCACTTAATTCCTCTGGAATTAACTCAACATCATAGTGAAGTCTCTGTCACAGAAAAGCTTTTCCATGCCTCAGTATGTACTAAGGGTTTCCCCCTTGACTCAAAAAAGTATCCCTATTCATAATAGCACTTGATCACGTGCTTAACCTTAATCCTAAATAGAAATGGGAGGCCTGGATTTTAAAATTTGTGGAGGCCTAATGTGTAGACTGTTAATACCTAGAGGTGGGGGCTGAATATATATGTTATTTCAGTAAAGTCAATGAGACTCAAGCATATACTGAAGGCCTGTCCTGAACAGGAATAGATTTAAGCATATGACAAGGCGTCTTCATGAATTGTGGCATTGATTTGTAAAAGGAAAAGGTTATCACAGAAATCCATGTGGGAAGATGTCCAGTGCTAACTGTATTTATTTTTCTTCTTTTTTCCCTAGACTGTCCAGTGTCTGAGACTGAAGTTGAATTGGGATGTATCCAACTTTGTAGCTTCTGAAACCTTAACAACCTCAAGTAAACTGGTCCAAAAGACCCCTCTTGACCTCCCTAGCTCTGAACTCCTGCAGAGCACTTAGACTGAGCAGAAAAACAGCACCAAAGCAAACGGTCTGAAACTTTGCAACATCTCTCCCCAAGAGACTGACCAAAAGAAAAGAGAAGAGAAGCAATGTTCATGATGGTTTATTGTTGTTGAGTTTTTGTGTGAGTGTGCGCGTGTGTGTGTGTCTCTGGGTTTTTTAATTATTTTTTTTCTGAAAAACCTTCATTCAGGAATACACTTATGAGAAATCTTTGGATTTGGATTTTATTTTCCCTTTGCTGTATTCTTTTTTTAATGTATATTTTTTAAATTCAAAACTGATTTCTTGTACAGTAACAGCAAAACTGGACCAAGGCTCTCAGAAAGATAAAGAAAATTGTCTTCTCAAACCTTGCATGATTTATTTCAAGTAAAGCCTGGATTACAGAGTCTGCTCTTCACGTTCCCATCGCCTCTTCCTTATTGCTCCATGATTTGCTACAGCTAAACCTCCTTTTTATTTTTTCATTTTCTGTTCCAGTGTACATGTTGCTTATTTGTTTTATTTATTGAGATATTTTTAACGAGCTAAGAGACTGCAATGTTGCTGTGTATACTGCTTCTCTTGCCAACAGAAATAAAGATGTCATGCAGCTACCAGGGGCATTTGATTTACTTTGCTTAATTATGGAACTGTGAAATCAAAGAGAAAGTTGAGTAAGTTCTTCTCTTGTGCCTCATCTACACTCATGCTAGTGCTGATTTAAGTAAGATTCGTGTCACAAGTTACTGGCCTGAGTTCCAGGATAACTAGGAGAAATCCTATATAGATTCATAGATTGTAAAGCCGGAAGGGACCTTGGAAGGTCATTGGGTCCAGCCCCCTGCACCAAGCAGGAAAGATAACTGGGGATCAGGTCACCCAGGAAGGTGACTGTCTAGTCTCCACTTGAAGATTTTCAGGGTAGGTGATTGCACAGTTTATTCCACAGACTGGACACCCTGATATAGCAGAGTTGGAGTGTTGTTGTCCTCTGTTTCCTGCTTGGAAAAATCTTAATCTATTTAAACCTATCTTAGGTTTGGTGACCTCAGCTAAAGTGTCAGATTTCAATTGGTTTTATGTTGTCCACACAGAGAATTGCACCAGTTTAACTAAAGGGATTTAAACTCTCATCTTTTGGGTAACTTTGAATATAAGCAAAGTCTCTGTTTCATAGAATTTAATACCACTTTAAAAATCATCTGAAAATGAACACTTTTTTATTATGCTTTATGCTGTATTGTTTATATCAGTGCTGTCCAACTGGCACACTGGAAGGGGCTAAGCTGTGCCTTGTTTGCCTTGTTAGTGCAGCTCCAGAACCCAGGGCCTGAACATCACCACTCACCCCCACATCCCCTTGCCCTCTAGAGTTTTCAGTGGCCACTAGTGACTCAAATCAGCAGTAGGGAAAAAGTTTGAAGGTGAGAAGTGGTGGGTAGCATTCACCTCCTGAGTTCCAGAGATGTGCCAACACAGTGGCTCTGGCAGCCACCCTGACAAGTTGCCACCTTGCCATTAAAGGTGGGACATCTGGTCCATGGGAAGCCTTGTAGTCTGTATCCAGCCCACAGGGCTAAGTAAATTGAACAGCCCTGATTTATAGAACAAGGTATCCAGAAAGGGAAAAATGCACACTGAGAACTTAAGGCGTACATAGATGAAACAGGGGCCCTAAATTGAAATGGTAGGTTTTTAAAAACACTGCCTCAATTTAGGGCCCTTTAAATCCCCATGTTGTGCACACATCCGCACATACTTACCTGCCTCTCCAGCAGCAGGGAGGGGAGGGCAAGCTGCTGGCAAGTGGAGCAGTCCTTGGGCTACGGGGGGTGGCTGGTACTTCCCTCCGCAGTGGTGGCAGCTCCCCACAAGGCAGCACCCACCTGCAGGCACCTGGCTCGGGCAGTCCCAGGGGGCACCACAGCTGCTAAGGGAAGCACCAGGCGTGCAAACACTAACACCATTAAAGGGGTGCAAAAGCATTTAACCCACTTTAAAGTGTCATGTACACATGCCCCTCATTTCATCTACACACAGCCCTATTCTGCAAACACTCACCAGTAAAGGGAGCAAGAGAGCTGCATGCAAGGTCTGTCGCTTCTCACCCCCAAACCTTACATGCTCCCTGTCTTCATCTGCACTGCTTATGAGAAGTGAACAATGATCTCACCAGCTGAGCTCCCCCTTGGTACAGGTGAAAGAGCTACTCCCGTGACCCTTGAGTAGAGCAGGAGAGACCCATGCAAAGGGCTGGGGAACTGAAGTCTCAAGGGACATTTTATGAAGTGCCTTTGGGTATGTGCTTTTCCTTTCTCCCCAACATATTCCTATCTTGTGCAAGTAAAGTGTGTTATGCTGAGTGCTTGTTCACATCCTGGCTCTCATAGGGAAGAGATGCCAAACAGCTCCTTAAAGAAGCAGCCATGAAGGCTGATTAGGGAAAAGGAAGAAAGGAGGTGAATCATGACATCTCCTGCTGAGGTCCCTGGGGCAGCAGAGTTCAGCATGAGTCACAGAGCAGGAGGATGGGGAAAGAGGACTTAGCCAAACGCTATCATGGATAACATGTTACACATACAAATTACAAATGAGCTGCAAAGATCTTCTACATTTAGCAAGTAACATCTCTGAGGCCAGATCACCGTTTTTGCAACTCATTATCGGGCAATAAACTGCTTGACCGTGTATTGTTCCATTAATGCATTAATCACCCTTTAAATGTAACACCTGCCAGGGCGTGTAGGAACATTGTGGGCCAGATTCTTCCATTTATTGGGCATGAAAATAGAACCAGTGTGATTCTATTTTACTGTGTTTGAGTCCCTGAAAATCCATTAATGTATTTACTTTTGTAACACACCACCAACTTTCCCTTAAGATTTGAGTCACAAAAAAGCACTGAAGAATAGAAGAACCCACCAAACCTGCCAGGGACTTGAGAACGGCAGGGCAGAACAGGATCACACTTAGCCACCTAAGTCCACTTACATGCCTAATAAGTGGAGTAGAATCTTGCCCTGTGTTTTTGGAAGGGTGAAGTCATCTGTGCTCTTTTGCCAATGAGACTGTTTTAATCATCTGGAAAAAACAGGGTATTTCTGAAGCTGATGTGCTGACATAGAGGTGTTGCAAATTTTCTCAGTGTCAGACCACTGTGGTGCTAGAAGCCTTTTCAAAAGTAACAGTGTGGTCCTACCTAATTAAAGAGCACCAGCTGAATTTTTGTTACTCAAAAGCAGCATGGGTGGGAAAGAATGCACTTGCCAGCATTGCTAGGCTACTCTGTTTTCCCATGTACCTTACCACCATAATAATAAATGATAGACCATACCACAAGTTACTTTCCCTTCCCTCCGTTTAGAAGTTCTGAGACCTGTTGCCCCTGTAGGACATTCCAATTTCCAGGTCATAAATAACATGCTTAGAAAGGAATCATTTTTACAGTTGTTCCTTGAAGGAACAACTGTGGAACTTGAAACACAGGGATTAATTATCAAAAGTGACCTTTTGTTCTTGCACCCTTTCTGTGCTAGATTAACGACATCCCAAATTAATTTAAGAGCATCTGGACTGAAACACTAAGAGACCCAGGTGCCTAGGAGAGATTATTTTTGTATTGATTAAATGGAGGTCTGCACTGAAGGCAGTCTCTGAATCTCAGCCTCAGTGCTGGAAGTACCAATTCATCTTTTGCAAAAGGCAAGAAAAAAAGATAAGCTTGTGAGAACATCTTGGAAACAGCTAAATAGAATGGCGTGTTTGAAAGAGATAGGAAAGGATAATTTCTTGTGATAAAAAGAATTCTGGGATGTTTAAAGCTAAGTAAAAAATAAATACAATCATTCCATCTAAATAGGCTTTGCAGAGAACCATTTCAACATACTGGACAGAGAGTATGTGCATGCATCAGATGCATTATTTGCCTAGGAGGTTTTAAAACTGTCAACTGAAATGTTTATTTTACTATGAGCACAGTTGTGTGGAATAAAAGAGATCAAGCCAATTAAAAAAGTCTTTATTTTCTCAAAAAGTCAATGACATCTCCATCTGGGTTTCTGGTACTGGCAAAGCCAAGAATACCATTCAGGAAGGTGAATTTAACATATGTCGCACAAAAATGCTTTGAATAGAATATTTTCACAGTGGGTGTCTGGTTTCAGAGTTCTCGTGACCTGTGCGACATTGAATGCACGTTTGCCCTCCCGTACATAGCAGCTTTGTTAAAGACACTCTGTTCAAGATTCTATTAAATGGATTCCAAATCTCAGGGCAGCAAGAAGCGAATCTTTCTGGGGGTTCTGAGGAATCAGGCAAAGGCAAACAAAAATACTTGCAGTGATATCTTTAAAAGACACAATATTGTCCACATTTTCAATGTTACATACCTAAATCAAGCTTCAGACACTCCTACTCCATTGCTTCAACTCTCATGCTAAGAAACATCCTTAGGACTTCATTCTCTGTAGCCATCTGGGCCATAATTTGGTCAAACAGCTAAGCACATGATTTCAGTAGCACTTACTTAAAGTTAAGCACTCGCTTGCATGCTTTGTCAAATAGCTGCAGTCCTGTCCTCTGCTGGGACTGCCATCTACAGTTACCTTAGCTTATGTGACCTTCTCTTTAGTATTACAAAGAAATAAGCATGCCCCCTGATTTCCAAGTGATGCATTCACATTGAATCAAAGATGGGTCAAAGCTTTCTCTTTGTTTATAGGACAATAGGTTTTTCCAACTATTTGAATTGGACTAATAAAAGAACCTTGTCTGCCTTATACCTCTCCTGTAACTCATGGTATGCAAGTAAGGAAAATAAACAATTATAAATACGCAGCTACATGCACCTTACATACATTTTGGGGGGCAACTGAAAATTAATGGGCATAAATGTTTGTGGGAAGCAAATTTGGGCATATAACCAAGATTTATTTAATCAGGAACAAGATGTGATTCACACAGATACAGTGTTTCTAAAGTTTCTTCACCCATTCACACAACAGAACAATGCCGTATAATTTAACTGATCAGTCACAGAATCCAAATACAGAATTGTGATTATTAAACACTCCATGAAATGCTAAGCATTTGGGAGCTGACATTTTTTCAGATAAAACATTTCAAGCAAATACATCTGAAAATTGTATGTAACAAGGGACAGATATTTTAATTATAAAAAGAGGCACATTTGCCTAATATTTTTCCCTTAAGAATTGGTTGCTCAGTTTTACTTCCAATCAGCTGTTACCACGTATCAATAAAGTATGTGAATGCAGATCTAACATTAAAGGTGAAATACTGGTGCTAAATACGGCTTTGTGCTTACATACAGTAAATAACTGTACATATATTTTTTATTTTCATTTAATGTATAGGTTTGCTGAATCTCATTGACCCAGTCCTCCTAGTCTGCTTTATTGCTTCCATCATTGACCTGAATTAACTTGTCATTACAGATGTCAGGGTAACATGAAAAACTGATGCACAAAGTGACATGCCCAAGAACACAGACCAAATCTATCACTGAACACAGAATCCGATCTAGACGTTTTTAATGCACTGAACTAAACCACAGTAACACCCTTCCTCACAATGGTAAGCCTTTCAAGGCAGTACACACAGAAACAGGCTAAATATTGTACCCAGACTGTTTGGCTGCACATACTTAAAAGACTTCAGAAAAATTTTGAGATACTCTACACAACAACAAAGTAATGTTTCATTGAAAACTAGCCCAATCCTGAGGTCTCTGCCCCAAATTTGCTGCATTTTTACTCAATCCTTGCTCAGGCAAACTCTAATAAAAACTTGATTTTCCAAAGACGAAACCTTTTAACTCCTATCCTTAAAACAGATCAAATTAACAACAGCAACACAATTTTTTTCTTAACAGCAGACATTTCTGATCCCCTCCCAATCTGCAACACTTTCAAATGTTGCAGAGAATGTTAACAGTGAGGAGGGGCCGGGAGGGAAGCTCTGATAATTACTCAGAAATGCTTATAAACGTTCAGCTCTGCTGGGACCACCCAAGTGTCATTTCTGGGGAGAAAAAATTCTATTAACATATTTCCATGAACAGAAATAGTCAACTTGCTGATCATAAGAAACTGTAAGTATTATTTGGATAGCACCAGATAGGTACTAGGCACCACATAGGTATGGATGAAAACTTGGCCTTAAGAGGTGAGATTCCAACAGAAAGTGGCAGCAAGCTGAGCCCTACCAATTTCAATGGTGTTGCAGGCAAGCACAAAGAAGGATCCACATGCAGTGAGTAATTTGGTCAGGGATCTAAGTGTAAAACTGTTCACACACAATGGGAGCAGGAACAGGCCTGAAATGTACTGAAAACTAATTCACATTGAAACCCAAGAAAGAGAGAAAACGAAGAACTATTTGTAAGTACAACAACCTGCTGGTCCTTATCAAGACTACATAAAGACATGATCTAACCTTAAATCAGCAAGAAATGTCAGAAGTGTCGTTCCCAAGACTGTTTTATGTGAGAGTGATGTCATTCCCTGCTAAAGAGAAACATTCCACCCTTCCCTTAGGGTATAGCAGCTAAAAAATAATTCAGTTCATCTTTAAATCTCAGGTCATTATTTATCATCTTGCAGTTTTCATTTTAAAATAATAGGAAGTCTTGCTCTTCTTTATGTCTTCATTCAGTCACATACTTACTGCAGAGGAAATTATAGTTCTGCTTCCCTATGCATCTCATCACCAGAATCTGCACTTACCACCTTCAGAGGCACAGCTGAGATACTTTCCAACCCCAGGAGTATGAAGGAACACAATTGCTTATATATAACAAGTATTGTTATACACTCCACAGAATAGTCCCTGGAGAGAAACAAAACATAGGCTTGGTCAGTGGATTATACAGCAATTTGTAAGGCAAGGAATGTTAAGTTGTAGGAGTCCTGGATCTGGGCACAATGTGCGAGTTAGTGGTTACATCTAATTTGGCACATAGGGTCTTAAGAACAACATGGCTTGTGCCTGTCTTGCTAAAGCAGTGATTCTCAACCTTTTCAAACTCAAGGCACCCTTTGACAAGCTTAAGGTACCTGTCCGAAAATGCCAGCTCTTAGATTTTACTCATTTTTTAACTAAAGAAAAATAATACAGCAATTCTTCTGTTGCAAAGAACTCAGAGGGTGTGTCCCAATGAGCACACATGTGCAGTTTGTGGTGCTTTAAACTGCACACAGCAAATGTGTGCCCATTCACCATGCTGCTAATTTGCAGTGCGGCAGGTTTTTTTGACACCAAGAGATCGATCCTTGTACCAAAAGAAAAAAAAGGCCACTAAAAAAAGTGGTGTGGTATACCTGCCAGCAGCATGCACCACCTGAAACAGAGCCTGGATGGCCAGTCACACTTTGGCTGCTGACCAGGCTCCAGGTGGCTGGCTCAGCAATGCTGCTGCCCTAGGGGGGCCCCAGGACGGGCTGCTGGGGACAGCATAGGTGTGCACTGGAGCATGTTGTTGGGGTATGCCTGGGGGCAAATAGCAGTGGGGATGCACCCAGAAAGGCCACAACAGGATGGAATGTTTTTCTCACTACGGATTCCTAGTTGAAATATCTGGGTTTATCTTGTAATTCATATTTGCACACCCAAGTGTTAACATTGTGTGGCACCCCACATCACCCTTGAAAGGATCTCAATGCACCCTGGTTGAGAATAACTGTTAGAGACCTGTGTTCTATTCCCAGCGTGTAATGTGACCATCTTGTCTTCTCAGTTGTTAATCTCTCAAATAAGAACACAAGGCCCTCGTTGATCAGAACTATGTAGTATGCAGGTAGGTGTGACAGTCTTGTGCTAACTGCATAAGTGCTGAGTGAAAGGCGTAATAGTTGGCAGGTTTGTCTAGAAAATGCAAGATACTAGTTTCTTGCAATACACTGGCATAAAATAAGAAATAATCCTCACCAGGGTTTTGGGGTTTTTTTGGGTCAGTATATCTTAAGATTTTCCCCTGTAGGCACTTCTAGCTTTGGGTGTCTAAAAGCAATGTCCAGTTTTAAACAAATCGGCTGGGTTACTTCGGAAGCTAATCTTCAAAACATGAAACAAAAGGAGCAATTAAAAACATTAGGGCAGTAAATTATATAAATATGTTTAAGCAGTGACCTGTTGAAGAGGTCTTACCATTGACCTACAGGCCTGGCCAGTCGGCCTGTGTGAAGCAGCTAGTATTCACTTCAGATTAGGCCGATTCAGGGGACAGTGATTCAATTCAGTGATTTGAATCACTGTCCTGAACTGATTCGGCCAAATCTGATTCAGAGATTCAGCTGCAGCTGAATAGGCCAGATCTCTGAATTGGACAAGCCCCATCCCCCACCTACTCTTCCAGCCCTGTCAGTGGCTGCCCCAACAGGCCCTAGCATCCTGGCTCTTTAACAAAAAAAGCCAGGCATCCACCAGCTGCTGCCCAGTCTGGGGCGATCCCTGCCGCCCTGCACTGCCCTGTGCCGCATGGGGGACTCTGTCATGAGCCCCAAGTCCCTGTCTGCTCTCCTAGCTCCAGCTCCCGTCTCTTTAAAAAAAAAAAAAGCCACATACTCACTGACTGCTGCCAGGTCAATCCCCACTGCATGGGGGGCTCTGCCATGAGCTGGAACACCTGCTTGCTATCCCAGCCCTCCACCCCCATGGCTGCCCCATCTGGCCCTAGCTCCTGGCTCTTAAAAAAAAAGAAAAGCCCCCCTCAAGCTTCCCCTCCCACACCTCCTTCTTACCAGCACGGATCCCGGGTCCAGCTCCCTGCAGCAGTGAGTGGAGACTGCTGGAATCTCCAAAGCTCTTTGAATCTTTTCCAAATTGATTGGAAGAGCTTTGACTTTATTCGGACCTTTTTATTGGTCTTCTGATTTGATTCAGATTCAGAGATCTGGCTGCCAAATCAGGCCGAATCTCCTCCGAATCAAATCAGCACCTGAAGCTTAGCACAACCCTATTGGCCAGTGTAAGTGTTGCTGTATGCCAGTGACTCTCAATGGAGAATCAAACTTTTACAATGTTAACTGCTTCCTACTATGGAATATTTAGACAGATGTGGTTATAAAATCCATTCCGATACCTTCAGCAAGTGCCTGAAATGAGAAATTCTGCTAGGAACCATGAGATAAGATTAATTAAAACAAACTATTAAATGATTGTAACAGGTTATTCCACCCACCACCCTTTCATTTTACATTTGCAGTATTCCCAACATGTTGAGTCATCCAGTGATCTCTCCTCTTCAACCATTTCTCTTGCCTTGCAACTAGAGCTGTGAAAGTCTTTGGTTCCCGCCTCGGATCCCGCTGAAGTGTCCAAAGCAGCACACCCGGATCGAAGCGGGTCGGAGCATTCGAAGCACTTCGGATCTGCTTTGGACCTACTTCGGCCATCTTGAGTCATAATTAAAAGAGGAAGGGGGAGTTGGGGAGGGATGGAGAGTGGAGGGGGAGGAGGATCGGTGGGGAAGACTGATGTCTGTAGGTAGCAGGTGAGAAAGATTTCTCCCTGGCTACCTTTCCAATGGCAGCGTCTATGGGGTGGGACTAGAAACAGTGTAAAAGCCTCTGTTTGCAGCCTTTCTGTGGCTTTTGCAGCTCGTTCCCTGTCAGCAACTGTATGAAAGAGGAACACTCAGACTGAGACTTGCCTGCTCCTTTTTCTTGTTATGAAGGAGTGGGTGGGATTTAGCATAGCTTAGCTTAACTTAGCTATTCTATTCAATTATTATTAGTATTACAATTCAATTTATTTCTTTGAATTTATATTTGCATTTTTTTGGAAACTTTGCAAAAAGAAAGGTGTGTTTTCCCAGCCAGTGTGATCTATCACTGTGCAGGGAGGCACAGACTGCTTGCATGCATGCACACATACACATACACAGAGACCCACAATATAGAAAAAAATCATAGCAGAAGAAGACAGACAGATATTCACAGCAGAACAAGACACACAGACAGACAGCACTCTATTTTTACATAACCCTTAACACTGAAGCAAACATTCAAAGAAGAGATCAGTGCACGCACGCAAAAGAGGGAATTAAATGCACAATACAAAAGGATTCACACACACACACACACACACACACAGAGACCTTTTGCAGCACAGAAAAGATCAGTATAAAGTATGCTGGAAAGGCAGGTGCCAGGTCTTCTGGCAGGGGAGGGAGAGGGGGTAGGGGGAGAGTTAGAGCTGCAAGCCCCCCACCTCCTGCCACCCAAACACAGACGCATTCTATTCCCAAGCAGCCATGACATCAGTGCTGCCAGTGGAAGACAGGAGGTGGGCGCAGTGTCTGCACCTGATGTCCCTGTACCTGCATCACCTCCACTCAGTCCAGAAGTGGGCACCAGCAGTGGAATCACTGCCTCCTCCACCCCAATTTCAGCTCTCAGCATGAGCCTCCCACATCCAGAGTTGGAGCTGGAGCTGGAACCAGGGATGCTGAGCACGCTCGCTCAAGCAATTCTGGGGACTGAGGGGGAATCAGAGTTTGTGCTCCACACCCCTCAAGTTTCCCCTAGACCCAGGTCTCCTCTGGAAAGCAGCACCTCAGAGGAGGCTGAGGTTGTGAAGGCAAGCGGCTTAGCGGAGGCAGTTCCTCCTGCTGTTCAGCCTCAGCCTGCTGAGAAGGGGGAAAGGGCAGGATCCTCGCCCTCAACCCAGAAGCTGAGGAGTAATATATTGTGGGATCATTATGAGGTGGCAGATGATCCCAGGTTTGCCATCTGCCAGCACTGCCGAAGGCACATGCACTGTGGCAAGGACGTGAGACACTTCTCCACCACGGCCATGCTGCTGCATCAGAGGAGGCACCACCGCCTTGCCCTTCATCCTGCTCGGCCTGGCACCAGCGTGAGTGTGCCAAAAGAGAAGTCACCCACCCTCCCCAAAGCCCCTTTACCCCCCAAAGCAGAGGCAGGCCACCCTGGACCAGTGGGGGAAAGATGGACAGAAAGGGGGGCACATTCCCAAGGCAAGAGAGATCACCCAGAGCATTGGGGAGATGCTTGCTCTGGATAGCCAGCCCTTCTCCCTAGTTAAGCAGCCAGGGTTCAGGTGGTTCATAGCACTTCTGGCCCCATTTTATGAAGTGCCCACATGCACCACCTTTAGCAGGGCGGTGGTGTCCTCCCTGTATCAGGCATGCAGGGAGTACTTGAGGGAAGAGCTGTACAAGGCAGGGCCGCAGGTAACTTGCATTCAACTCTGATATCTGGAGCAGCCAGGGTGGTGATCACGAATACCTCTCCCTCCCAGGGCACTGGTGCGCTCAGTCAGGCCATCGGTGGGCTCTACTGCAAGCCGAGGTGCCGGATGAGTCCCACACGGCAAGGGAGATAATGGGAGCCATGAACTGCATGGTGCAGGGGTGGCTCATTGGGCAGGCCGAGCTCGCCCACAGGTTCATGGTCACCGACAATGGGGCCAATATGGTGAAGGCCGTCCATGATGCTGACTTTGTTGGCATCCACTGTGTGGCACTCAGGCTGCACCTAATAGTGAGGGATGCCTTGGAGGGGGACAGGGCTGCCGGTGACAGTGCCACCACCAGTACTGGTACAAGCCAGCTGATTTTAAAATGCAGGAAGGTGGTGGGCTACTTCCACAGCAGCATCAAGGGGAACAAGATGCTGCAGGAGAAACAGGCAGAGCTGAGCATCCTGCAGCACAGAATCATACAGGATTCCACATACCTGATGCTCGAGAGGCTGGTGGAGCAACAGAAGGCCATCCATGAGATGGCCTTGCTCGGAGAGATTGAGATCAGCGCCCCCCTGAAAAGGCTGAGTGGGATACTATCTCCCAGATCTTGCTGGTCTTTAAGCCCTTCCTCGAGGTCCCTGAGACCCTTAGCGCTGGCGATGCCCTCCTCAGTCAGGTGATCCCCCTAGTGAGGGAACTGGAGAACCAAATGGAGAAGGTCCAGGGGATCAATGTTCCTGGCTGGGGCAGGCCGCTGTCACCAGATGTGAAGCTACTGGTGAGGCAGCTGACGGAGGACATCTGGAGATGGCTGGATCCCTTGTGGTCCAGTACGGTCCACATGATGGCGGACATGTGCAGCCTGAGCGTGAAGGGGAGCAGGTGCACTGGCAGCGCCAAAACCCTCGATCACTGGACGCAGTTGCTGGTGAACAAAGTCAGGGAGGCCAAAGTGCGGAGGAGAGGGGATGTGGAAGAGGGAGATCCACTTTCCTATGCCAGCACTCCCAGCACCAGCACCAGCACCAGCACCGGCACCAGCACCAGCCAGTCTCCTCCACACCAGCCACTGCCAATGTGGGCCATGAGCATGGCTTCAATACTGGGGTCCAAATGCACTGGACCCCAGTCTTGGGCAGGTAGTACTGAGACTTTGGTGGCTACCTTTATGGCTGAGGATGTGGAGCCACTGGACTGCCACCCTTTGGCCTACTGGGCAAAGCGCAGGCAGATGTGGCAGGATCTGGCCATGGTTGTCCTATCCACTGACAAATGTTCCAAGCAAGACGGTGTCCAGCATCGCTGGGGATGTTGTCACACCCCACCGCACCTTCTTGGATCTATGTTAGTGAAGCAGCTGATGTTCCTAACGGTGAACCTCCCGCTGCTGGGGTTCCCCAAGCTCCACCTGCAGATGGGCTGAGTGCCACCCTCCTCACTCCATCTGCACCAATTTCCTTTTCTGAGTTTTTTAATAGCAGAGTAATGCCCTGCTCTCAGCTGGAGGGGGCACTAACTGCATCACCAGCCAGCAAGGGAAGAGCATGTCCCTGCTGAGCTCATTCCCCTGCCAGGACGAACTTGGAGGTGTGGGATTGGGGCTATGGGGAAAGAGGAGGCCCCAGGTCCTGGGCATAACCACTAAAACTGCACCTTGCCAGGGTAGGAAGGCCTGGTGGGACTCCTGGTGGCACAGCAGCCCCATAAATACCAGGACCAATGATCCCCTGGTAAAAGGCGGGTAGGAGGTGCCATAATCTCCAGCTAATGCACACACGCACGCACACAGTCCTGGATGGGGAATGCCCAGACCTGTCACATCTTTGACAGGCCTGATGCTTGCTGGTTTCAGTGCAGTTGTGAGGCTCCTGGTGAGCTCGGCTTAGCTGCCCAGGATGCCAGCTTTAGGGCTGAAAGCCCCTTTGTCAGGCTGAGGAAGTACCTGCAGGTGGTCCTGCATGGAAGGAATAGTAAGGAAGCCAGAGACTGGCCTGGCCCGCAATGCAGGCAAGAAAGCCAGTCAGCGAAAATGGAAACGGAGGCATCGGGGGTGGGGGAGGGACAGGCTAGGTGGGGATAAGGGGGTAAGGAGGATGTAGCAGTTCAGGTAAAAGTGCAGAGGTGCTGGGGTGTCAGATGTCCGGCAGGTCGCAGCGTGCCAGAGCTCCACTGTGTATATTGAGTCCATGTGTTTTTGTACCTACTACCTAGGAGGCTGATGAAGTGCAGTTCATAGGCCCAGCTCTGAAAAGTGGTTTGCATGGTAATTGTTCCCTCTCAGGATCAGGCCTGAGAGACTGGAGGCAGAGTGTTTTTTGGTGAGGAAAGTGCCCCCACAGGTAGTTGGGTTTTGTTGTCTTTGATACATTCTGGTGTGCAGTTTGTGGGGGTACTGGAGATACTTGGCAGGTTTTGTGTTTTGAGCTGTAGGAAGTTGGCTTCAGTTCTGGTGATGAGGTTAGGTGCTTGTTTGAATGTACAAACCACTTTTCAGAGCTGGGCCTATGAACTGCACTTCATCAGGTATAGAAACTCATGGACTCAATATAGTCACTGACAGTGGAATTCTAGCACACTGCGACCTGCCGGACATCTGCCACCCCAGGCACCTCTGCACTTTTACCTGAGCTGCTACATCCCCTTTTCCCCCCTATTCCCCACCCCAGCCTGTCCCTCCCTCCCCGACACCTTCATTTCCCTTTTCACTGACTGGCTTTCTTGCTTGCATCGCGGGCCAGGCCAGTCTCTGGCTTCTTTACTATTCCTTCCATCCAGGACCAACTGCAGGTACTTCCCTCAGCCTGACAAAGGGATTTTCAACCCTAAAGCTTACAAAGATACATTTTTTAAGTACTCCTTTTTTTTCATACTACACATATAGACATAAAAACACAAGATAAGCCATCACACACCATGAATAACATCATATATCCAACATAGCACAACACAACACAACATCTTTACTTCTTGCTGTCAATTCCTTTTTAAAAAGGAAGGCTCTGTGACAGTTCTGTTTGGGTACCTTTGATGCTGCTGCTGATACTACTGGTGTTGAGACAGCTAAGTTATTTTACCTGTTGTCACGTAAAGTGGAGGACTGGGCATGAGGCTGTAGGGGAGGAGGAGACCTCAGTGGGGCACACTGCCATGTTGTGCAGAGCCCCAGCTCCAGGAAGGGTGCACCTTAACACATACACAATGGCACCCACCCACATCACGAGTTTTGCCTGTCAGCAGCTTGGAGTGCAGGGCCCCAAACGATAGACTCCCCCAAGCGAGACGCACACAGCTGGCAGGCTTCAGAGCCACTTCGGGCAGATTGAAGCGGCAAACCGATCTGGAGCTCCAGATCGGATCGCAGCCATCCAAAGTGGCTGGATCTGAAGCCAGATCGGATCGCTGCCGACTTGCACAGGCCTACTTGGAACCCAACAGGACAAATGGCAAGCTTTAACCGAGTTAGAAAAGTTGCATATTTCACAAACTTTCCCCCCCCCGTTTTAATGCAGTTATTCAATCCTATGCTTTCCAATTATGTCTTTAGGCTATTTGTGGTTTCAATGCCCTTTCAGTCGCCTTTGTATGCTCAGGATTTGTTTTGAATATTGTAGAGTGCACTAAGCCCTTTTACGATTTCCTATAGCTTTTCAGAGTCATGCTCTGAGAGACCTGAGCTACCTCCTAAATCTTGTTCCTGGATTCTTATGTCACTTTAAATATTTCCCAACAAGTTGCTATTTTCAAGAGGTTCATTTTAAAGTAAAGCCTGAAGGAAAATAATGCAGTAAGAGTAAGACTGAAGATTAATTTTTATTTCAATAAAGAGTTTCAGTTCAGTTTTGGGTTTTGTGTAATGTATTTTGAAGCAGATATGAACTTTAAGTCCTTATATCACTGGAGCCATATTTGTAAGTGTTTTGCTCTACAGTTGGCCAAAAATGAAAAATTCTTCCCATGAAGAATTTGGGGTTATAAAAAAAGTGTCATCCTGGATAAAGGATGAAAAACTTTCAAAGGTGTCTTCTAGATGGACAGAAAGTCAGGGTAACAAGCTTTCTTCTTCCTCATGTCCTGATGCCTGCCCTGGATGACTAAAGAAGGGTTGCTTTCTCTCTGCAGTCAGAAAGTGAAAATAAAAATGATAAAAGTCCTCATAGCAAACAACTAGGGAAATAGCATTTCAATACACCTCCTAGAAAATTGGTCTATTTTCTTTCTTTTTCTTTCTTTCTTTCTTCTTTGCTTCCTTTTCTTCCCCCAAAATTGAAATATTTCCCCCCAAAAATGTTGCTTTCGTAGAAAAGGACATCTACTTAACACTCATGCCTGGGACCAAAGACCTCAACACCCAGTGACTTCTCTCTCAGTGATCATAAGCAAGCGGGCAGGGTAACCATGTTCCTAGTCCTGGTCAAATTACAGATAGCGGAAGCATGCCATAATCTACTCTGCCTCTCATTTTCTATCTATACAAAAGGACTCAAAGAGAACTGAACTTCTTCACAAGTATGAGATGGTTAGATTGATACTTGGTGCTCAAAGGCATATAGTTACCCTAGAGAGCTGATCTTAGCATATGCATTCTGATATCTTAGATGATCCAGATTTCTATATATCAAAAGGTAACAAAAAGGAAGCCAGGGCTGGCCAGTGTTATAGCTGTGCCTACTGCTTCCCTATGCATCTCATGTGCCCCAGCTCTGACCCTTTAAGAAAAAAAAAACTCCACACTCACTGGCTCCTGCAGCAGACTTGGGGCTTCTGGGGCTCATGCAGATGCCCCACCCCACCCCACCCCACCCCCTGGCAGCACAGGACAGCGGGGGGCAGGAGCCAGTGAGTCAGGGCTTTTTTGGGTCTTGTTTTTTTTTTTTTAAAGGGCCAAGAGTTGGGGTAGGCAGGGCAGCCATGGGGGGACTGAGGGAGTAGGCAGGGGTCAGGGGGCTCATAACAGAGCCCCCATGTGGCATGGGGCAGTGGGGGGGCAGCAGGGATGCCCCCACCCCACCCCCAGCCATCTGGCAGCACCTGGTGAGCGAGGGCTTTTTTTTCCCAAAGAGCTGGGAGCTGGGCCCAGCAGGGCTGGGCGAGCGGGTTGGGGATGGAGCCTATGTGATTCAGGGATTCGGCATCAGCCAAATCTCCAAATCAGATTCTGCTGAATCGATTCAGGACAGTGATTCAAATCACTGAATCAAATCACTAATCAGCCGAATCTGAAGCAAATACTAGCCACTTTGTACAGGCCTGATGCTTTGCATCCCTGAGCTGGCCTGTGCTGTCTGCTCCAGAGAACAGGGTTGGCCCTGCCCCTCTGCTCCTTAGCCAGAGCACTGAGGGCTGGCTGACAAGAGGGTGGGGCCGGGAATACTGGCTGGGGACCACACTTGGGTCTGCCTTGGTGGGGGCGGCCCCTGCCAGATTTTCCCTGATGGAGTGGAGGGGCTGAGGGTGTAGAGTGGGGTGCAGGGGGAGGGAGAGCAACAGCCTGAGAGGGACTACCCCCCAGGCAAACCTCAGCTGAGGTGTGGGAGGGGCTTTAATTCTCCTTTCCTTGGCTCAGTGTGCTGGCCAGGAACAGGAGAGGGATTGCTTGGGCTAGTGTGACCAAAGAAAGCAGAGCTACATTTACATTATAAAGCAGAACCTGTAAAAGGTGGGAGACTGGAATGCCTAAGAAGAGACAAAAGAAAATGAATGCATGAGAGTCCTGTCAAAGGTGCTATAGGTCAGAGTTTTTCAACCTGTGGATCACAACCCAAAAGGGGGTTGCAAAAATATATGAAAAGGTTGTGAACAAACTTTAAAAATGGATTCTCCTTTGAAGAAGAAAAATGTGGGGAAACCATGGCTTTTCCCTTGCAGGCTGGCAGAGTTCCAGCCTATGGGATATCCACCCCAAAACCTAAGACCACCTGCTGATTCCCCAAGGAAGACTTTCTGAATACCTGGCACTAAGGAGACACCTGGCCCCCAGGGTTACGTAAGACTTACACAAGGTTTTCTCTTGTCTTTCTGGCTTATTACATTCTATTTTAGGTTAAACTAAATTGTGTGTGCTCTCACTGTGTTTTACTGGGCTGTATCTTAGCTTAGGCGAAGATTTTTGGTTATTCTTAAGGTTGTGTGCTTGAGGTTGCAAATTGCCATGTTCAATACATGTTCACTTCAGAGAAAGCACTATTCTTGTTCAAGCTTTTATGAATTCAGTGCCACTACCTTCCCCCCCCCCGCCCCTTTCCTAGCCAGAACAGGAGTTTGGGCCTGGCCATGCCCACTCCATTCCAGCAGGCTTGGTTAAAGACTCCCCCCCCCCCCCCCCCGTCCCCCCATCCTGGCAGGAGCTGTGTCCCCCTTGAGCAGGGAGTGGGGGGCAGAAGTCTGGTAGGCACTGCCCTTCTCCCTATCCAGGCAGGCCCAGGCTGGGGTCTCATGTGGGCCATGGTGGATTTAAAGCACCCCTCCCCTTGACCTCAACCCCCAGGCTGGAGCCTGGCCACACCCCCTCTGCTCAAGCAGGGAGGGGTGGGAAAAGCCTTGGAGCTTCCGTCCCTTCCCTTTGGCAGCGGCTGGCAGGCTGAGAGACATGCTCTAGTGCCCCCTGGCTTCTGGCCTGAGCTACTGTGGGCATATGGCTTCATTTCCTTAATCAAAAGTGAATGTCTGTTCACCTGCTTCTTGGTTTAATCTCTGCAACTTAGACTAACCTGCAAAGTCTAAATCAATTCAGCCTCCGGCTTTTTGACAGTCTGTACTTAGCCTTTATGTCTCAATGTATGAATACTTAAATCCAAAAGCCTAACACACATGTACAAATTAACTCATGCAGAAATTTGGAGGACAGAGATCTACTTGGGGCTTTTTTTGGTACTGTGAGTGATTTGAGGAGAAGCAAATTTTCTTATCATTGATACTCTTCAGATTTTCTTGATCCAGGTAATATTCCCTTTGGGGTATATTTTTCTCCTGATGTTTTTGAACATGGCTTCAAGCCACTTTATTAAGTGAGGTGTTAAATCTATGTTTCAGATGTTTTGGGTCTTTCATTGCCTATCCCAGCAATAGAAACAAGGGGTCCATTGGTAACATACAATTCGTAACATCTTTAATTTCTTTTCATAGCTATCTGCAAAATCTTTCCAGTTTAGGACATAACCACCAAATACTTATGAAATTCCCTAGTACTCTGTGTTCCTTCCAACAAGTCTTCTCTTGCCAGGCATCATTTTAAATCTGGCTAGTGTGAGGTGTTAGATCATGACTTGAACCAGCCCCCCCTCCCCACCCCCCGCAAAGGAGTATGAGAATCTGCTTTGCATCCTCTGTGAAATAAGCAGACCTTGGGTTTCTGGGTAGGGGAGGGAGGTGCAGAGAGGCTCTGTAGGCAGGCAGTATGATACGGCTGGGATGCCCCAAAGCCTGTCTTGCCCACTTGCTCCCATTTACATGCCCCAAAACTGGAAATATACCAGTGAAGTCACCCCAGGGGTATCTCTCTGTGACAACTCTTGAGACTTTGATCTGTAGTATGCTTAAGAGTGGTGCCAAAGGACCACCCCAGAATGGCCTCAACAGTATAAATGCTTCTTTGCTTAGCGCTATCTTGCTATAATACTCAATTTAAATTGATACCTGATTCCACTTAGAACTCAGTGAGTTTCATTATAATGCTTGTGGTCACCATCTTCGGTCATTAAAAATATTTGAGGTCGCCATCTTGAATCATCAAAAACTTTCGGTTTTGTTTAACGTTAGTTTTGCTTAACGCTTGGTTTTTCAGCATGATCAGAGGTCAGGAAAACAGATCTTACGATGACAGGCTGAGAGCCATGGGGCTCTTTAGCCTGGAAAAGTGCAGGCTCAGGGGTGATCTGATGGCCACCTATAAGTTTATCAGGGTTGACCACCAGTATCTGGGGGAATGTTTGTTCACCAGAGCGCCCCAAGGGATGACGAGGTCGAATGGTCATAAACTACTGCGAGACCATTTCAGGCTGGATATAAGGAAGAATTTCTTTACTATCCAAGCCCCTGAGGTCTGGAACAGTCTGCCATCGGAGGTGGTTCAAGCACCTACTCTGAACACCTTCAAGAGCAAATTGGATGCTTATCTTGCTGGAATCCTATGACCCCAGCTGACTTCCTGCCCTTTGGGTCCCTTCCAGCCCTAATGTCTACAAAATCAATGAAATTGGACTCAAGGACAGGATAACCAGCTGGGCCACAGGCACCTGAAGATGAATCACCATACTGTGGTAAGAATGAATTTTCCTAGGTGGTGAATGATCACAGCCTTGACTCCTACTCTCACTGCACCAGTATAGTTGAGCTAGTCCAGGAATTTATGGTGGTTTATGTTGGCCTACTTCATCAAAAAATTACTCCATTCATCTCTGAGCAAGGAGGACACATGATTTGTTTGTGGATCTCTGGGTTACAGTCTTTTCTGGGACAGGAGAGCTTACATGTTACCCCTTGATCAGGTATAGGCAAATGCAAAATCCAGCCCAATAGTAGCATATGCTAGAGATGATAAACCCAGTCTCTACATTTATTTCCATTTTTCTCATCAAGTTTTCCCCCTTAACCTGTTTTCTGTTCCTTCTTGCCCTCTTTTAGATTAAACTCTTCCAAGCTCCTACATGGAATATTCAGATACTGTTATCTGTGATGTCTTACTGTTACTGAACGGTCCATCTACTTTCACCCTGTTCCAAGTCTAGAATCATAGAAAATTAGGGTTGGACGAGACCTCAGATGGTGTAGTCCAACCCCCTGCTCAAAGCAGGTCCATCCCCAACTAGGTCATTCTAGCCAGGGCTTTGTTGAGGCAGGCCTTAAAAACCTCCAAGGATGGAAATTCCACCACCTCTCTAGGTAACCCATTCCAGTGCTTCACTCTCCTAGTGAGAAAGTTTTTCCTCATATCCAACCTAAACTTCCCTTGCTGCATCTTCAGACCATTGCTCCTTGTTCTGCAATCTGCTACCACTGAGACCAGTCTAGCTCCATCCTCTTTGGAAAGCCCTTTTATGTAGTTAAAGGCTGCTATCAAATCCCCGCTCAGACTTCTCTTCTCCAAATTAAATA
This sequence comes from Crocodylus porosus, assembly GCF_001723895.1. Lineage (NCBI taxonomy): Eukaryota > Metazoa > Chordata > Crocodylia > Crocodylidae > Crocodylus > Crocodylus porosus. The sequence goes on along the minus strand of NW_017728949.1, from coordinate 14,449,653 downwards.
AGCCCCGTTCCCTCAGCCTCTCCTCAGAAGTCACATGCCCTAGTCCCCTCATCATTTTTGTTGCCCTCAACTGGACTCTCTCCAATTTTCCACTTCCCTTCTGTAGCAGGGGCTCCAAAACTGGACACAATACTCCAGATGTGTCCTCCCCAGTGCAGAATGGAAGGGAATAATTACGTCCTGCAATCTCCTGGCAATGCCCCTATTAAAGTAGCTGTTAGCCTTCTTTGCAACAAGGGCACGCTGTTGACTCATATCCATTTTATTGGCAGGGAATAATTACGTCCTGCAATCTCCTGGCAATGCCCCTATTAAAGTAGCTGTTAGCCTTCTTTGCAACAAGGGCACACTGTTGACTCATATCCATTTTATTGTCCACTGTAACCCCCAGGTGCTTTTCTGCAGAACTGCTATTTAGCCAGTCAGTCCCAAGCCTGTACCAATACATGGAATTGTTCCATCCTACATGCAGGAATTTGCACTTGTTCTTGTTGAACCTCAGGAGATTTCTTTTGGTCCAATCGTCCAATTTGTCTAGGTCACACTGAACCCCAGCCCTACCCTCCAGCATATCTACTACTCCCCCCAGTTTGGTGTCATCCACAAACTTGCTAAGGGTGCACTCCATCCCATCTTCCAAATCGTTAATGAAGATAGTGAACAAAACCAACCCCAGGACTGACCCCTGGAGCACTCCACTTGATACTAACAGCCAACTAGACCTCAAGCCATTGATCACTACCTACTGAGCCCAACAATCCAGCCAGCTTTCTAACCACCTTACAGTGCATTCATCCAACCCATACTTCCTTAATTTGCTTGTAAGAATGTTGTGGGAGACGGTATCAAAAGCCTTGCTAAAACTGAGGTATATCACATCCACTGCTTTCCCTGCATCCACAGAGCCAGACATCTTATTATGGAAGCCAATCAGGTTTCATAGATTTCATAGACATTAGGGCTGGAAGGGACCTCAGAAGATCATCGAGTCCAGCACCCCGGCGTAGGGCCAGGAAGGTCAGGCAGGTTGGTCAGGCATGATTTGCCCTGGGTGAATCCAGGCTGACTATTGCTGATCACTTTCTTTTCTTCCAAGGGCTTGGAAATGGATTCCTTAAAGACCAGCTTCATGATTTTTCTGGGGACCAAGGTGAGGTCTATAGTTCCCTGGATTCTCCTTCTTCTCTTTCTTAAAGATGAGCACTGTATTTGGCTTTTTCCAATCATTCAGGACTTCCCCCAATTTGCACAAGTTTTCAAAGATAATGCCAGCAGCTCTGCAATCATATCAGCCAACTCCCTCAACACCCTCAGATATCCAGCCCCATGGACTTGTACATGTCCAGCTTTTTAAAATAGTCCTTAATCTGTTCTTTCACCACTAAGGGCTGCTTACCCTCTCTCAAAACTGTGCTGCCTGGTGCAGCAGTCTGGGAGCTGACCTTGCCTGTGAAAACTGAGGCCAAAAAAGCATTGAGCACTTCAGCCTTTCCTCATCATCTGTCCCTATATTTACTCCCTCATTCAATAAGGGACCCACACTTTCCCTGACCTTCCTCTTGTTGCTAACATACTTGTAGAAACCCTTCTTGTTACCCTTCACATCCCTTACTAGCTGCAACTCCAATTGCACTTTGGCCTTCCTGACTTCATCCCTGCATGCCTGAGCAATATTCTTATACTCCTCCCTAGTCATCTGCCCAAGCTTCCACTTCTTGTAAGCTTCCTTTTTGTGTTTAAACTCACTGAAGACTTCTCTGCTAAGCCAAACTTGTCTCCTACCATGTGTGCTATTCTTCCTGCACATCGGGATGATTTTTTTTCTGCGCCCTTAGTAAGGTTTCTTTAAAACAAACAGCTCTCCTAGATTCCTTTCCCTGTCAGACTGGCTTCCATTTGGCAGGGATCAATGGCTAAGGGGATCAATGCCCATCAGGTCCCTGAAGGAGTCAAAGTCTGCTGTTCTGAAGTCCAGGGTCCATATTCTGCTTCTCTCCTTTCTTCCTTTTGTCAGGATCCTGAACTCGATAAACTTGTGGTCACTGCTACCAAAATTGCCATCCACTTGTACATCCCCCACCAATTCTTCCCTGTTTGTGAGCAGCAGATCAAGAAAAGCATGGCCTCTAGTTGGTCTCTCCAATACGTACATCAGGAAGTTGTCCAAGCACTCTCCAAAAACTTTCTGGATTGCCTGTGTACTGTTGTATTGCCCTCCCAACAGATGTCAGGGTGATTGAAGTCCCTCATGAGAACCAGGGCCCACATTAGTAATGAATTCAAGTGAACCTGCAGAAGTGTTCCTTTGGAGAATGGATACAGTTGAGAGACTCCTTAGTGTTTTTGCTGGAGTCAGCATGCTACAGATGGCTAGCAGTATGCAGGCAACTAACTAGAAAGCCTGCCTGCCTAATGTGATGTTTTCTGTGTGACCTGAGAGCATTGATTTGGATGCCAGGAAGATATGCTTACCAGCATGCTTACAGGGTCTGGGATCGAGGGCTGGAATGTTGTGTCCTGCCAAGAACCTTGGTGACAGGGGAGGAGAAAAAGACTGGCTTCTACCTCACCTCCTCCAAGAGACATTTCCTAATAAATAATCAGGAAGTTTCAAATAAATTACACAACAATGAATTTCTGCATCCTCCTGATCCAGGAACACTACAGGGAGTTGCCCTATCCCTAATATTCTCTCTGCAAAGGGTTTCAACATATTTTTTTTCCTTTAATAACAATATGTTGATCTGTTTTTCTGTGCATCTTGTACGCATGACTTGAATCTTTATCATTTTGGCCTCGAAGTAAAGTAATCTCATTCTGATCCTTTTTTTCCACCCCCAAACAGAATGATAAATTATGTCTGACAAATTGGTTGGGGAACCATTTATTATGTACTAGCTGCTAGTTCTCCACTCAGACTGCCCAGGCCCAACAAGTTCAGGCAGGCCCCACCTTGCAGTTCTCCAGCCACAGAACAACTAATTGCTTATACTAAGGGCCATATTATAACCTCATTTTCTGTGAGAACTGCCTGCTGTTATCACCCCTAAGCCTGCCCCCTTCAAGGCCAGCTCAGCCAGACTGAGGAACTAAGCCCTGAATCCAATCTCAAACTTTCTTTGTGACTGAGCAAGTCACCAAACCTATGGATTTTATGGCAACTTAAAGGGACTTGAATGTTCAGATCTCATTGACTTTCCACCACAGTCTTGCTGGGCCTCAACTCTCCATCTCTTTACTGGGTATAATGTATTCCTATCTCGCTGGGGTGTGTGAAGGTATTAATACGGAATCAGTGAGCACCAGCATCAAATCAAGAGATACCACATCAGATCTCATTTCTTTTACTGCTTCTGAGTGACAGACAATGCACAAATTGTTCCAAAACAACGGACACACAAATCCTGGCTGGGATCATCCCTTCCCAGCAGAATTTCCCCTCCTAGCCCTCTAGTCACCAGCCTGTTCAGTCTTTGCTTTGTGATACCATGACGATGGAGCCCATAACTGTGGAGAAGTCTCCACAATAACTGAATCAGGGTAGGGGAAGGGTGCCTCAGGGGCATGAAGGGTCCTCTCTGCATGCTGATCTGTGCGCAATGGGTTTTGATATCGCAAGGAGAGGCCGAGGATAAAAACATCATGTTACTAATCAAGCAATGACTAAATTTTTTTTTTACTCTTTTTAGGGAGTAAAAAGAAGGCATTGGGTAACGTGGGGCCCCTGCAGGACACGCTTGGCAATCTGGTGGTTGCACCAGATGATAAATCTGACCTCTTTAACAAATTCTTTACCTCCATAATTCTGAACAGGGACTGGGACATCCCCCCATTGGAATCCTGAACGAATTCAGGAGAGGCACAGCCAGGCCCAGGGTCAGAGGACCTGGTCAGGGAACTTATGGTGGGAATAGATGCCTTCAAATCGGCAGGTCCAGAAGATCTCCACCCAAGGGTGCTGAGGGAATTGGCAGAGGACATTGCGGGACCACTGGCACAGCTCTATGAGCACTCATGGTACTCTGGCAAGGTGCCAGAGGACTGGAAAAGGGGCAGTGTGGTCCCCATTTTCAAAAAAAGGGAGGAAGGAGGACTCAGGAAACTATAAGCCTGTTAGTCTTACCTTGGTCCTGGGAAAGCTCTTTGGTCCTGGGAAAGGTCTTTGAGAAAATTATCCAGGAGCACATCTGCAAGGGACCAGCAGGGGAGATAATGCTTATGGGCAACCAACATGGATTCATTAGAAGCAGGTCCTGTCAGACCAACCTAGTGGTCTTCTACGACCAGGTTACAAAATCCTTGGACGTAGGTGTCATGGTGGACATAGTCTTGCTGTACTTTAGGAAGACCTTTGACACTCTCTCACCCCATTCTCATCAAAAAATCAGGCATGCCTACACAGTCAGATGGGTTGCAAATTGGCTAGAGGGCCACACCCAGAGAGTGGTGGTGGACAGGTCATTTTCGACCTGGAAGGATGTGGGCAGTGGGGATCCCCAGGGCTCAGTCCTCAGTCCCGCACTGTTCAACATTTTCATCAGAAACTTGGACAAGGGGGTGAAAAGCACCTTGTTCAAGTCTGCGGATGACACTAAGATGTGGGGAGAAGTGGTCACATTAGAAGGGAGGGACAGGCTACAACTAGACCTGGGGAGGTTACAAGGGTGGGAGGATGAGAATAGGATGGGTTTCAATGCACCTAGGGAGGAAGAACCAGCAGCATACCTACAGGCTGGAGAACTCCCTTCTTGACAGCACAGAGACAGAAAGGACCTTGGAGTCATTATTGATTCCAAGATGAACATGGGCCGCCAATGTGAGGACATGGTCAGTAGGGCCAACCACATCTTGTCATGCATCCACAGATGCATCATGAGCAGGGCCAAGGAGGTGATCGTCCCCCACTATATGACATTGGTCAGGCCACAGTTGGACTACTGTGTCCAGTTCTGGGCACCGCACTGCAGGACGGATGTGGACAGCATCGAGAGGGTTCAGAGGAGGGCCACCTGCATGATCAGCGGGCAGCAGGGCAGACCCTACGAGGAGAGGCTACAAGACCTGAACCTGTTCAGCCTTCACAAGAGAAGGCTGAGAGGGGATCTGGTGGCCGTCTATAAACTTACCAAGGGGGACCAGTGGGGAACAGGGGAGACCCTGTGCCCCTGAGCACTACCAGGAGTAACTGTGACTAACAGCCATAAGTTGGCTGAGAGTAGGTTCAAGCTGGACATCAGGAAGCACTACTTCACAGTCAGGATGGCTAGGATCTGGAACCAACTTCCAAGAGAAGTGGTGCTTGCTCCTACTCTGGGGGTCTTCAAAAGGAGGCTAGATAATCACCTTGCCAGGGTCGTTTGACCTCAGCATTCTTTCCTGCCCATGGCAGGGGGTCAGACTTGATGATCTGCTCAGGTCCCTTCCAACCCTACCAACTATGAAACCTACCAACTATAAATACCAAGTCTTAAAGCCACCATAAGGAAAATTTTCACATGACCCAAGCTAAGGGTTAAAGAGGAAGAAAAGCATTAACAGAGAGTCAAGAAAGAAGATAAATGTGAAAATGACTAGATAGAGTAATAGCAAGAGAACAAAAGAATCCTGTTCATTTCTAGGAACAAACTCTACATTTCTGAGGACTTTGTTCCAGTCATAGGTAGTCTCCAGTTGTGTCTCACCCTGTTTGATAGGGGAGGCAATGCACTGAGCCTGGTATTTCCAATGGGGCTTCTTTCCCTAGAGCCCTGGTTTAGGCTGGTGAAGGGCAGATGTCAGAGCTGTACAGCCTCTCCATGCCCCTGGGTGTTGCTATCCAAATCCTTGATGCTTGTGACAGGGCACTGCTGGTGCCTGCCACTTTAAGGACTCAGCCAAGCAGCCAGCAAGTGCTTGATTGCGGCAGCCATTTTAGATCTCTGGCCGCCCATATAAGCAGAGCAGTTTGCTACTGGCAGGCCAGGCAGTAATATTGCAAGGCTGCATGCAAGACCTGGAGGTAAGGGAGGAGCTGTAGGGGATGGTTGGTTTGGAGGCCCCTGGTCCTGGGCATGACCTAAAACTGCACCCTGCTGGGTGTGGGTGGCTGAGTGGGGCTCCCAGTGGTGCAGGAGTCCTCAGGAAATGCCAGGCCAGTGACCACCCTTGTGAAAGGTGGGTTGGGGCACCTTAACCCCAGCTCCCACAACCGGGTGGGTTACCCCCTTGCAGGTTCTGGAAGGTGGACCCCAGTGAGAGAGTGGGGCCATAGACTCAAACCTGTCTTGAAATCCCCAACTGGTCAATGCTGGGGCCAGGACCAGAAGGGTCGAATAGCCAGGGGCCCTCCATGAGGGATGCCAGAGCTGAGGGCCTGGGGCTCTGACTGGCCTGGAGGTGAGGCCAGGGCCTGTTTGGCCAAAGGTCCCGGGGGGACCACACCTGTAAGGGGGAACAGCTCAGGGAGCTAGGCAGCCCAGAATGAAGGTGGAGTAGGCTGCCTGAGTGGAGGGATCCAGGTGGGGTTCAAACTGGAGGATTGTGGGGCTAGTGATGTTAACAACAGTGGTTGCCATCTGAGAGGCTTGGGCTGCGGTGTAAGGGAGGAATGGAGCTGCAGATAGCACTTCCTGGCATCGGGGAGAGAAATGGGCAGCCTCCCACCTAATTAATATATTAATTAATTATCAGCAAGGCATAGCAGGCGAGAAGGCGAGCAGTGGGCCCAGAACAGGCAGGCAGGGCCTTGGTAGATGGGCCCCGAGTAGGCCCCCTGTTACAATGCTTCTGGGGATAAGACTTCAACAGCATTTGTTCCCATGGGTATGGAGCAGGCACCAACAGAAACTAACCCTTGCTAGAGTCCAGGTGCATGGAAGGCTGCCTTTTGTGTGGAGCTCCCCATGTGTGAGGGAAATATCTGTTATAGGTACACACACACAGCCTGAAGGCTGTCACTACTGCCTCCCCAAATGGACTACAAACACTTCAGGTATTTGTGCAGAAACTCAGATGTTTAAAGGCAAACCTCCATCAGCCAAGGCTGTTGTGACTGACAGGAGAGAGCAGACTATTGATTGCATTCCCCTTCACCGCTTTCTCTGGTCCTGCTATGGGTAGCCTGCCACAGGAAGGATTTAAGGAAACTGATCCCAAAGCGGCTGATCAGTGCTCACTGGGAACTGTTACTCTTCTCAGCTCCATGCTGGTATCCCTGTGCTGTAATCGGATCTCACCTCATCAAGCCTCATGCTGTGACATGTTTATATGACCAGGGCCTTTCCCCTTCATTAGTACCAGGGTCATGAGAGGTCACAGGTCAGGCTCAAACTCGATGATTTCACTTTTAAACAAACCCATCACCTCCCCCCAACCTTCCCCTCAAAGAGCTTGTCACATAAATTTTCATTTAGTACCACTGTTTTTTCCTCAGCATGAACAAAAGGGATATTTCATCTGCTAAAACCAGAGAGTAGCTCCCTCTATTAATCCTAGAATATTTGTGTAGCTCTTGTCAGTGCCCAGCTCCTTCACTTAATTTACAGAGTGTCAATAAGAATCTCGGTAGAAATAAAGGTGGCAAGGGTTTTAAATACAGAGGCAATGCAATTCTCACCCGCACACACTGCAGCCTTCTTAAATTGGACCAGCTGAAACTCAGCAGTCCCAAGGTCCCAAACCATCTAATATCATTCTCTCCATCACTTAAGTGTCCATGGCACAAGCACTTGGTTGATATGCAGCAATTTGCTAAACTCAAATATGCATGAATTTGGGGGGGGGGGAGGAATTTCACAAAGAACAAGGAGCTACGCAACATTTTTAGCTTTATTGCACTTTAACTGGTTATGCATACTGGAACGCAAGAGTTTGAGCTAAAATTCAGGGGAGGGAAGGCAGGAAGGAAAGAAGGGAGGAGGGGAGGAAGGGCAAGCCAATCCTACTCTGGTTTTGTGAAGCTTCTGAAAGTGCTAACAATTTCCATTGAGAAACAGAAAATAAACAAAAAATAAAATCCCCGTTGCTACAAATTCTCTCTTCTCTAGGAAACAGGGCAGAAGACTGCTGTGATTCTGCACCTCCTTCTTCTGAATTCCCTCTTCTTCTATTAGGAAATCCTGAACACTTGTATTCCACCTTTTCAAACGTTCCAGGATAGGTGATTCATAATGCCCGCTTTGTTATGGCACCCCTTGCTGCTTACAGGGAAATTTCAAAGGCTACTGTACAGAGGAAAATAAATTATCCCCCACCATATGTTGGGGCAGGTGATTTGGGCTGGGACTTTCAAAAGCAGCTTGGTGTTCAAGTCCTAGTGAAAGGTATGTTTCCTTGCCTCCTTTGAAAATCTTCATCTTTCAAAAGGTACTTGATGCAGTCAGCCACAGAACACTAGATTCAAATCCCATGATGGCTCACAAATGAAAATGCATTTGGTGGCTCTCATTTAGACCAGAGTGGATATTAATTTATATCACAGGACAAAGGTCTGCATCTTTTGTGTATTCTAACCAGTATAATATAACAGGTCAGAACAGAGTATGATTCAAGACTTGGAGCACACTGATTCCATATAACAGTAGGTCAACTTTTACATGCTTTTAGTAGCCTTCTATCTTCAAAACATATATTTTAAAGATATGTTCTAATTTACTTTTTAATCACATTCTTTAGATTGTTGTCCCAGGCTAAATCTCCAAATATTTTTAATGGAAATATTTAATTAGGCAGGAGCTAAAAATATGCCAATGAAACAGAACCTGAAAGGGCACAAAATTGATTTCCGTGGTAACTTGGGAATTTTTATCATACATTACTGATCTTCTACTCTTTCTAGGCAATATATTGCCAACAGGAATGGATAGTCACCTATATCTAATACCTATATCTAAGCTTGCTAATGGCAACCACTGTAAAAATAAAATCCACACGAGAATAAACATAATAAAAATGATCTGATGTAATGTCAGACATACTAGCAATTTGGGGAATCCAATTTTATCCTTTGTTACATGGTTTGGATCACTGCCAGGCATGAAAAATCAAATACCATATTCAGGACAGGTAGCTCTTTTCTGAAGCTCTTTTCTTCCAGTTTCAGTCTTTGTCTCCACTAGGGAATTTTAGGGAAAATTTCCTATGAATGCTCCTGCAAGGAATGATGGCAGTTGTGACAGTGCCACCTTGTGGGCACTGCATAGATCCCACAGGAAAAGTTGGGGCAGAGGAAGCAGGCTAGAGCAGTGGTTGTCAATCTTCATGGGCTCCATCCTCCCCTCCATAACTTTTATGAATGCATATATTACAGTACTTACCACCTTCCAGAAGGGCCAGGCAGGGCAGGGAAATCAACCAGCCAGGGATAAGCCTAAGCCTGTGCTTACTTCCTTAGACCATGCAGCACCCTTCAAAGAATCCGAACGTCACCCAGGTTGAGAATCACCGGGCTAAAGAGAGACATGGAAAGAGGCAGTTAGGAGTTTTCAGAGTCAGACACTGAATCCGATTTCATCCACAATGACACTGGATGGATTTAAAATTGAAACATAAGATGTCTTGCTTCTGGCAACAATTGGTTTTTGTTGTTTTTTTAAATAATGACGGAAGTGCCAGAATTAGTCAGTTTTGTCTGTACCAAGACTCCTACCAATGATTCCATCAGATCTCCACTGGCAACTCTTCACTGAAAATAGGCTTTGTCTATAAATGGAAGTTAGACTTAGATCCTGGTCTATTACTAAGATAAACTCAAACGGTTTAGAAACTAAATTGAACAGCTGACACTTCTGTTACTTATTCAAGGCTTTTTGATCAAGAAACCAGATGGAAATTTCACAAGAACATACTAATCTCCTCTAGGGCTCCCAGTGCTTCTAGATTTCCGAACATGAACATTTTCTTTGAAAAATTAAAGCACTTTTAATATTAGGAAATGTTCAGCTATGGCTTTTGGATAACAGTTCAGGCCTGTTCTAAGCTGCCAGGCTCTCATTCCTTCCCTGGAAGTACAAACACACGCCATCTCCATGTACTGTCACAAAACCCAGTAACAGAGAGTACCAATGTTTTAAAGGCCATTATTCTAAAAATAAAGGGTCCACTGGGTGCTGTCACTGTGGGGTCAGTTGGCATGGAAGATGTGGGGTCAGACGCCTCTGATAATATAAAACACCAGAAATCTCCTCCTCTTTTTGTACATTCAGAACCTGAAATGGATCCAAACAATAAACAGGGGAATGATTAGTCATGAAGCTAGGGTTTCTTTTCTGCATTCAAAATACCAATCCAAGCCACACTGACTGAGATGTTTCTATTGATTTGGGCAGGAGGGTACCCATTAGGTTTCTTTCAAAATAGCAGCCTTTGTGATTAAGAGGAAAATGTCCTGACTCATCATTTCTTTTTCCTAGGAAATTGATTATTTTGGTTCTCATGAAAATTGCAGTGGAGGTAGCTAGTCTCTATTCAAGTTTTCCCTGTCAGTCCAGTCGATTAGGTCCTAATTCTAACACACACACACATACACACACTCCTTTTCATATTTTGGCTTCTGCCAAGATTATTTTGCCAAGGCCTTTTGTCCTGGTTTTGTAATGAGGCCCAGAGGATATGAAAAGAGCAGCTTCTAGGTGAACAGATCTTAACGCAACTGTGGCTCAAGCTAAAGAAGGTTTAAGAGAAGCTCTAGTTCTTGGATATAGAGGAAGAGGGCAAAAGGGTCCCTTTGTGTATTAGCAGGAAGAAGGTGCTGGCTGTGGTACACATGGGCTGTCTGCAGCACTGGCACATTGCTACCGCATAAGCCAGCAGAGAAAACTGTCTCCAATGTACATCTGCTCTTGTGAGCTGGCCACCGGCTGGTAGGCACAACATGGGCCAGCATTCAATGGAAAAAAGTGAGAGCTCCAGAGTGTATGCTGTCTTTGAGACTATAGGCAAGAGGAAGGACTAATCAACATAAATAAAGGCTGTCAAAATCAGACCCCTGGGTTAAGTACAGATAGTCAAAAATCCCAACGCTGAATCAATTTAGCCTTTGCGGATTAATCTAAACTGCAGAGATTAAACTGAGAAACAACTGGACATACATTCACTTTTGATTCAGGAAATACAACCACATGCCTACAATGGATCAGGCCAGAAGTCTGGGACCAGTAGAGCATGGTTCTCTGACATGTAGCCAGCATGGGCTGTGTGTTCACTTCCTTTTCCTGCTGCTCAAGAGGTCTCTGGGATTTGCAGTTCAAAATCACAGCAGCAGGGCCCTCCAGGGTTGCTCATCACTTCCTCTTCCTGCTTCCAGGTGCCTCTGGGATTTGTAGGCCACAGCTGCAGCCAGCAGTAAGTTTTTGGCAGCTCTGTACTTTGGGAAAGGGAAACTTAAGCCTCCTCCCTGGTCCCAGAGCCCAGCCAGGGTTTGCCAGGGGTGGGGGCAGTCCCTGCCTCAGTTAAGTCTGAGACTATATTCAAACAGTTTTTATCTTATACCAGTTTCAGCCATTTTGAAACTCATTTATGTGCACTGAACATCTGTTCTGTTACAGGTTTAAACCAGTTGCTAATGACTTAAACCGATTAATGTGTAATTTATGTCCCTAGCCCTGGAGATTAACTGATCTGGAAACTAGGTTGATACTCAGTGCTGTTGTTTTTGCACCAAATAGTCCCTCCTGTAATTGGCAAAGAATCACTTGTTAGTTTGCTGGAGTAGCTGAATATAAACTTTTTTTTTTCAAAACATACATTCAGATGCACAGGAGAATCATTAATGGCCCATCTCGGCTGTTTCAAATTAAATAGTTCCAAATGCTACACGCTGCTTTTTGGAAATGTCTGCATTTTTCCCATATGTCTTTGACCTATAAAATGAACATCCCTCAAAATTAAAAGATTACTGCCAACTGTTTTACATTGTTATTTCTCCTTGTTTAAACACATTTTGTTTTTTGCCAAACTATTTTAGAAAATTGAAAATACAAACCTTGATTAAGAAAAGCACCTAAAACATGTGTTGAGTGGGACCTAGTACACGCTCACAATTAAGCACGCTCTAACATGCAACACTGATGAGAGATACCCTCCTAAGCAGGGACCAAATTTCTTTTCTCCCTCTTATTTAACTCCTGTGTTTTTTGAACCCTAACCTCTGGTTCTCCAGTAGTAATTATCTTCAGGTGAAATTTGGCTTGCAGATGCTGAGCTACCAAGTTGCAGCCATGAATTATGTATTACAGTGACTAAGAGTTTTATTCCTAGATAAAAGTTAAGAATTTTTATTACCATAGTTGGTCAAAGCTCACTGAAGTCAAAGGAAGTCATTCCTTCACTTCAATGAGTTCTGGAGGACATCCCCAGTATCTAGGCAAAATTTTTCAACTGAATTTCCTATAACATTGAAATAGCAAATTTGTGTGGGTTTCACTGAACTGAGTTTTAACAAACAATAAAGAAACCAAAACAGTTCATTGCAACTGATTTTCATTGGCTTGATTTTTTTGTTTGTTTGTTTAAAGTCACTTTTTGTTTTGAAATTTGCTTTAATAAGAAGCCTCTTAAAAAGCACAGATTTGCAGAAGATGCCTAGGATGAAAGCGTGCTACTTAGGCTGAGGCTGCATGATTTCTGCCTTTTTCTCCTGGCGTGTATGAAATAAAGGCCTCATTTGCAGCCACCTCTATTTTGATGGTGGAAGTCAGCTGCTCATATCTTTTCAGAAGGGTATAAACCCCTGCTGTTTTTAAGTTTTGTTAGAAAGCCAACATAGGTAAACAGTGCAAGAAAGTCCTTCTCAAAGGTAATCCCCTGTCACCGATGCCATGTATGATGTTCAGACAAAGAACACTTGAGCAGGTGATCCTAAATAAAGGTGACAAATACATTCCACTTCTCCTTTATATCCATGGAAAACAGAGACAAGTGCACTTGATGCACAGGCTGGCCCCTAGTCAGAACCTGGAAAAGACATTTGGACTTCATGGAGTATCAGATGTAAGAAGCAGGTCTGCATAGTCCTCAAGAATTCAGCAAAAACCATAATGTAAACTCAATATGGAGAACATGCTTAGCTTAAACCTGGGAGCCCAACTGGGTTGAACACATGAGCTTCGCACTTGTTGTGAGAAAAGGGCGTCATGCCAAGCATAAAATATTTTAGACTGGCTGGAGGCAGAAAGTGCTTTATTTTTCCCGAGGGGAAAAAAACACCTTACCTCCTTCTCCCCTTAGTTTGGGGTTTGAGTTGCAGACTAAAGTAAAATCTTGGAGTACTGTCTACACATCTTCATGGCCTGCTGTCAGACAACTAATCAAGGGAGACAGAGCAGAGTGCAGCTATGAAATGCAGTGTGCAGCTGGACAATACACCAAGCACAACCCTGTCAGGTCAAAGAAAGAAAATCATGGTTTAATTCCAAAGCTACACACCAAGGTGTCATCAGTCCCCTCACAAAGTCTTTCTCAAACTGTGGGTATCTAAGTCTTGACAAGCAGATACTCACATCAATTCATGCTGATGTCACTGGTGTGCCCCACCTTCCAGATATGTGCACAAGGGAAGGTTTGATTTTTTTGCAATCTGCTGACCAAAGGAAACTTGCCCAAGCTGAAAAGCTACAGGCAGGAAAAGGACTTTGAGCTCCTGAAGGTCTTTCAGGACTGCTGAACCCAAGAAAAGAAGCAGTGACACTTGCCCAGCCTCGGCAATAGAAAGTTCTGAGTTTTCACTTTGAACAAAATGCAATGCTACAACGGTAGCTGTCTTCAGAAAAGGGCTATCACTTCCTGACTGGAAAAAAAAGCAAACTGCTAAGTTGTTGCTCACCCTGAAAACAGTGAATGCTGGGTTTTAGTTTTACATTCATGGGTATCATTTACTGGGTGGCGGGGGGGGGGAGGGTCAGGTTTTTTCCAAGGCTAAGCTGTTTGTATATCTTAGTAATTTCACAACAAAAACAGATCACTAAATTCTCACAGAAATCAGCAAGTATTCCACTAAAAGTAAGGTATCAGCAGTAATGACAGCTAGGATTTCATAGACTGTAAGGACAGAAGGGACCATTTTGATCCACAGATGTAACCGTCTAAATGACAGACCAGAGAACTTCACCCACCAAACCCACACTTTCTGGCTGAGCTAGAACATACCTTTAAAAGACTTCCAACCAGTTGAAAGATGTCAGTCGCAAGAAACCCATCACATTCCCCAGATAAACACTGCTAATGACTGCCCTAACTTGCTAAATATGTGCACCTTAGATGTTGTTTGTCTTTGTCTAGCTTTCATTTCTAGCCACTGGATCTTGTCATAGCTTTATCTGCAAGATTAAAAGAGTCCTCTGTGATCCTAGGTAAGTACTTTTATATTATGTATTAGGCACACATTTGCTATGTAACAATTATTACAAAATCAAAGTCACAGAGGAGAGAGAGAGAGATTTAGGATTCAAAGATATAGACTTCCTTAACCACTTTCTAAGGCTTCCAGAGATAGATACATTACTATTGCATAACTCCAATGAATGAGCAATGACATTTAAGACCAGACTGCATTCCCTGCTGCTCTCTCATTACCGGATTAAGTCATTGAGCATTGCTCATTAAGTCATTGAGCATTAGGAGCTTCCTTGTCCTTGCTACCTGTATCAGAAGTACTGTGCCTCGGGGAAAAACAGCTGTCCTTGGCCTTTGCTCCCTCTTGAGTCCTTGTGAATTGTGTCTAGATAGGCAGGGATTGAGGAATAGGCAGTCTTCATTTCACTTCCCTGATATGCTGACCAGGACAGCTAGCTGAGCAGCTACAGAGAAGAAAGGAAGTTGTACCAGGAAAAGGATTGGAATAAACTGTTGTTTGGAGCAAGGGAGAAACCTGGACCAGATTTTGCCTCAGATGGTCATAGTTCAGCTGGTTGGGCAATGTACTGCCATTCTGCTTCTTGCACTGTGCAGAATATGTGGTGCTGATCTAGCCAAAAGGGGACTGCAATCTTCACAGTGGGGGGGAGGGGAGCTCTAAATACTCCTGTAAAACAGATAGTAAATAATAACAGGCATCAAAGGTAACTTCACTCACCTACACCCTGTACATGCATGTGCATGTGCGTGTGCATGCGTGCACGCGTGCGCACACACACATACACACACACACACACAGAAAGTCTCCCCCCATCATCTTAATCTTACCAACCACCAGTGGAAATAATATTACATAAGAGAAAACAACAATACTTCCAGCAAGCCTACTAAGACTGACCATATAAGAATTCACCAGCAGGGCCTGGGAAGGGTGAAATGATGAAGTAAAATTTGTACACCTTTAAAACAGGAATAACTAGAGCCTATGTTAGCAGGGATCCTACATTGCTTTTCTCATCTACACAACAGAAATCTAGAGCCTGACTCTTACTGATGTTGAATCAAGTTCCTTATCAGAATGTCTACAGCAGTTGTTGTAAAACACCAGCCATGGTAGCACTTAAGGCAATTGTCCAGCAGGCACAGAAAGAAGCCAGAAGCTATGGGGGAAACCAAATGGCACACACTCTTGTGAATTTTACTTTGAATCCTTCTTGACTTAACAGCTTCACTTCTGGTTCTCTGTCAGTTCCCAGACTCCTGGTTTGTTTTTTTTTCACAGCTTTTGGCCTCCTGAGGCCCAAACATATGATTATCTCTGATCAGGTCCAGTTTCCCAAACATCTCCCACCCCCAAGCTCCAGTTTGCTAAGCAAAAATTCAAGTTTTGGAACCTGATGAAAATGCTAAGCTATGAATCTAGTATGTTCATTAATAGCATTGGGCTGAGAGTTCAATGAGAACAGCTCCTCTTTCAGGTAAGACAAAATCTTTATGAATGTGTTGACATGAGTGACAGGCTTCTCCTCTCAAGGTCCTTCTAGGTGCATCAGGAGTGGGATGCTTTACTTGCAGTTCTGTACTTTCTATTGTTACAGTCCCTTCCTAGAAGCTCTGTCAGAGTGTAGGGCTGAGCTTGGTTTATCTACTCAACAGCCACGTTTTGAATAACTCTGAAGCAATCCTTTTCAACTTTTTTGGAACAGAACTTGCTTATATCCTGTTCCAAAATCAATGCTTTGGTTCCTCCCGTCCTACCCATGGTAATGTTATAAGAAACGTGAAAAGTTAAAATCAGAACATTTTTTTATTTTAGAAAATGAAATGTTTTCACTGACACAATATCTATATAAAGAATTCTGTTTTACATGAAGTTTCAATTTTTTGTTCCATTTTTGGAACAAGAACATTTCAAAATTTGCAGATTCTTTTGTGAAACAAACCAAAAAAACCCAAATTCCCACCCAGCTTTACTGAGAAATGTACATTTTGTATATGCAGAAAACAAACTCAGAAATTTGCACAAAAATAGACCCCAGTGAATAGGAATCTGCCAAACTTAGGGAGAAAGAAGCTACCAACATATGTGGGAAACAGAATTAAAAGGAAAGAAAAGAGGAGAAAAAAAAGCAGAGAGAGGTTTGAAGCTAGAGTTGTGCCAGTCAAGAGGGATTTGGCCGGATGATATTTTTACTGAATGTAAATGTTGTAAGATATACTTTGATTAATTCTAGTAGACTGCACCAAAGTCATACTTACAACTCCCAGTACACTAATTAATGAGAAGAGGCGGACAGTGACTCATGCTGGAAGCAGCCCAACAATAAAAAGAGGAATCTTAGTCCTCATGCAATTGAGAATGTCCCCAGATCAACACACAGTGCTGGGAGAAAGGTCAGGATGATGATGATGATAGCAGTAAGGAAGAAGGCTCTCTGATGAAGAATTGTTCCCAAGGAAGGCTGGCACAAGTGCTTGGCACTGCACACACAGAGAAGAGCAAGGCCAAGAGTTGACCACTCAGAGGTTTGATTGACTTGCTGGGGTTTATTTATTTATTCTTTGTGGGTTTTGCTCTTGTATGAGGAACTAATTGAAATAGCACTGGAGCTTCACTGCACACAGCCTGAGATGTGGATGGGCCCAGGATTTTGCAAACAGTTTTGGCATTCAGCTACCCTGGAGTTGGTCTGGTGGTCTGGCTCCTTACATCTTCCTCCCCCTCTCTTTCCTGTCTCTGGTAGGGCTGCTGTTCATTTTTCACCTTCCCTCAGTTACAGCCTGATCCTATACCACTGAAGTCACCAAGAGTTCAATGAGAGCACAGTAGAGCCCTTGTAGAGAAGGTGTTGGAAAGATTTCAGTGAGGTTTGGATTAGGACCTAGGGACATGGTAGAGCAGTTAATTTCTCTTTTTTTAATGTTGGAGTGAGGCTATAGCTCGGTACCTACAGCAAGACCCTTCTTCCTTGTCTCACAGGAGAGAGACAGGACCCACTCTGGCATGAGAGAGGTTGAAGCGCAAGGGCAGAAGGGAAATTAGAGACCTGTTTTGTTATGCTGCAAAGTGAGGGGTGAAACAGCAAATTGCTCTCACACACTTAAGACCCCAGCATAGACCCCATCATAGACCCCAGCAGTCTAGCAACATTTTGTAAGGAAGTTCAAAAAATCAATGGGAGGAAAAAAACCTGTCCTCTGATAAAGCCTGGATTCCAACTCCCCCCCTTGAGTGATGGAGACTAGATCCCCATTGTCCTGTAAAATAACAGAGAGTAGAGTCCAGCTGCCTCAAAGGGGATAAAGTTTAACTTTAGATGTCAAATATTCTCCAAACTCAGCCCTCATCCGTTCCAAATTCTTTGGCCCACCCATTCCCCAGCAACTCAGGAAAAAAACCACCAGATTAATTTCCAGTCCGTAGCACTGCTCTATCAATGGGACATGGCCTGCTTAGCTTTAGAAGCCAATTTTGGTTGAAGTGTTGCAGCCCTTAGGAGAAGGGGTTCTAAACAACAAATTGAGAAAGACTTCCCTGAAAGCCACAGAGAATTCAACAGCTCATAAGTGGTGTCACTGTAAATTGTTTGCCTCGGACCTCCTGTTAAACAGACTCCACATATAAAACAAAGAATATTGGGAGACTTTGGAAGTCTTCATCTGAGGCTAGAACGTGCAGGCATATGCACTGCATACAAATGGAACTGCTTATATTTGATCCTACAGCTTTTTAATGCAATGTAGCAAATTCACAGGGAAGGCATTCGATTCCCATGGAGAGGGAGGTGCTGGTGGTTTGGGTGGGAGGGGGAACTGAGAGTTATTCAATCTCATTTCTCATTTCCTTCTCTTTAGTACAAAAGGCAAATGAGTGTGGTCCCAACCTAATCCTCCATGGAGATTAAACAAAAATTAAAACCACAATAAACATTGCTGCAGGGCACGATTTAAAGACTCTTATCCCAGGCAAGCACAGCACAGAATAGTGCATGAAGGTCACACCTGAAGTTATCTAAATTTTTCTAAAGAGGATCAGAGATTCTGTGTTCAGACCAAGTTCAGATGTCACTCTCAGCTACTTCACTGTGAGATGCTTTCCCACCTCCCCCAGAAGTTAACTCACTCACAAAATCACGCACAAAAACAAGTCACGTGGGTTTTATTTTTAACAAAAATTAGAGCCAATTCTGAAACATCTCCCTTGGGGCCACAGGAGAGAAAAAAAGGGAGCTAGCTCCTTGCCTGGTGCTTATGTGGTCACTAGTGCAGAAGGCTTTATTCTTCCATAGTCATTTTTAACTCTCTGGGAAACTAACAGAATCCGAAATCTGAGCCGCAGTCTCAGATTAACAACATTTTTCTTCTCCATGTCAAAACTACTGAGACTCTCCGACTTACAAATGTGTGTGTGTGTGTGTGTGTGTGCACGTGTGAGTAAAGTCCACTAGGCAATTTCAATTTAATTTCTTGGGTTCCTTCTTTAAAAGAAACAACAAACCCTGTACTTGTTGGCTATTTTTTTTGCCATATAAGAAAAAAAAGCAGCAGGGTGTGACTTCCCTTCTCACCCACACCATGTCACAGGCCAAGTTCAAACTTGGCAATGGTGGGAATGCTTTGTGTGTGTCCACCTCAAAGCTAAGCAGAAACCAACCTCATGGCACTCATACACCATTAACACTGTAATGATCCATTACATGAAATGATATATTTTCACTCTAGCTTCTCTGTAGATGATAGAAATATATCATTTCCAGCTACTATTAGATATCCACTAGGGGGAGATAGAAGGTAACTTGTTGCCAGGCTGACAGCATTGTAGGAGATCCTAGTTGTATAATTAAGGGAAGGTAATAAGGACACAGGTAGTAGAGGTCAGGGCTTCTGAATACACAAACCTACTTGGACATTGCATAGGGTTACCATTATTAATTAGTTGAAATGCTTGCTACAAGTAAAAAGCAGGCAAACAGCTTGCAATTTCTACAAAGACGGCTTCTTTGGAGTACAGATGACCACAGCTCATGGCCTCCTGTAGGAATCCCACCGGATCTGCATTTAGAAGGGGAAAAATAGTAATTGCTCCTAATAACATCAGTGTCCTTTTAGATTGCCTCATTCTAATGTAAGTGAGGAAGATTTTGCTTAATTGGTGGGGAAGAGGAACAACTGGTGGCTTTCATTCTTGAAGATGACAACTGTCTTGACTTGGGTTGGGATCCCTTTAAAAAGTCAGGTCAGGAAAATAAAGCACAGGCAGGATGGGCAATTGGAACAGCCTTGAAACACAAAGACAGCATAGCAGGGATGGCAAGAGAAAGAGTTAAATCCTGGTCTAATTCACAACGCATGTTATTTCCTTTGACTGGATGCCGCTATATAGAAGGCGTTCTTCAATTCCACTCAAGCAGACATTTCTCGGCAGACGGATCGTGGCAGCCATGTTAGCTCCTGTGAAGATAAGCATCAATCTGCTCAAGCAAGACTTGTGTTTTCTGGGAGGCCAGAGAGGCAGAACAATTGCTGAATAGAAGCAACTGCTCCTTGAGGCAAGTGGAGCACTGCAATACAATGAAACCTCAACTCTTGCGTGGCCTGTGTATCTAGCCTCAGTATAATCAAGATTGTGATTGTGCAATTGATTCAGTCCCATAGCCCGTGCAAGACCTTGGAGTTAACCATGGAGGGGCTTTTCTAGCTTTAGTTAAACATTTTAGGAAAAAAACAAAACATTTTCCTGTTGGAAAACAAAGTTGTCAGGTAAAACCAGAGCTTTCCACAGGAAAAGATCTGTTTTGTCAGAAGGGAATTTGTGGGATTATAATTCTGGGTCCTTTATGCCCCCATTCTTCTTTAGGAGTCATGCTACCTTGGCTGACGCAGCATATCCCATGATGCATTGTGGTCACGCCCTTGGTTTAGCTGTAGCTTTGTCTCAGGGAGAACTGGGCTATTTGGAGAACTGTAAGGAAGAACATGGGCATGAGGAATCTGGAACAACTCCCATGAAGCACCATGGGAGCTCAGGTCACTTCAGTGTGACAAAATCTTAAACTCTGTAACCTGCATTTTCAGATTATTTCAGTTATTAAATTATTTTAGAAGAGCAAACAAAGAGAAAAATGTAAAATCCCGACTTCGTCGCTGTTCACATGCTTAAATTTAGGAACTGTATGATCTTAATCTTACTACCTGCCCCTCAGGCTCCTTGTTATATCTCATTATCATATTGTGTCTAAAATTAGCTTGGGGCTACAATCACTTACATTATACAGAACAGAGCACACTGTTCAGCCCTGCAAAGAGAATGGATAAATAGATGTGGTTTGATATAGTCACTTTTTGGTTAATATGAATCCTTGCATATAATGTTCACTAAGAGTGAGATCTTGGCCTCACTGGATGCATACACATGTACTAATTTTTTGACAGTTAAGCCAGTTTAAAACTTTTTTAGGTTGACTTACCTGCCAAAGTATACATACATATGTGGAGCAGTCAGTTTAAATGTCATGCAAGATAATACATGTCCGAGGTGTATTATCTTGAGTCACATTAGTTAAGCTGACTTCGCTCACAAGATGGCCCCCACCATGTCAAGGAGATGTATGCATGTATGTTCTGACATGACTGAACTTAAGTTGACTTACTGTGTGTATGTTTGCCCAGTGAGGTTATTTGGTCTTTTGCCATTGACTTCCATGTAGCCAAAATTTCACCCTAAGTATTCATTTAGTTTGCTGTTAGAAGTTGTACCCTGGTTTTTCTTAATGATATCTTAGGAAGGAAATTATTATTGTGCCACTGTTAGCCACTCCAGTGGCTACAAGATTCAACTATCACTTATATTCAGATTAAAACCCCCTGTATTTCACACTTTAGACTAGGCTTGTAAAGGGATCTAAGTGATTCAGGGGCACAATCCCCCTGAAATAAGATGAGTGCTCCAGTAGACACCTTTGAAAATCACAAATTTAACAATAAAATTTAGTTTCTGCATTTACTACATTGTCTCTTCAGAAGACATCTCAGGTAAAAACAAGTTTTGAAAACCTTTTAAGTGGTCTGCCCCAATCTCTACATATAAAAGGGTTAGTCTGTCTGTGTATCTGTCCTGGGGGGACATGGTCTCAATGGGGCACGGCTGCAGCGTTGCATCAAGAATGACAGGCAGGGCAGGTGAGGACAGAGCACTGCTACCCACCACCCTGCACCGCCACGAACTCCTGCGGGGGGTGACAAGGGGCTGGACATGGTAGCGCAGGACAGTGGGTGGTAGCAGCGGTGCCCCACCCCCGTCACTATTAATGGGCAATTTGCTAGTATTAAAAATAGTGGCATTAGCCCATGATAAATGCCCATGGCAAATGCCGCGGGCCATTATGTTGGACAAACCTGATTTAGACTTTCCAGCCATTGGGGTAGGTATTGTACAGAGCCTAACATAGCAGGGCGTATAGCTA
The DNA here is from genome assembly GCF_001723895.1 of Crocodylus porosus. NCBI lineage: Eukaryota > Metazoa > Chordata > Crocodylia > Crocodylidae > Crocodylus > Crocodylus porosus. Next base: position 14,427,862 of record NW_017728949.1, on the reverse strand, counting down.
AGGCCATTAACAACTGGTAGGGCTGTGCGAGGCTTGGGACTGTGCTTCAGATCTGGAGAAGCTCCGGATGCTTCGGTGTCCGAAGCAGCATGTCCGAATCAAAGCACTGGCTTCTTTAGGCCTTCCGAAGTGGTTCGAAGCTTCCAAACCACTTTGGAAAAGCTTTGGAGCCACTTCACACTCTCAGCAGAGGCTACCACCCCTGCAAGTTTCATCCAAATCAGACAAAAAACAACAAAGTTATAGTATTTCATTGATTCCCCATTATACCCTATGGCTGGATCTCTGAGGCGGCTCCAAAGCTTTGGAGTCTCTTCGGCTGGATCGAAGCGGGAAACCAATCCGGAGCTCCAGATCAGATCCCTGGCATCCAAAACTGCCAGATCAAATAGCTGCCTACTTACACAGGCCTAACAACTGGTAACACAAAGTAACACTAGTTAGCATCGCCAGAAGCTTTCCTTGAAAAAGGGGAGCATCCGTTAGAGAAGTCCTCCCAGCTTTTAAGAAACATTGTTTTCTTTGTCTTTGCCTTCCTTTTTTAAACTGCCTTCCTGTTTTTTCTTCTTGCTTTTGCAGCTGTGGGACTGAATGCTGATGGGACAGTATTAGGTCCAACCCCAGACAGTCATTTCCAGTAATTAGTTCAGGTTACCAGATAACCGACACCAATGTTTTTTTGGGTCGTTGTTGAGTCAGGTTATATTGCTAGCCACAAATATGCTAGGAAAGGAGAATGGCTGTGGTGTGTATGATGTATTGATTTGTACATAAGTAGTATAAACCGCTGCCCTGTGCTGGAATATGGTGTCTTGCTTAGCACAGCACTTCTATAGAATCTGATTCAGAAAATGCTAATTCATTCCACTTATGTCAGAGCTGAGTGAAAAGAGTCTCAATGTAGACGAGACTCAGGCCCTTTGAATTCAGATCTCCACCCCCTTTAGACTTGCTGTTACATTGCATACGTATGAGCACACTGATCATTATACAATGGGATATCTGCATTGCAAGCTTCCACACAGGATAATATTATTAACATCGTTGGCACTTACACATCAGGGGTTGTTTTTTCAAAATGTGTCTTCAACAATACTTTGAACTCATTATGATGCAATCTACTTGATTATATTTCCCAGCAATCACACTACATAGGCCAATGTGTGCATAGGAAGTCACCATCATTAGCTATATTTTACAGATAGAAAAACTAAGGCAAAGGAAGTAACTTGTCCTAGATCACCAAGAGGCCAGTTGCTGAGGCAGGAAGACAGCCCAGGTTTTTTGAGTCTGAGCAAAAGTCCAACATGCCATTATGCATCTGTTATCTGGACTCAGGAGCAGAAGACACTAAATAGCAGCAGGCTCAGTAAAGGTAGTAGGCAATGCACTTCCTCCCTAATTTATGGCAGGTCACTTCCTACCTGTCATGCCCTCTTTGTCCCAGAAAAGAGCAACCACTGGGCTGGTTTTGTAATGTGTAGGAGAAACATGTTTAAGAATAAATAGTGAACTAGCTGCAAGAGGCAGACTTTAATGATGAATGCCTCTTAGACATTGTGTAGGAAATCACAGTCATGAGAAGAAGGGATGGCAACCAAAGAAAGAGGGGTATAAGATTTGCCTTGTGAGAGTATCCCAAGGCTCCCAAAAACTGGGATCCCATTCCTGCTTGTGTGTGAAAATGGGCAGAGCAGTAAGGGTCTATATCCTGAAAAATGGAGGTGTGCGTAATTTCTTACCTATTTTGCCCCTCTTGTCTACTTAGATTGCAAGCTCTTCAGGACACAGATGGCCCTTCTCACTCTGTACTCCAGGAAGGTGTACAGCACAATAGGGCTCTGTTCAGGTTTCCAGGACACTACTGATCATCAGTGTAGAATCATAGGTTTAGAAGGAACTTAATTTGGAAATGTCATTTCATCCAACCCCATGCACAGATGCAAGATGTACTATTGTCATCAGTCAGCAATAAAAATGCCTCAACATAAGCAAAGCCATTCCCAGGTACTTTTATTCCTACATCTACCATAATGTTAAATAGCCTTTGAGTGATTCTACTTTCCAATTCAGAATACTGAAAAACAAAGCCAGACAAAGAAAAACAAACTGGTATTTATCAACAGGGGCACTTGCACGTGAATCACTTTTCAAATGAAGCAGTATGCTCTGAAGTAATTAAAGGTTTTGAACCTGGGCTTTACAAATCCATTATTTATATCATTTAGCTAAACCTCCTCTAGAAGGACATGATGGTGATAATATACATTCTGATTAGCTTATGTTCATCCTTTACTTCACTTTTACCCCAGAAGGTTTCTGTGGTCTTTAATTAGACACCACAGCACAGTAATAAAAGCACACTGTATGGAGGAAGATGTTTCAGATTAAAAGATACAATTTTGAACCAATACAGTTTGTACCAGCCATAATACATCTTGCAATTGTGAGCCTGCTTGTCCCCTCACTTTTCACTATGATAATTCCACTGACTTCAGAGTTTATACCCATGATTTACCCCCAGAAAAACAGCCAGGGCTGTTTTGCCTATGCTGATCTGCGATGAAAGTAGTCAGAAAGAATTCAAGATTGTACCACAAAAGAAAAAAAAGGTTTCCAGGTTTCATTTTTCTTTCAGTCCCCATCCTCCTATGATTTTAAAGATGCCATTTTTGTTGTTCCTATCAGACTATAAAACTGAAAAAAATTTAAAGTGTAGGCTGGGAAAAATCTTTCTACCGTGCTACAAAATCATCTGGAGCAATCTATTAAGCAGCAGCACCCGCACAGTAGTAGTAGGAACTAAGAGGATGCAGTAGGCCCAGGTGGCCAACCTGCAGAGCACATGCTACAGTTGGTATGGGCAACCTCTGTACATGGCAAGCAGCAAATTGGGAGGGTGCTGACATCACAGGGCAGATAAGGCAGGGAGCAGAAAGCAGAGCAGAAGACAGAGAATGGAACGAAAGTGGCTCTTAGGGACAGTGTGGGGCTTAATTTAGGACACACATGCAAGAAACATTGGCCCTCAATGTAATAGGTGATGAGAAAGGTAGGAGGGTGCAGTGGCTAGAGCAGGGGTGAGCAAAATACGGCCCGCAGGCCAGATCTGGGATGCGAGGCTATTCTATTTGGCCTGCGGGGCCCCTAAAAAAATTTGGAAAATTAATATTTCTCTGCCCTTGGTTCCTGTCAAAAATGACTCAGGGGAAGCCTGGTGGGCTCCAACAACAGCAGGGACCACCCAGCCCCACCCCCCAGCTAGAAGCCCCAGCTGGGGTTTCTGGGCTGGGAGCATGTGGCTGCCCCAGCACGGGAGGCTCACGTAAGCGGGGGGACGGGGGGCGGGGACGGACCCCAGGCAAGGAAGGAGCCCGGGGAGGGAAGCAGCCCCTCCTTGCCCATGCCCAGTTCCCCCGCACTGCAGCCATTCGCAGCCCTCTTGGGGCTGCCTGTGCCTGCTCCAGACAGCCCCGCGTGGGCTGCGAGCACCTGCAGCGCGGGGCACTAGCCATGGGGCAGGTGAGGGGCCACTTTTCCCTGTGCTCAGCACCAGCTTCTTCCCTGCTGGCAAGCAGGGGGTTGAGGCTGTGTGCTGCCCCTTGTCTGTACCATGGGGCTGGGGGGCACTGGGTGTGAGAGGGCAGGGAGCCAGTGGGAGCACAGGGCCCGCACTGGTGTCCCGGGGCCAGTGCCAGTGGGGCCCAGAGCAGGGTGGAGGTCCCAGGTGGCAGGGGCTCTATGGAGCTGGGCCAGCTCCCCCCTCTCCCTGCTAGCGCAGCCCAGCCCAGCTCCATGGGCCCCTGCTAGCCTGCGCCCCACTTTGGGCCCCACCGGTGCTGGCCCTGGGACATTGGTCCCAAGACATTGGGACATTGTTTCCAAGATGGTGACCAGGGGGTGGGACACCTGTCAAGTGGCAGGGCTACCCATGCGGCCCTCGACAGCCTGCCAAAACTGGGTAAGCAGGCCTTCACTCAAAATAATTGCCCGCCCCTGGGCTAGAGTAAGAATCAGCAACACGGCTTCAAGTGACTGCTATGCCACAGGCTCTGCAACCTGGAGGAAGACACTGAAGCTAAAAGTAACTAATGATTTTGGGTGCATCATTTTGAGTACTCTGCCTAAGCACCTTAAAAGAGCCTGAGTATCTAAGTGTGGGTACCCACTGCCTGCAAATAAGGCCAGAGATGAGACAGCAAAATCACTAGTGCCTTTTTCAAAATCTTGACCTTGTTTAGTCTCTGCAACACAGCTCCTTACCTCGACAGTGGGGATGCTAGTACTGTCCTGTCCTCCTTGTGTTCTGAGAGAAAATCCACAGGAGATTATGAGGCTCTCAGACCACTAACAGGAGCCCAATAAACATAAAACAGAGGGCAATTTCTGCAAATGTGAATAAAAAGAACTGTTAGAAGAATACTGGAAAGCTGTGTGAAGAAGGCTGCCTCCCTAGCGACACTGCAGGAGAGGGAAGAGGATGAAGATCCAGGTATCCTCAAGAGCTTTTAGCCCCAAAAGTGTAAGCAAATATACCCTTGAGCATTTAGTTACTGCAAAGGAGAATCAGCTGTTAGAGAGAGAAGTGCAGTTTCCTTCATTCTATTCTAAAGGGAGTCAATCTACAGTTATGCCAGCAGAGATACACTGATATCATTGCCATATAATATGTAAAACTTAAAGGGGCACTATTGCATACAGAATATTTTTATTGTGTTGTATTGCCTCTGTCTACATATTTTTAAATCTGTTCTACTGCAAATTCTACAATAATATTTTGAATGTAGATTTTAACCAAATGTTCCCTTTCATTTATAAAACAGTACTGCACAGGATTGATAAAATTTGAAGAGAACTAGCTGGATTCACAGAATTCTGATGGTCTGGCTCTAACTGCCCAGTTAGATAAAGGAATCAAGGCTCTAGCACCTTGAATCTAACACTACTTATTAGAATTCAGTTCACTTTAGAAATCAATTCTCCTTCTAGAGTTTCTGTTTCCTTTAACCTAAGGTCCAAAGTCAATGCTGAGTGTTCTAATGTCAAAACTGAAATTTATATAATGACTAGCCAATTGCCCATCAAGAATGATGGCTCCCCCACACTCTGTCCGGTCCTCAGCAGGGCTTCAGAATCATGGTGGCACTCCCCCACGCTTGGAGCACTCTGATTGGCTGTTTCCATCAGCCAATCAGAGTGCAAATAAAGTGTTACAGACAAACAGACAGACTGACAGACTTAGACTTTTATAATATTAGAATGTTAGAATCTGATGGTTGCTCTGGACTAGTGCACAACCAATTTAAGCAGTAATTATCTGGAATAATAAAAATTAAATATATCATGGAAAATAAGTTTAGTATCTATTACTTTGTGTGTTTTACATGTTGATGAACTGAGGCTTAGGATAAAGGAAAATGATGCATTTCAGTAGGAGCATACATAATAAAGAGAGATGAAACTGTTCAGTCATGGTATCTAGCTGTACCCATTTCTATTCAAAACTATTGGCTAGCTCAGTGGTTCGCAACCTCACTGGACCCAAGGTACCCCCTCCACCACTTTTGTGAACTAAATGGCACTTAATTTCAAAACTAATGTATATATTATAGTGCACACCTTCTTGCAGAGGGACCAGACAGTGGGATTTTAAAGGAAAAGCCAAACAGGGATAGACATAAGCCTGCACTTACCTGCTTATCTTCTCACACCTGGATTATCTCCTTGGACTAGAAGAGACTCTTCAAAGTTGTCAGGGAAATATCTTAAAGCTGGTGCTGCCATTACAGGGAGTTGAATCTGTCAAACGCAGACAGGCCTCCAGCATGTGCCCCCTGAACGACCTGCTAGCTGTCAATCGAGAGTGACCTACTTTCTGGTGCTGCCCAGGCTCAGTTGCCTCACAGCTCTTACTTGGGCACAGGCTCAGTCAGAGCTCCTGTGAGGTAATCAGTCTGGAACTTTCTCCCTTAGTGGTTCCCTGATTGGCTGAAGGAAAACTATATAGGGCCGTGGGCCCGCACTGTGGTGTGGGTTGTTCTGGAGTGTGGGCGTTATAGGAGTTGAAGATGTCGTTGGTGTGAGGATTGTGAAGGAGAGCTACTCAATCTCCCAACAGAGGCTGCTCTTAGCAGGGACTGTGGGAGAGCGAGGTCAGGATTAAAAACCCCGGCTCTTCTCATAGCTTCGCGCTGCGATAAACCCCTCCAATTTCTTTTACGTTGTGTTGATATCTTCGGTTATTGAATTGTTTCGGCCTGGACTTGGACTTTGATTCTGATCATCCCTTCGGCACTCTGACTTTGACATCGTTCTACTTACCTGGCTTTCAACCGACCTCGGCTTCGTCTTCTTCATTTTCCTTGATTGCGGACTGTCTTTTGGACTGACGTCACACTCTCGACTTTGACATCGCTTCGTCTCGTCGCGTTACAGTTCCTGTGTTGTTATTTGTTCACCCCTATATAAGCTGTCCGCCAGCTCTAGGACTAGCCAGCAGGCAGCCGCCCCTAGCCCTCCGGGGTTAGATAGCAAGGGTCTGCCGGTGAACCTCGTGAGCCGACAGTCTCCTTTATTGTTTGTTCAATACATTCTTAACTGTAACTGAAGAAATCACCTGGGCCTCCGCTGCCAAGCATGAGTAAATAAATCATCCTTGTTTCAACTTATGTGCGTGTCCCGTACAGCTCGTACTCCACCGCCAAGACTCCCGCCTGTTCATTCCAATTGCCACCACCCGGCCGCACCACCGTGACCAAGACCGTGAGCGTGGCTTGCCAGCTCCGGTGCCTTGACAAAAGTATGTAACAGCACCCCTGGATGCTACGGCATCATGGTTGAAAACCACTGGCTCAGCCCTTCTTTAAGATGACATGCTTGGGTTTCTTGGGGTAGGAACAGACATTCAAAAACCCTGAGCCTAAACTGATTACATCTTTACAGGTTAATCTAACCTGCCTAAATTGAATCAGGTTGCATCTGAACAGAATTCCCTCAAGACTGGACTGAAGAAATGTAGGCACATGCCTGCAATGGCTCAGGCTAGAAGCTGGGGGGTGCTAGAGCAGCCACCCCTTGTCTTCCACAGTGCTGCGCTGAGGTGGGGCATGGCCAGGCTGTGGCAGGACCTCTGATTAGAGTGGGATGTAAACCCCAACTCTGTCTGCACTATCCCAGGCTTTTCCTGGGTCGCTACTCAAGCGGTAGGAGTGTTGCCAGACCCCAGCTCCTGGCTAGCACTCTGAGACAAAAGTGGGGTGTGGAATGCATGCATCTGTTAATGATACTGAGCTTTTCAATCTCCATCTCCCTGCTTCTTCATACTGTCTGCAGCAAACCTGACAGATGAGGGAGTAAGCAGGGAATTGATAACACAGCATTTATCAGCCCTTCAACAAAACAAAAGCCTCTCTCATTAGTTCAAGCTCTTCTTAAACAACTATTTCCAAGAAAGGAATGGAGGGACATTACCAGCTGACCTGTTGATTACCTCCAAAAAGCCCTAAGCAGACATCTGTCTGCCTGTCCCAGTGAAATTGGAGACACACACATGCACACACACAGAGACACCCCTCAGCATTAGCTAGGATACCACATGCTGGCTAGGATCCGTGCTATGGGAGATGGGAGGGAGGAAGTGGGGATCCCTGCTTGAGCAACAAGTGGTAAGGGGGGGGCCACAGGGGGAAGCCAGGCAGACCATGCTGTGCTTGCAGTCTCTGCCAGAGTTCCAGCTAGGGAGCCGAAGGGCAGGGCCAGCCCTATTCTCTGAAGCAGAGAGCACAGCCCAGGACAGCCCAGGGCTGCAAAGAATCTGGGATTCTGGTTTAACTTAAACCAGAAAGGGGTCTGGAACAGACCTTGCATAAACTGGTTTGACCCAAATTAGTTAAGTCTACATACAACCAGGTTTATCTTAAACCAGTTTCAGCCATTTTGAAACTGATTTATGTGCACTGAACTTACGTTCACTTACAGGTTTAAACCAGTTTCTGATCACTTAAATCGGTTTATGTGTAATGTCTGTTCCTAGCCTTGATGTCACTAGCCGTGATCCTGAAAACACAAACTCATTTTGAACATTACTTATGTGACTTCAGTGGGATTATACATGCATAGGAAGTCAAGCATATGTGCACATTTTGATAGGATTAGGGCCCATTTGTTAAGCTACATCCAGATACAGTCTCTTCCTTAAGGTTAGGCATGGGTTTCCCAAAACATGAAGATGAAATGAACTGGGCCTGGGAGGAAAAGGGAGATATCATAAATGGCAGTGAGCCACACTGCAAAATGCCCCAGAGCCTAGAAGTGAAATTGTCATGATCATAAACGCACCCCTGCACAGTGCACACTGCTACCCACACCTCTACAGCAAGAACATGGCCATACAGCTTATCCTCACATCAAGAAGGTATTGTGTTTGCTTTATATTTCATTGCATGTTCCAGTCCCTCCTGCTTTTGCCCTGCCCACTAGCGTCTTGTGCTCTTCTTACTAGTGAGTGTCCAGAAATCTCTGGCTTAATCCCAGCAACCACCCTGAGAATAACAACCATCATGCATTAGCTCACTCCTATATGGTCTTTCATGCTCACCCTTCATGTCATTTGCAGTTCCCCTGATGGAAGGAAAGTTGGCTCTCACCTTGATTATTGCTTTTCAGTAACCATGCCAGAAATCAGGCAGGAGAGATATGTAGCCCTGTTCTGGCGTGTTAGTATTTGGCCTTCTCCCTGCAGCTAGACTTTTATCATATGTATGTCCTTCTGGGTCACTGTAACTTCTGCCCATTGTTGTCTGCTGGATTTCCAACAGAGCTCTAAAGAGTGCCATCTGCTTCTTTGTTGTTGCTCGGCTTTCCTCAAAATATGCCGTATATCTTCTTCAGAAATCAGATAGGATTCCAGTCTAATCAGACAGTTACCCCTGTATCTCTTTAGGATCTATCCAAGTAGCTCTGGAGTCTGTTAGCCCTGTGATGTCATATCTTGGCATGTACCTTGCATGTTTGATTTTTGCCAGTATTAATCCCGTAAACACTCACAAGAAATCACAGAGAATCCTTGGGGAGGAACATTTTCTTTCCTTGGGCTTCAGCAGAAGCTGCCCATTCTCCACAGCTCACAGAAGAAAAAGATGCCAGGGAAGACAGGGAGGAAAATAATTAATTGGAAGTTACTGGATACAGACAGGAGGGAATGGTGCAGAGACCTTTCAAAGATGATGAAGGAGGACTCCAGTCAGATTTTTCCTGGAATAACAGACTGGAGAAGACAGCTTCAATAGCTATAGAAAATAAACAAACCCAAGGATAAAGGAGCCAGTTAGTGTCTTTGCCAGTCAGTTAATTTTCAATCTCACTCTCTCTCTTTCTTCTTTATTGGTGCATTTATTTATTAAACAGTCTCCTCCTTGATGTTTCAAATGCATTACACAGCTCGGGACAGCCCACACCTCACTGGGGCCAATGCACAGCCCATCATTGTTTTCATATGTTAGCAGCCAGCATCCCTGAGATCAAGGCTGCATTGCACAAGGGTGCTGAAAGAGCGAGCCCCTTGTACTCCTTGTAAGTTCTTCCACCTCAAGCTATAACAGTGTATGCCATTAAATTCAAAGGGGCAAGGTTCAGTTCCTCTTGACAGTCTGAGCAGGGAGCCACTACAGGTGGTAGCTTGAATACGGAATATGAACTGCTGTGGATTTCTGATAAGACCAAAGGACAGCTGACATTTATACCGATACGGATCTTTGTTCCAGTTGTAGTTGACCTTATATGAGATATGAATTCTCAGGCTACATGCTTGGTAACAGATTGCATCCTTTCATTCAGGTGGTACAGGCTAGGTCTCAGATTCAAATCCCGAAGACAACCTCAACCACAGACATGATTGAAAGTCATGGTGGGAGCAGTAAGATTCAATTTCAGGTGAACAAATTGCACAAGAAAGGAAACATTCACTTCCAGATGGGAAACTGAGGCATGGACTTGCCCAAGATCACACAAAGAAAGTGTTGTAGAGCTGGGTATTGAATTGAGCTCTCCTGAGTCCCTCTCCAGCAGCGTGACTGCATGGCTGGTCGTACAACAGATAAGTAACGTAAAGAAGCCTACAGAACAGATGATGAGACAATAAGCTGACTGCTGCTTCCACCCCTCCAAATGGCCTGTGCACATGTCTGCCTGCGATTGTCTCGTAGGGCAGGAGGGAGGAAGAAATACTCCAGCATTGTAAAGATTTTATTATAAACAAACCCGCTACAGCACTTTGGAATCCAGGGTGATTAAAATTCTTCGAGGGGGAGGGAGCAACACCCTGTTGTTGATCCCACCTTCTCATCTAATCCCCATGTTGCCATCTGGCTGATTTACTGGACCCAATAACGTTGTTCCCACTAATATAATGAGGAATAGCAGGCTGCACCATATTTTCTCATGAATTTCACTTCCCTGCCAGAAAAGTTCAGGGCTGGGTCAGGTTTTTTTCTTTCCTTTCAGCTGATTTCCCACCCCCTTCTCTTGTAGCTGGGGTTCTGCTCCGTCCCAACTGAAGATTCATTTGGCTTCCCTATCTTCATTCCTCAGCCTTTAAAAATCAAAGGAGCAATACAAATGAAGATCCCATTTGGGATTGATTGCTATCAGGGGGAGCCAGCTCCATCTGGGTTCTTTTCAGGGTTTTGTGTGTCATGCTAGTACTCACTGTGTTGTGCGGATGGTCCCTCCGGCACATACTGTGTTGCACACACTGCTCCAGAAAAATAAGAGCTGCATACCAGTCAGACTTAAAATAAGAGTCTGCACAGCCAGACTTTGTGCAGGCTGAGGGTCATTCCTCGCCATGCTACAGCCTACGTTCACCTCCATTTGAAAGAGGGAATGCTAATTTCAATCAAGTATAGCTCCTGCTTAATGACTTGAAGAGGAGATACAGCAGCTTTGGACTTCAAAGTCTTTTTCCCCCTTTTAAACGTGGCCTGCTTTCACGGGTCAGGATCAGAAAGGGACACACACTGGATAGGAGCAGCTGCTTAAATTGCAGGCATTCCGTACTGCTGTCATGCTGATTTATCTAACCCTAACCTCCACAAGGCCACTCGAGGCAGGCTGCTGAAAGACAAGCATGGGAGATCTACAGGCCATGACTTGTCATCACATGGTGTATTCTCCCAGAAAGAAGATTAAGGCTGTAGGGGAAACAAACAAAAGACACCCCACAGGTATCCAAACAGGAGCAAAAATGACACTAAATGAGAGTAACACAAGTTATTATTTGTGTTATAGTAGTCCTGGATGCCCCAGCTGTAGGGGGGGAAGCTGTGCTATGCTAGGTGCTGTACAAACCTATACTGGTGTTTGTGCCCAAAAGCTTGCAATTAAATAATTTTTTTTGCAAAAATCTTGCTGGTCTACCATAAGCCCTGATTGCTTTTTCCTCTAGATGGGGGGTTGTTAACCAGGGATACTTGGAAAGGCCCCAGGGAGTATGCAGCAGCAGCGTGGAGAAGCGGGGGCACTTCCAATTTCACTGCTGTGTGCAAGGGACCCCCTCCTGGCTCCTTCATCAGCCTCCAGGTGACCTCCCCCCAGCGCTTGTCAATCGGCCCCCCGAGGACACCCTGCCCCCTGCTCGTCGACTGGCCAGGGGACTCCCTGCTTCTCGACCGGCCACAGGAGGTACACCAACCAAAAACTGTTGAAAACCCCTGCTCTAGACCAATATAGCTACAATCTGGGTCCCTGACACATGGAAAATATTGAATTTTAGCCAATTTTTTTTAGTGAAATCTTCATAATTTCCCAAGGAGGAAACAACTTTGACCACCTGAAACCTGAGATCTCGCTCCTGCCTTTGTTCAAAGCAATTTGCATCATCACAGAGCCTCACAAGAGAGCTGAAAGACTCCTTACCAGCGAAGAACTGCCTGCCCAGAGGATTATTCAATCTATCGACTCCTCTGTGCAATCCTATGAAATATGAACTTTCATTTCTACCCACAAGAACTTTTACAATCTTTTCTCCGATGCCTGATGAAAGGTATTTGTGCCTGAAAGCTTGCAATTAAAGATTTTTTTTTGCAAAAATCTTATTGGTCTAATAAAAGATATCACCTCTACCATGAGCCCCAACTGCTTTTTTCTCTAGACCAATACGGCTACAACCTGGGTACCATACAAACCTATAGGAAGAGACAGTTCCTGCTTATCATCTAAACAGACAAGCCTGAGAAATGAAATGTTACTCCTCCTTCAGGATACAGAACTGAAGACCAGAGAGACTAAACACAAGATCCCTAAAGCATTACAGGTTCCTAACTGCTGTTGACAGAAAAAGAAAGGAAACCCCTAGGAATTTAGTATCTAGAAACATTTGAGAATCTGGGTATGGGCACCTCCATGGCAGAGGAAGAGGAAGGACTTGAACTCCGGTCTCCAAAGTTTTACAGCCTAATGATTTCACTACAGTGTAAAATGCAAACTCTTTTTCCAGCCCCTGCCATCTTTCCTTAGTCTCCATGCATCTTTTAAAATCTCTGATTAAAATCTACCTTAGTCTGCAAACCAATTGCCTCTGGAGTTTTAGCCTGAAGGAAAACTATGAACAATAGCTACCTGAAGTGAAGTTGTTGTTCACCCAGAAACTGACCATTGTTTTCACTGAAAATGGGGTAAGAAGTTTTGAAGAAAACCCCATTCATAAATAAACAGATTGAAGTATATCCACCATCCTGCTGATCGCCTCAGATCTAATCCTTCTCCTTTTCATGACTAAGGCTCTAAGGTACTTTATATATCTATATTTATATCTATAACTATATAAATAGGACAGTGTTATTTCAACCTCTTTATAACTTCCATAATATAAGGCTATGGATCTCTAAAAACCTATCTGTAACTGTTCTCCCCTCATCCAGGACCTGCCAGTGACAAACTAAGTCATGCCCACCAATTCCTTTCCCATACAGCAATTAGGCAGAGTAGATAGATGGCTCAGCAGCTGAAGTAGCTTGGAGCAGACCTAAGCACCCTCACCCAGCACTGCTTTCAGGCCTGCTCAAGACAAGGAGCCTGAGTGTAACCTTCAAATGCAGTCTCAGGAGCACTCTAAACCATCTATGACTAACTGCTGGTCCCTGATGCTCCCAACTGATGGAAAAGAGGTGGCTTATTTAGTCAGCAGCTAAGCCAGACTCAGGAGGGAAGCTGCATGGACATGCCTTATAATGTAAGGCTAAATCAACAAGAAACACATGCAAGGACTGAGATTAATGCTGTAACTGGAGCTTACAAGAAACAAGATAACTTCTTGATAAACAAGACAGTTGCAGTTCTTCGAACTAAGAGAAATGCAATAAAACCAGGACATAAGCCAGCCAGTCAGCTGCAGAAGTCAAGAAGGACCTTTTTCTTCCCATGCACATCAGCGTCAACAACTGAGGACATTGTGGGGTTGCCTCCTGAGCAGCCTTTTTCCTTCTGAAGATACAAGGTATTCAGTCACTGCCAGAGGCTGGGCACCGGATTTGGTGGGTCAGTCATCTGGTTCTGCACAGCCTTCTTCTCATGGAAGTCATTCTTTAGTGCCTGTGTATTTGCACTTGAGGACATATGGGCATGGTATTGTGCTCGTTAGTTGTAGAGCCTACTCCGGAGGCAAATCTGCTGCTTCTGAACCAATTCCAGCTACTGCAGGCCTTACATTGAAGAACTGAGCTGGTGCAGGAGTTTTTGATCTCTCTCAACAGCTCAGATATATATGAATATCCAGCTCCAACTAGATTCTGTTTGAGGAGCTGGATATTCAGCCTCTCTGAAGACCAGGTCCCTTATTTAGGGTTGTATATATACATAAAACTAGGCATGACATTAGGCACCCAGGTTTAAAAATATTCACATTCCAAATGTAGTTAATGTGGACACCAAAATCAGCCTGGCAAAGATCCCGACCAAACCCCTGATCTAGAAGAGATCAGGAAGCCAAGCTACACACTTCCAGCCAGGCTAAAAGGGAAAGGAACAGCTCTCATCTCTTCACTGTGCCTGCTTTGGTCAACATGGAAATGGGAAGCTGAAGGTAGATATTCATTCTTATGACTAGAAGAGCAATCAAAGAAAGGACAGAATTGTGAGGAATAAGCAAATGAAATAGCATGCACCCTCACACTTCACAAGGACAACTTACACAAAAGGAAAATGGATGAATGAACAAACGAGAGAAAGAAAGAACAGAACTGCTATGAGCCCCAATTCAAAACCAGCACAGTTCCACAACAGACACTTCCCAACACTGGACTGAGCAATGGACATTATCACATATATGCTACATGATGCATGTCTAAATGTGTGAGATCTGTAGGACTTGAGTCTGCAGACTCCCCGTGTAGATTTGCAAACTGGGTTTGCATATGTGCATATCAAAATGGCACTCTCATTCAGGGATTTGTTTGCATTTTGCAAAATTTTGAGTACAGCTTAAGAGGATGTTGAGGCAGTTATACTTCTCATGAGACTTTCTCCCTCAAAATCAACCACGTTGCTTAATTCCCTTCTGCATGCCAATCACAACATCAACACAGGCTTTGTTGGTAAGGCTTGTAAACACTGATTTATCCCCACTGGTTTGTTTAAACCAAGAAAAAAGTGCATGTGTAACTGTATGGATATAAGAGAGATAGAGCTGAATATATATGAATATCTGCAGGCACATAATATGAAGGGGTGCCATTTAACAACACATAATAGACAGAATTATCTCTAAGTTTACAGCAACAATGAAGTGATTGTTGACGTGTACCACAAATGGCTTCCAGATCATACAGCTCTTAGACACAGCAGCTACTGTCATTTCTGATCAAGATGGGTGACATAACTATAACCAGCCAATATGTCCATTCAGGAGTCCTACTAAGGAGACCCCTGAACCTAAATATCAGTACTCCTTCTACCTCCCAAGAGAATCAACCGAACATGGCATTCCTTCCTACCAACATGAAGCTGCCAATTCAACATGTTGTTTTGAAGAAATTCCCCATAACAACTGCTACATTTACTGGAAACACGGCTGGGATTTTCCAAGTTTGTCTGTTGACTTTTTCTGAGCCAGGCATGGAACTCCAAGGGGTTAAAGAGACAAATGCCTGTGTGTCTAACCCCATATATGAACCTTTTTAAAAGGAAGTAAAATTAGTTTGCTGGTGATTTTGCTTACTAATATTTGTTAATTGTGGTAGAATCAAGACTCAGATAAAATAAGGGCCATTGAACTGGGTGATGTACAGGCCTATAGTCAGATTGCCCCCATCCCAAAGGGATTACAAACTACTTAGGCAAAACAAACCATGAGTACGGGAGGAAGCAGAGAGAGACCTGGGGAGGTAAAGTGACTGGCTCACGGTCACGGTCTGGAACAGAGCCAGACACAGAATACAGGAAAGGAACCTAGGTCTACTGAAATCAATTGGAAGTCAACTGATTAATTTTAATAGTCAAGGATTTCCTCTACACCACCACTCTCACCCGATCGTACCAAGATACTGCAGTTTAGACAACCATATTTCCAAAATAAAACCAGGAACATTTTGGAGACATACTTTATGGCCATAAAACACTTTAGAAAAACACAACTCCCAGCTTCCAGCTCCACAGCAACATAAGTACATTTCTCAATGGAAAGGGTTTTACCCAGTAACAGTGTCCAAATGAATTTAACGCAGAGCAGAGACCAAAAGAAAGGTATCTGTATTCACATTCAGTCTCCTTCTTGACACCAGCTGAACTCTTGTTCCACTGGACTGCTTGTTCCTACTAAACAGGGAGCAAAAGTCAATTTCATGTAGCTACTCGGGTGGAATAAACATTTTGCAGCAATGAA
Source organism: Crocodylus porosus (assembly GCF_001723895.1). NCBI lineage: Eukaryota > Metazoa > Chordata > Crocodylia > Crocodylidae > Crocodylus > Crocodylus porosus. The sequence continues at coordinate 14,411,988 of NW_017728949.1, read as the reverse complement.
AAAATAATCCAAAATATTTGGCTTATGAAATAAAAAACTAGAGCATTTTAGAGGTCCTAAGAGAAGCTCCTGGAATAGTTTGTATCAAAAAGGCCAAAACTGCCCTATTAAAATATGTATTAGAAATGTCTAAAGGGCAAACAGATGCATCACTTTGGAATATAACTCTTGGAAAATACAGAAGTCAAAAGGACCTAAGCAACCAATATGGGTCACTTGTTATATCTTAAGCCACAGTCCTGACATAGAAAATACTGTATTTATCCAAATATAAGATGACCCTAGCTGTAAGCTGACTCCCCAGTAATTAGAATCTATTCATGAAAAATGCATACATTTGTTATATGGTACAGAATCTAATGATTGGAGGATTGTCTTACATTCATCCCTCCCACCTGGGCAGTAATGGCATGCAGTAAGGGGGAGGGGGTGGGGGAAGCATGCAGTTTGTCCCCTGCTGCCTGCCCCCACCACTTACCCCTTGTTTCTGCCCTTTCACAGCTTCAGGCCCCCACTCTTCCCCCTATCTGCTCCTCCATCACCCCCTTATCTTTGCTCCAGTACTGGTAGAAGCAGCCTGGGGCATAGAACATGGCTCCAGCCTATCCCCCAGCAGAGCTCCTATGGGGCCAGCACTGCTCCTAAAGGGCCAGACCATGATCTAGCAGAGGCAGAGACTGCTAGCACCAAAGCAAAGGTAAGGCAGGGACAGGAGGGGATGGGGAAGCAGGGGCCCAAGACTGCAGGATGGGTGAGTACAGAGGTGGCAGGGGAGGGATGAGGGGAGGGCAGGTAGCAGCCGCAGCTCTGGTCCCAACCCAGGGTTGGAGTCCAAGACACAGCAGCTGCCTGCCCTGTACCGCCTCATACTCAATTGTAAGACAAGGGGCTTTTATCCCCATGTTAAACTGGTCTTTTAATTAAGTAAATATGATAGGAGAAATTATTTATATGGTATTATTAATATTACTAGGCAAGAAAGTCTTTGTTTATAGCTGGACCGATACAGCCTCATAGCAGACAACATAGCAACAAGGAAAGGATAATATTAACATCACCTATTCTGTTCTCCTTTCCCATTTCCTTTTCCCACTCAAGAAGGACCATCCCATGTAAGCTGTTCTGAATCAGAAACATTAAGTAAGTTCTAGGCTGGGATTCTGAAGGGACCTTACCTTGCTATGCCACGCAGTAGGTCAAAGGCCCAGCACCTGTTGACTTTCCATGGCTTTTTCCTTTCGGAGACGCAGCACTTGCTCTCTTGCACCTTCTGTGGGTAGGGCTGTGGTCCATCTCAGGGCTGGTCAAGTGCTAAGAACTCAGACTAGGCAATCAAAGAGCTGAAAAATGGCAAATGTCACTCCTGAGTTGGAGATGGAGGGCAGTAACGCAGATTGGATAGCATTCCTCTTCCCCATGGGGAATGCTCCACTTACTTTATCTATTCCAGCTGAACAGTGCCAAAATGCCGTAGGTGAACAGAACAATATTTCCTCAGATAAAGCCCTTGTTTCTCCTTCAACCATTTTTTTCCTGTTACACAGTTCCTGGAGGTTAATAGACACAGGAAACCACTACAGCTGTGGTCCCCCTCAAATAAGGAGTGACTTCTTGCTCAGATCCACGGACCTTAAACTGATGGGTGTTTGCTATACCATTTATGTCCTAGGAAAAAAATTTTTAAGCTTTTCTCAAAATCATATCAATCCCTGCCAACTGGAGAGTGACATTTGAAGGTTTTCAGCTCTTGTGTTTCTCAGAGGCACTGTCAAAGGCACCATGAGAAACACAATCCACCTACTCATTCTCACTGCATGTACCAAACCCTGAAAATGAGTCAGGGAACCTACCCCAAGGGGACTCGCAACTGGCACTTCTGTGCTGCCTATGAGCTACTTGTGTTGGGTATGTTTGAACATGGTGGAGGTGGGCACCCTCATGGCAGCTTCTGGATCCTTTCTGGATTTGGTGTATGCAGAGCAGAAGAGGTGGGCAGGGCAGGCTTCTCTACAATGATCTCGAGAGGGCCATACAACAAGGACAGAGTTGCTCTAAAGGATACGGAATAGGCCTCTGGCAGATAGAGATGTCCCAAGTTGTGGGAGCACTTGGGTAACCTGTTCTTCTGTTCTGCCCTAATGCCCATGGTTTAGGAGTCTGGCTGCAAGCTTTCAGGTACAGAATCTGGGTTTTTAGCAGGCAGAAGAGGCTTACCCGTTCAGATCCAAAAACATTTTAGATCCCCATTTTGTATCTTTCATCACGGGTCTTTCAAAGCTCTGTACAGAGGTTAGTGTGTTCCTGCCCCTGCTTTACAGATGGGAACACAGAGGAGGGGATGGCTTGCACAAGGTCATACAGTAGGTCAAAGGGAAAGGTAGGCCTATAAGCCAGGTTCCCCGACTCCCAGATTAGTGATCTAACTACAGTAGCTTCTTGCTATGTCAACAATCTGGACTGTAAAAACCTGAATCAAACCATTTAGAAAGAAAGCATTTGCCCTAGCCAGGAAATTCCAGCTCCATTACCTACATGAGTGAAAGAATCTTTAATAAATCTTTCATTAAATATAAAACTGCACCTCTGAAAGTGCTGCGGGTGGTTACACAGGAGGAGTGCATGAACATCTAAAAGGCATACTAGAACATGGTGTAAACCAACTAAACAGCGGCTTGGCTCTAAGCAGTCTTTTCCCACAGCTTTTATCTGCAGTGGGCTTCATTTTCCATGTCATTAATCTCAACACTTTCTGGTTCCAAGCACACTACGGCCAAGTCCCGCTAGGCAGGTTCCAAGGAAATCTAGAGTTGCTGCCTGGAAATCTTTTGATAACAACTATGGGAGCACTTGAACTCAGAGTTGTCCCAAAGAGATCTCCAAATGACACAACTACAGGTGATAGAGAGCTGGTTGAACTTTTTCACTGAAACATTTTTGCAAGGAAAATGGCTTTTTAACTAAAAGAGACAAAACAGATTACCGGGGGGAAGGGGGGGGGGTTCTTTTTGGTTCAAGTTTCCCACTTGTTCGGGGGTGGAGAGTAGTCCTCAAACAGTAAATTATTTATGGGGGTTCTGTTTCTTGATTTTTTTTTGTTTTTAAAAATCAGTTTACAATAACAAAACTTTTACATTTTAAACAAAACATGTTTTATTTTCCAGAGAAAAAACAGACACTCTTACAGGAAAATGTTTTGTTTCCTAAAAAAAGAAAGAAAATTGGCATTTTTTCAAGTAACTCGAACATGGCAACCATTGTCCCAAGGTCCCCACCCCCAAACAAGGAGATATAGGAACAAGTTATAAACTGCAGTACTCTTTTAAACACTATATAAAAGAAGAAGCAAGAACAGCGGAGCTTCTTGTAAAGGGGTCAGCAGTGAAGGCTCTTAGATGTGGGACTGGAAATACCATCTCTTCCCTTCAACCTCCAGAAATGAAATACTTTTCCAACAACAGCACCAGCACTGCCTGGCATGCTGGAGTTTGCCCTAGAGTAGGGCTTACCCATCTCTGCTAATAAGGATCATGTTCCATCCTGCAGAAGCAAATGCTGGCCTCCAACTCTTCAATCACTCAGACTGAGAATTTTTTTTGCAATCAATGCAAATCCGAGGGGCTTTTGTCCAGTGTAGGCATTTGTCATCATGAGATCATTTGTTTGCTATCAGTGGATTCTTTACAGACACCTCCACCCCTGATTTTTTATCCCTTCTTTGGCTACTCAGCACATGTTGACATCTCTTTGGTTCTCTGTCATTTCAGCTGGCAGGGCAAGCACCTATTTAGGGAGGGCTACCTGCTGGCTGCCCTGTTAGTGAACTCAGGAAACAAGCTACTCTGGACTCTAAGACGAGAGTCAAGACTCCATATTTTTAGACTAGTGGGAGGCTGGGAGCTGTGAGGTTGCGTGTTTTTGTGTTATTTTCCTCTCTCCAGAAACAAATGCCAGTACAGTTTAACTAGAGGAGTTTTATGGCACACCACCAGGAATAAATTGCTAAACATCCCAGCAGCACCAGGACTTTGAACAGGGATCCTGAGGAACAAGAGGTCTGAAAGCCTGGAGGTATGAACCACTGCATCACTGTGCCAGCTTCCTTTAAGCAAATCTGAGATGGACTGAAAAGAAACCCGAATGAAATCTGAATTTTTTTTTTTACTGCTTTGGTAGTCCCTCCCCCTCCTGCAACACAGATCTTGGAAGTACTTAAATACTTAAGTCCTGCCTTTCTCAACTCATAAAGGGAACCAAAAGAAATTGTTTTGAAATAACAGTTCAAATCAAATTACATGTCACAGATAACGGGGGGAAAGGTCAAATATGAAAAGGCTTGAGATGAAAGAAGAATTAGCCTGCAACCCTCAAGGAATAATTCAATTCAAGTCTCATTTTCAGCACCCCTAGAATCTGGCTCAATGAAGGGCCTTAATGAATCCAAAAGATAAACCTGGCCAAGATCATTTGTTATAGTGCTGAACACAGAGCCATTTAAATCAACCACATGCTAAGTATCGAAAGTCCCATAAAATGGTAAAAGTACATTAACATGTTAGAAACCATCATCAGACATTGAAGAGGACACCCAATGATACTAATTGGGTTCCAACCAGAGCTGAGGGAAGCAACTTCATAGTTTGGGCTTGCTGGGGCTCAGGGATCTTTGCTTTGTGCACAAGTCCTCCAGGTCTCCAGCCTCTGATTTTGGGTTCAGCTTTGGGTACCAGCGTATCTAAGCAGTCCCAAGCAAAAGTGGGCTAAACCAATTCAATTCATGTGTTTGCCATGTAGACTCAATACATCTCCCATTTGTATATGTTATCTTCCCACAAAAAACATACCCAATGTGTCAGAAGCTTGGCAATCTTGCCAGTGAATCTGCGGCGAGCCCGAAGTTCCCAGGGGACATTGTGAATAGTCCTACCCTCTGCTTCCTCTTAGCCGTATTTTCTTAAACAATCTTTCCAGCCTTATTGAAATGCATTTATCAGTTTGTTAAAATGCTGGATTCCCCGGTGAGCCACAGAAATGAATTTCCTTATGGAGAAATTGTGGGATATCGAAGTAGAGCTACAGCTCATAGGTTTCAAGGCCAGAAAAGATGATTCTGGTAACCAAGACTAACCTCCTGGATAAAGCAGGCTCTAGAATTTAACCCAGATTCCAACAATGGAGAAAATTATCCTTCCCTAACACATAAGTGAATGCTATTAAGCCTAATTAAGCACATTCGTTAAGGTTGATCTGGCTTTTCTGGAATGCATCAGGTTCGGGTGTGTTTTATAAATCACCAGATGCAGCAAAGAAGGGATTTTAAAACACATAAAATATAGAATATTTTCTATATTTTTATAGGGAGAGATATCCAAAGCTACTTTAAGGATTTGGGCATTTAAATCGTATTAAAATGAATGACAACTGCACTACATTCCCTTTCTAATTAATAGGAACCGGGCAACTAATTTTCATAGCCTGCTTGAGATCTCCTCCTATATTCATTAGCTGATTTATTAATTATAAATCTTCCACACCTACAACGTTAGCACACTGCTCTTAAAAGACCCTTATATCCAGGACACAAATAGCATGCACGAAATTCCTGGAACCCAATCCTTCCTCCTATTAAACCAACTTGAACTGCCTGAGATATTAAGGGCAAACTTCTCTTCTTAGAGCCACGTGGCAGACACGGACTGACATTGTGTGCAGCCTATGCATTCAGAACTCCAGCTGTGAGAAGAATTTTCTCTTTAGCCACTGTGCCTGCAGTAGAGTCATTTTAAAAAATCCACACACTCCTTTAAAAGCTATAGCAGCTATGTCACACAGTAAAGGGAACAAGGACAAAAGGCATGCAATGTAAGATTTTGTTCGGGCTTGTTTAATTTTTCTCAGGGGTCAAGAAATAAAATTTTACCTTTGAACAATTTAGAAGAAAATGCTACTGTTTCCATTGCATTCAATCATGTTCTTGTATTTTTGTAAAAAAAGGCAAGACAACAAAATCCCTCAAAACCTAACCCCTCCCTCCAATTTTAAGTTTCTCAAAATTAAAGAGCAGAGATTTGAGGGCAGAAATCGGGAAGCAAGTGTGTGTGTGTGGAGGGGGGGGAAGGGTTACAAAAATTCCCAATAGGTTGATGAAAATGGAAAGCTTCTTGGAAAAAAGTCACATTGTGTCAAAAAGGCAATTTTTCATCCAAAAAGATCAACCAGGTCTAGCTATGATTGATTTGTGTGTGACAACATTCAGATACTTAAACAGAATTGGGTCCACATTGTACTTGGTGCTGTACAAGAATACACAAACCATCGATCTAAATTAGTTTACAATGAATCCAGGTTGAGGTGCGTTTTGCAGTTTACAATGAATCCAGTAATGGGCCTTTTTTAAAAGATGATTTCACACCAACACTCAGATTCTCAGGTTGTATGAATCAGGGTAGCTCCACTGATCAACACCTAGCTGCATCCACTGACAATGTCACATAAGATGTGAAAGGATATCAAAGTATACACATAAAATATCCTAAAGGCTAGATGTCAATCATACTTAGCCCAACAGAAACATTTGTGGAGCAGGGAGATGGTACTTTACTGTCTCTCTTGAGCTAAATTTGGGTTTAAAACAAAAGTATTGTAACATTTAATATTTAAAAAGTATCAAGGTGAGGAATTTTGACTTTTTCCAAAATGTTTTTCAACTCACTGGATTGAAACTATTTCCTGAATTTGATTTTTTTTATTATAATAGTGGTTAAACAGGGGTCTAAAAAAAGGCCGGTACAGGGAAGGCCCCAGAAGACTGAAGGAATTCAGAATGGGATATAACAGATGCTAAAAGGGCACTGCAGAGCAGAAGGCCATCTGTAGGAAACCATTCAAGTCAAAATCTGAAGCAGTCAATAGTTTCACTGGCTTCAAAAATCTGACCCGATACCAAAGCCGATCAGAGCCAGGCAAGGCAAAGCCTCTAGCATAGCGTCTTCCTGGTAAAGAAGGAGCTTTGGGGCAGGCAACAAGGCTACTAGAAGTTCCTGGGAAAAGCAGGACTCTTTTTGGGTGCCTCACAACCACACCACAAGCTCTGTAAAACTGAACCTGACACCTGTCAATGAGGCTGTTGGGGCAGGCACGGTCATCGATGGCAGAGCTTTAGGTACCTCGCTGTGTCACAGTGATAGCAGTTGCCATGGACGTGGAAGAGCAGGGGGGTGCCAGGCAAGTAGAGGAAGACAATCCAAGATATGGCACTTGAGGGGGAAGGATTTGAAGCAATGAAGATGGAGAAGCAGGGGTACGACTTCCCATATACCTACCTATCTCCACTGGACCAATACCAGTCCCCTCCATGGCTGCCTCCTCAGTCTCTGACAGGCTCCCTAGCCTCTGAGCCCTGGTCTCTCCCTCCTTCCTTAAAGATGCCAGCACACTCTGGTCTCACCTATCCCCAAAGGTCAGGCCTCAACCATACCTGCCCATGCTGACACCACCCCACTTCTCTCCTTCCTTCTCCTTTAGCAAAGGGTTGAACTCCTCTACCCTGCTCCACCATGGACCACTCCACTTGGGCTCCCTTCCTCCTTTTTCTTACAAACGTTATCACAGCTTCTATACCCTCTGGTTTCTACATGCTTTACCAGGGCTTTTTTTTTTTTTTTTAACCTGATCTGTCCCTGGCAGAAGGTGAGGAAATGGGGAAAGTTGCAAAATCACAGAAAATGGAGCAGGAGGCCACTTCAGATGCGCTTCTAATGCCACTCCCTGCTCAAGACAGGAGCCCTCTAAGCCATCTCAGACCAGTGCTTGTCTGCTACTTCCAAAGATGCCGTCACTTCCCTGGATAATGGTCCCAGTGTATAAATGCCCTCCACTATTAGTCAGACAATCCCATGGGAGTTTCCCCAGACAGCTGTGATTCTCCCCATAGCTAGTCTGGAGACCTGCAGCCTCAAGGTTAACCTGCAGGGCTGGTGGGTAGGTCTGAAGATAATGACAGGTGTATATTGCATACCAATCTGAGTAGCCTGCTGGGAGATAAGAGGAGCAGCACAAATAGAAGATGGATTAAAGGATCACTTTCCAGAGAACATTGCACTGAAGACCTTCATGTCTTACTTGAGCCAAATTCGGGGTTGAAACAAACATACTGAAATGTTTAATTTAAAAAAAGTGTCAGAAGGAAATGCTTTGGCTTCTCCAAGCTGCCTCCCACTCTGACTGAAACTACTGGCTCAATTTGATCATGCCCTTTCTTTCCTATTGTAACTGTAGCCAAGGGGAGGTTGAGGAAAAGGCTGGTGTAGGGCGTAGAATGGAGGGTAACAAGCCCTGAAGGGCTCTGCAGAGGGGAGGGCAAGCCGCAGGAGACTACACGCTAGGAGACCCTGAGGGGTTTCAGTCCCAGGAGGAGGCTTCCCCCTGTCAGCAAGGCACTCCGGCCTCAATGATCTGTTCACTGAACACGTCAAGGTGCGGCAAGTGAGTCGAGGAAACTGAGAGTGAGACCTGATTTGCAGAGGGACCAGGCAGTTAGTGGTCACAGGGCATGTCTCATCTCATTCTCTGTTCCCCCAGTACCAGACCTGACATAAGCTGCCATGGTCACACTTTGAGGCAGTCTACAATTGTACTAGCTTCAACAATCTCCCAGATCCTTGAGCCAATCAAGGTCCAGGCATGGCAAGGCCTCTGCCATAGCCCCTCCCTGGCAAATAAGGAGCCTCAGGGCTGACAATAACCAATCCTCAGGAAAAGAGGGAGACTTCTCAAGTGCCTCATAAGCACACCCTCTGCAAAACCAAACCCGACACCTGACAATGGGGCTGTTGGGGCTGATGTGGGTCACTGATGGCAGAGCCTTTGGCACCTTGCTGGGTCACAGCAACAGCAGTTGCCATGGATGTGGAAGAGCAAATCCAAGTAATGAAAGTAAAGGAGCAAAGGTTTGAAGCAATGGAAGTGGAAGAGCAGGAGTACATCTTCCCATACACCTACCCCTCTTCACCACCTCCTCTTCTGATCTCTAACAAAGCCCCTACATACTCTGAACGATGGAAGCAAGCTCTAGCCTCATCTTCCTCAGAGGCCAGACCTCTGCTGATTGGGTCCCAGTGCATAACTGCCCTCATCATCAGAAAGTCTGGCAGCCCTATGGGGATTTCCCCAGAGGGCTGTGATTCTCCCCTTAGCCTGTTTGGAGACCTATGGCCTCAGGGTTAACCTGTGGGATTGGTAGGTCTGCAGCTCTAAAGGAAATGACAGGTGTGTTTCTCCTACCAATCTGCATGGCCTGCTGTGAGCTAAAAGAAGCAGCAGAAACAGCAGATTGCTTAGAGAAGCATTTCTCAACCCACAGGTTGCGAGAATAAATGAAAGGGTCACGAACAAACTTAAAAAATGGATATTTTGCATGCATTGTTGAAAAAACAGTTGCTGTGCTGGCTGAGAAGCCATAGTGTCCCCTGGCCTGTTTAGTTTCTGAATGTAGTTTGTGTAAGTTATACTGTTTGAGTTGGATCAGAGCATGCTCAATGAGGAGCCACCTTCTGACCTTACTGACCTCTCACCTTGTGGTCATGATGTCACAACCTATGTAGAGTGGTCAAGCATGCCCAGCAAGTAGCCCACACTTGGCAGGAAAGTGCAAGGGGAAAAGTGAGTGTGTTGTTTTGAGTGACAGTTGAGTGCCGTGTGCATGAGGGTGACATGTAGAAAGGAGTGGTGGTGTGTACATGAGCATTTGATTGGATGTGGTGTTGATTGACAGAGGTCAGTGAGCTGTCCCATAAAAGGGGCAGATTGATCTTTGTTCCCGGCGGTGTGGACAGTTGCTGTGGGTGAGAGCTGGGGGGCCTGGGAAGCCAATAGCTGCTTCCTGTAGAGTGCCTGAGTCTTGATGAATGAGCTCAACTGGGATCTGAGAGTGGAGCACTGCAAGAGCACGTGGCCTTTCAGTTGTTCCCTACTGGAGCGATTGGTCTGCTGTGCATGGCAGGGAATAATTGGGCATTTGGCCTAGTGAGTGTTAGAGCGAGTGAGGACCCATGGGTTGGTCAATACCTCCTCTCCCCTCTCTTTTTCCGTGTGCTGCGTGTGCACCTGGGACTGCGCCTAGAGTACACCAGAGACTGTGCTAGAGCCCACAGCTGAGTGTTGTTTTGCAATTGTGGAGCGAGGGTCCAGCGGACCAATATCTCCTTTGGCAAGGAAAGAGTGTGTGGAGTGAGGGTGTGGAGCCCATACTTCCTCTCTAGTACTACCTGCTTCTGGTAACTGGGGATAGTGTTGATACTGTATTATTGGTAATTATATATAGTTGTGATTATTGTTGATTGTTGTGTTATTATTTAATACACTTTTGTCATTGTTAAGACCCCTGCCCAGCTGTTTGTCATTCATTAATTATTTTATCACTTTCTCAATCAAGACTGTAGGAGTGGGTTTGGCAAGAGTTTAGGGGACCACCACCACTACACGAGAAAAGTCTTTTGATATAATTGGTAAGGATTAATGACCCTTCACTGGCATGATATTTCCCCGCGCAACAGCTGCTTGCGCTTCACCATATGTCAACACTGTGCATACTAATAAAGTTATTTGAACATGCATGTGCCACTGATTAGCAAATCAAGTGCAACATTACAGTATTAATATAAAGGCACTAAGAGTTATGGGGAAAGCGTGTTCACATTAATCATGAAGTGAGTCTTTACTTTAGTTGGTGAAATGGACCCATTTTTATACTGTCCTGTTGCAACCACAAGTACTAGCGCTACTAGGAATTCATCGTGAGAAGAAAAACAATTTTAGGTATAACCCTCCTTACTTAAAGTTTGGGTTTTCATTTATTGAGCTCCGAAAGGGTGAACAGAGACTACAATATGTCATCTGCAGTGAACTGTTTGGAAGCCTAAAACCGTTAAAGTTACATAGGCATTTGGGGCATCCATATACATGTTCTGGGGTGGGGCAGAGGGCTTTGAGCCACTCTCATTAAAGTGCCTGAAGCATCATATGCATTCAGCATCCTGCACTTAAGTGGTAGTGAGGGTGCTGTAACTAAACCTCGTTTGTGGCGGTGCCCTCCACTTTAAGGGGCTTGAGCAGGCTGTAGAACAGCCTGCAGATGAGAGCAGAGACAATCAGGAGGTCACATGGCAGCCAGGAGGCTGCCTGATCAGAGGAAGGCTTGGCAGCCTGAGTATAAAACCAAGCCCAGGGAGCAGGGCTGTCAGTTGCAACTGAGCAGCCGATGCAGTAATATTGCTCAGCCAAAGGAGTCTACTTCTGGAGCACATGGAGGTTAGGGTAGGAAGTATGGAGAAGGAGGAGGTTCCTAGGGACCCAGGTGGAGTCCAGAGCTTTTAGGAGGGGGCTGAAGACCTGGAGCTGTGGAGAGCCCAGCCTATAGTAAGGGTCCACATATACAGAGGCCCACAGAGGGGCCAGGAAAGCCTGTTGAGAGAGGCTGGGTATACAGGGGCCTAAAGAAGACACAGGCCAGCATAGGCAGAAGGAGCTTAGAGTTTGTGGGACTACTGAGGGGCTAGGTAAGCCCCTGAATGGAAGTGTTGAGAGTATAATCAACAGAGGAAAAGCCTGGGGAAACTCCCTGGGGAAAGACTGTGAGTCCTGGACAAGACCTGAAACTGCAGCCTGCTGGCACTGAAAGGTATGGTGGGGGTACCTGTGGCAGGGCAGTTTCCAGGAAATGCCATACTTGTGCCTCCTCAGTGAAAGGCAAGTATGGGGCACTGGAAAGCCTCATCCCCCACTGCCTTGTGGGTACCCCATGGAGGGGAAAGGCTAAATGAGCACACCCTGCCAGAAAAGCAACAGGCTTGGGTGACAATATGGGGGACAGGAGGGCCCAAGGGCCAAAGCCTGAGAGGCCTGAGTGGGCCATAGGCCATATTTGAGACACCAGAGGCCAGAGGGGACCAGGGGCTTGAATCAGCCCAGTTTGAGGTGATAGGCCTGATACCCTGTCATAGAGTAGGGCCTGAACTGAGCAGCCTGAAGGTCTGTGAGGGGTCAGGACCAGGTGTGAGAGAGAGGACGTCTGAAAGGCTGTATGAAGTAGAGCCAACGGGGTCTGAAAGGCCATACAGAGTAGGGCAGAGTGCATGTGGCCCATGGTGGTGCAAGAATGAGTGTGACCCAGTAAAATAGGCAGCGTGAGTGAGACCCAGTTATGGGGTGCGTGTAGGAGACCCAACATAGGAACATAATCTAGCCCTGGAGAGGGCTAAGCAAGTGTCAACTGTTTAGAGGCCATCTTCAAGGCATGGGACACTGTAAAGGGAAGGTCAGAGCTGTGTATTTTGCCCTTGGTGTCAGGGCTTAGAATGGGCAGCCTCCTGCTTAGATTAACACATTTTATGTAACAGCAAAGGTGTGGCAGAAGTGTCAGGGCAGACTACCCTAGACAGGTGAGCGGGCTGATGTAGAGCTCAGCCGGGGACGGCCCTGTCATATCGTTTAATGAGCTTTAGTTAAAGCACCACCACCACCATTTTGCAATGCTGGGATGTTGAACACACGTGATGTGGAGGGTGCTAGAGCATGGTAATTAGCACGCTCCAGCAGACTCTAATTAGCACCATCGGAACGTAAGTCCATCACATGTATAGGTGCCCTTGAAGACAAAGCACTCTAGATATAAAGACAAGCCTCTTGATTTCTTTAAACAAAAAAGACTTAACGGGTATGTACTGTCCAGAAGAAAGCATTGTGTGCCTTTTACCTCATTGCATACCACATTGTGAAGTGTGAAAAAAACTCACACAGGCAGGAGTTAATTTTACCTTCTGCTATTGACATATGTACTGAATTGTTGAGAGTCAGGTGCCAAAAAATTAAAAGCAATTCCTCTCTCCAACGATACAATATGGAGAAGAGTAAGCAATATCTCAGATATCTTGCAAACAACTGATCGTCTTTCAGTAAGTGACAGTTTTGCTTTACAATTAGATGACTCTACAGAGGTATCAAACCTCACTATTGTGCTGGTTTATGTGAGGCATGTATGGGAAGGTGATTGTCAAGAATGGTGCGGATTTGCCTACTTCTGCTACTGTTGATGATATATTTATTGCACTGGATAATTACTTGGAGTTGGTAGGATTGAGCTGGTCTAAGTGTGTTGGTGTTACAACTGATGGGACCACTTCAATGACAGGGAAATATTCAGGAGTTGTTCAAAGAATACTTTTGAAAGTACCCAATGCAACGTGGAACCACCGTGTTTCCTGCACAGGAACGCATTAACAGCTAAACACATGGTACCTGAGCCCCACAAACCTCTGAAAGATATTGTCAAAATTGTGAATTACATCAAACAAAATGCCAGGAACGCACTATGCTTTCAATGTTTTTGACAGGAAATGGGCAGTGAGCATGTACATCTGCTTTACCATGCTGAGGTTCGTTGGGTGTCCTGTGGCAAAATGTCTTGTTTATATAAATTTAGAAATGAATTGGCAGCTTTTCTTCAAGAAAAGTCTCACCTGGCAGACAGAACACTCCAATATCAACACATGGCTTTCTCATGTTGTACACCTGGCAGATATATTCCATCGGCTGAATGATTTGAAGCTGTTTTTATAGGGCACAACTGCTTTGAGTAAGCTGACAAAATTGCTGCATTCAAAAAAAACTCACTCTGTGGACCAAACAATATTCAAATGACAGAAAGGACACGTTTCGTAATGTGTCTCTAGAAACAAAAAATTGGAAAGATCCTGCTAGCCAAGAAGCACTGAAGAAAGCAATCAGAAATCATTCAGCTAAATTACAAACAAGATTCTACAATTGTTTCTAGACGAGAAACTCAAGGGCGAAGAATGGATACGGGATCCATTTGGAGTTGTATTGTAAAATATAAGTCTACTTATGGAGGAAGAACCTCAGCTGATCAAGTTATCTTGCTACTACAATCTACATAAAAAAATACTGAAATAGGCCTTCTCCAGTTTTGGTGCAGTGCTGCTGGAAAATATCCTGCTCTTGCTTGCTATGCTATTAGTAATTTTCCCTATCAGTACAACATACTTGTGTGAAGCTGGATTTTCTCCCTTGAGTCAACTGAAGAATAAAAGCAGGTAAAGACTGGATGTTGAGCACAACCTTCGGATTGCTCCAACAACATTTACGCCAACTTTGATAAACTCAAGGAGAAGCAAACTCAGGTTTCTCATTAAATGGAACCTACGATTTATTATACAACACCACCTTAAGTATCATAGTTAAATATTTTTGTTACATTTTTCAGTAGTGTTTAACCCTTTAGTGACCAGTTTACTGTTTTTTTTCAGATTGAACAATAATGAATGTCACTTGGGAGTAATGTAGGGTCACATGTTGATATTGCTATTAATGTTTTCCTGTTGATGTTGATTTCTGTATTTAAAATTAAGATGGTTGAATTGCTTTAATTTGCATTGTAGAATAAGTAATTGGGGGCCAAAATACTTGTGTATTTCCTACTTGAACTATTTACTGGGTTGGGACTGGGCATCAGTGTTTACAAATGGGTCCTGGTACAAAAAAGGTTGAGAACCCCTGAGTTAGAGGATCACTTGATTTCTTCTTTTTTTCTTTGCTCCTCCAGGGTACATTAGACTAAAGCTCCCACAGGTCAGTTCATCCTTCAGGATGATAGAAACACGTTGGTTTGTGGCAGAGAAATAAGCACCATTTTTGGAGGGGAGAGGCTGGCACCTTCTTGTCTTATTTGGGCCAAATTAGGGGTTGAAACAAAACTACTGAAATATTTAATTTTTAAAAAGTGTCAGAAGGAAACGCTTTGGCTTCTCCAAGGTGCCTTCCACTTTGACAGAAACTACTGGCTCAATCTGATCATGCCCTTTCTTTCCTATTGTAAAGATGGCTAAAGGGAGGTTTAGGAAAAGTCTGGTGCAGGGAGGGATCCAGAAAACACTGAGAGACTAGAATAGAGGGGTAACAACCCCTAAAGGGCATTGCAGAAGGAAGGGCCAGCTGCAGGAGACCACACCTTGTCAATAAGGCTCTCTTGCCTTAAGAATCCTGAAAATCCCTGAAAACATTATGGCATGGCAGGCAGTGGTAAGTGGCATGGCAGGCAAGCCGAGTGAGGAAACTGGGGGTGAGAAAGAGATTTGCTTTGTACAGGGACCAGGCAGACTGCACCACGCCTGGAAAACAAGATGGCAGTTGTTGGCCACAGGGGAGCTAATCTAAATCTCCACTTTCTTAATGTTGGAGCTGGCATAAGCTACCATGGTCCAAGTCGCATTTTGAGGCAGCCTCCAATTTCATTGGCTCCAGGGGTTTCCCAGATGGCTGAGCCAGTCATGGCCCCTTCTGACAAATAAGGAGTTTCGGGGCTGACAATAAGTGTTGAGAGCAAATTCAGGCCTGGATCACGGAGCTCTCTGTTAAGTAGGTCAGCAGTTGCCCTCTCTGCAGAGTGATGTCAGCTCCCTGCAGAGGCCCTGGAATAGAGTGCCGTGTGCACACCCACGTGCTGAGTGAAGAGCCTGAGTGAATGGGGTGCACTACCCATATAAAAGGGGGCTCTGGTTGACAGGTTGGTGTGTGAGACAGTGGGTGTGGGGTGTGGCTGGACTGAGAGCTTGACTGAGAGGTCTGTGTGCGTTTTTTGGGGTGTGGAGAGGCTCTGAGAGATTGAAGGAGAGTGCTTGGCAAGGGAATTGGTGCTTGCGTTGCTAGGGCGAGAGACTGGAGCAAGATTTAGGACAGAATGAGTGGCTTATTTGGCCCATGCACCATAGAGGCACACCGTGCTAGATTTCGGTGACCTGTGAGGCTTCACTGATCTCCTTCCTCCACTGTGGTGAACCTTTGCTGGAGGTAGATAGGATTGGCTCCCCAGGTTTCTTTCCCTCCGGGTGTGTGTATCACATAAAGCAGCAGCCCTCTACTTCCCATTGTAAGTATCACCCATTCCTTTTCTCCCTCACTCTTGTTCTGGTTGTGGGTTACTCCTGGTTTGTGAGGGGAAGGTAAAGCCCTACTGAGCAGTTGCCTGAGGAGCAGACCACGCTCTGGAGACCAGAGGCAGGGACACGAGCCTAATAAGGTTCCCCCTCTCCCTCAATAAAGTCTACCCCATCCTTGAGTAAATATTATATTATTGTATTAGTAAGGGTCATTGTGGGAACTGGGTGTGTATCTGTGTTGCTTATGGACCTGTTATTTGTTGCAATTTAATAAACTGTTTTATTCATATACCTTTAGCAGTTCTCTTAGTGATTATTAATTAAAACCAGTGATAGATACAGACAGGGCAAAGACCCATCATATCTTTCTGGGGAGAGATCCAAGAGGAAGCAGCTGTTTGCACCTGCTTTTAGTTTGGTTTAAAAGAGTGATCTTTCTCCCCCAACATAAGGCTATTAAATATTCCTGTAAAATGGGGGAGTCTTCTCAGGTTCCTCAACCACAGCACAAGCTCTGCAAAACTGAGCCTGACACCCGACAATGGGGCTGACATGGTCACTGATGGCAGAGCCTTAGGTACCCTGCTGTGTCACAGCGACAGCTGTTGGGGTGGAGGAACAGGGGGTTGCCAGGCAAGTAGAGGAAGACAATCCAAGTGATGGAAGTAGAGGAGGAAGGCTTTGAAGTCACGGAGGTAGAGGAGCAGGGGTACTTCTCTACCTGCCCAATACCAGTCCCCTCCATGGCTGCTTCCTCTACCTCCAACAGGCCTCTGGTCCCTTCCCACCCTCAAAGGTTCCAGCATGGTCTGTCCTCAGAGGCCAGCCCTTGACCATACCTGCCCACCCTGACACCTTGGTATTTCTCTCCTTCCCTCTCTCTTGGCACTTGTGCAAGGGGCCATTTACAGCACATGGACTGAGCTCTTCGGCCCAG
The DNA here is from genome assembly GCF_001723895.1 of Crocodylus porosus. Classification (NCBI taxonomy): domain Eukaryota; kingdom Metazoa; phylum Chordata; order Crocodylia; family Crocodylidae; genus Crocodylus; species Crocodylus porosus. The sequence goes on along the minus strand of NW_017728949.1, from coordinate 14,395,104 downwards.
CTGCTCCACCCTGGAACAACTCCACTCTCACTCCCTTTTCTTACAAACTTTATCATAGCTTCTACACCCATTTGTTTGTCCATGTTTTACCAGGACTTCTTACTGAGCAGCTCCTGCCAAGGAGGTGGGGAATGGGGGAACTCATGGAATCATAGAAAAATGTGGCTGCAGGCCACCTCCAAAGAGCTTTTAATTCCTCCCACCCCTTCTCATCAAGACAAGTCGCTCCGTCTAAGCCATCCCAGACCAGTTCTAGTCTGACCAGCACTTCCAAACTCCTAGGAGCAGAGATTACATCACCTCTCTAGATGACACTTGCCACTGCATAACCACCCTCCGTTGTTACAAAAATCAGCTAATCCCATGAGGATTTCTGAAGAGGGCTTTGATTCTCTCCATAACCAGTATGAAGAACTGCAGCCTCAGGGGAAACCTCTGGGGCTGTACCTTTAAAGATAATGACAGATACACATCTCATGCCAGTCTGACAGGCTTGCTGCATGGGAAGAGGAGCAGCATACACAGAAGGGTCACTTTGATTTCTTCTTTTCCTCTTTGTTTCTCCAGGGGATGTTGAATTCCCAAGCAGTCACAGATCAGTTCATCCTTCAGGACGGGTGCAGTTCTTTTGTTTGTGGCAAAGAAACTAGAAGGAAAAAGCACACATCTTTTTCAGTGGCAGAGCTAGAAGGTGACAAGAGACCAGGTCCACTCAGGAACTGATCGTTAGAAAGCGCCTGTCCACTGGAACTGGAAACACAACCCAGACACTCTGACACCAAGACTCCAGGCGATGGTGCTTCCCAGACCCAAGAGCATTATCTCATCTAAAAGGACGACTATCCAGAAACTGCAGCTGAGACAGATAGCAGCAGCTTGCCTTCTGCACTGGTTCCCAATAGCTTTCTGGGTGCGATCCAAGGTGCTCGGGCCCTGTAGCCTGATCAAATTTCAGTACCACGAGGTATGTGCATGCACAGCAGTGTCCCTTCCATAACCCTCTGGAAGAAGTGACCTTGTGCCCTGCTGACCCACTTAGGAGAAGTAAGAGCATGCACAGCAGAACTGGAAGGAAATCCTGAGATGAATACAAGCAGCCAACCTGACTGACGGCTAGTGACATGAAAGATTGTAACTGGTGGATATGATTGATGGGTGACAACCCTGTATGATGGGGTGACAGTGAATGGTGTGATCAGAAGTGTTGGAATTGTCAAAGGAGGGTGCGGTGAGGGGTCAGCGCGGCAAGTGGTTTGTGCATGGATGCAGAGAAGGTATTTTGGTATTTGGGGAAAGTGGTATTACCTTCTACTGTCCTCATCTGCCCTTGGTGATTGGAAGAATCTCTCTGTAAGGGTAAGGCCCGAGTCCCTGTGGTGAACTGAAAGAGCCTGTTGGCTAATCCTGTGTGAGGAGTCCTGGCTAGTCTGGGATTATAGCAGTAAAGAGAGAAGGACTTCAGAGCCCTTCAGAAGAACTCTCCACTGTGGAACGTGCAGAGCTCTTGATTAAGAGGAGTGAGAAGCCTTACTCTGTGTACCTCTCTCCATGGCGAGGAGAGAAGAGAGCAGAGCTTTGCCCTGTTGTATTGCCTACAGAGTTGCTGGACCTGTATTGGGCTCCACAGTGTTAGAGAATAGTTATGCAAATGTGAGCTCGTTGATTGATTGCAGAAACTGTGGTGTCCCTTGTAAAGTAAATGTGTGTGTATATATATGTACACACATACTACTAATAGCTTTGTATTATCATTACTGTTGTTATTAATAAATATTATATTTCTTTTGTCTCTAATTTCGTTGTTAATAAACTGATACAAACCAAGGTGGGACTCCGTACCAGTGCTTTTAGTCCATACTGCTGGACACCCTGGATAACCTACAACCCTCCCAAGCCCAGTGAGGTTGGGGTTCAGGCTCCCCACAAAATCCTGGGTGCAACAGCCCCCATACCTGAGGGAACGCTTTCTTCCTTTTGCCCGATCATCATCCCTCAGCTCAGCCAACAGCGACCTTGTAGTACTATCTGCCCACCAGTTTCATTTGGTGAACATGTGGGAGGTCGTTCTCAGTAGTCACTCCTTAGCTTCAGAGTTTCCTCCCCCTTGAGGAAGCCCAGGCTTGGATATCTTCCAAAAGACCTTCCTATATGTGCAGGCATTTAGCAAGCTAGAATAAGCTGGGATACTGTATGGGGAGCTTTTGTATCAGATTTTTGTTGAGAAAAATGGCATATAAATCTAATAAATAAAATAAATCAGCACAGACAGGGATACTATAGGTTGGAGTCCCTAGCTCCTGGGGCTCTTTGATCCCAGTCCTTTTTTATATTAATTGTTGGGGTTGAGAGGGAGGGGGACACACATGATCATAAGAAGTGAATTACATGTGCCCAATGGAGCAAGTTGAGAACAGTAACTGCAAGACCTGCAAAGAGCTACACTAAGACAAGCTTAATATACCTTCAACAAAACTAGGTAGCAAAGGACTCCGGTTCAGCTTGACTCTGCCAGAGCTCCTGACTTGTGAACTCTGTGACCCCATTGAACATGTTGCAGCTGACCATGAGCACAGCCAGTTCAAGCCCAGACACAGCATCGGGCCTTCCTGAGCCCTTGACTGGGTGCATCTGTTCTCTCAGCAGCAGCAGGCAGGACCTTATCTAAACTACAACCCAGAATCCTCAAGGCTTCCACCACCAGGTCTGTAAAGGCAATTAGGTACTCGTGGGATTTTCAATTTGTCATTTGGTGCTTAGGCATCACTCTGCATCTTTAGGCTCCTAAGTACCTTAAAAATCTATTCCTGGTCCTTTGCTCTAGCCACTCCTTATTGTTCCTTTAACAGGAGGGGAAGGGAGGAGTCCAAGAGCATGGATAATTTAGCTAACTCATCCTATATCTGACAATTAACAGCCCCTGCTCCTTCAGAGCCAGCACAGCCATTGAAGTGGGATCCAGGGCAGCTCTGAAGTGGGAAGAGTAATATTACAGCCTTATATTACTTCCTGTTTTCAGTCTTCTCCCAGCCCTATTTCATCTCCATTCTCCATCTGTTTTCCTTTCGCAGATAAAATCTATTTTAAGCTGAAAGTATGTGCTCTGAACTGCCCGCAATACACTCCTCCAGAACTGGGAAGAGGCTCATAACTGTGGGTGGCTGCAGCTGCAATATTCTCTTGCTCAGTTTAGGCTGTAGCCATGCTGGGGAGCCTGATGGAGGTGTTCAGGACCAACTCCCTCTCCTAGACAGGCAGGCGTGACACTGAATAGCCACCTCCTTCCCCACTCCTTCTGCAATCAAACATCTTGCGTAGAACTGAAAAGCTACGTCTTTCTGTACAGTGTTACGGTTCTGCTTGTCCTTTTTCTTTTTCCCCAAGCTTTACAAATAAGTAAGGGCATATGCTATGTTATTGTTTGGTATTACTTACCCTGGGTCCCCTACTGAAACAGGCAGGACTTGGCACTCACCCATTCCGTCTTCCTTGCAACCAGCCAACTGTAACTGGTCCATTCGGGACACATCTGGCAGGACCAGGCTGCCTGCTTTGCATTATGCTCTGCATCACTGTGTAGAAAAGCCTTTGTTGGTAAGACTAGAGCATCCCTAGAGCAAAACAGCAGTGTTTTCAAAGGATACCCAGCCCCGGCTTCTGTTGGTCTGGGTTTCTCAAGAGCTGAAGTGAAGCTGGAGTTTGTCACAAAGAGTTAAAAACTCAGCACTGGTTTAGAGAGACCCTTGTGAAATTGTGAGCTTCAGCATGTCAAACATTAATGCCCTGCAATCAGCTTAGGAAGGAGCAATGGAGACAGCAGTGTTTGTCAGCTCCTCCTTCACCCCAAAACTTAGGGAGAACCTCTTCAATCCCAAGTCTGCCTCTCTCCACCTGGCCTTGGATGTGATCTTGCTTTCCAATATGTTGCTGCAAATCAGGAGAGTCTCAGCACTATGCACTGGAGTCAAAGGAGCTGTGCGACAAGCAGACTCCATGTAATGTGAGCATGATGTAGGCAGTCTGGTCCAGTGGATGGGTGGGTTTGGAGCAGTGGGTCTGAGGACAGGAGTTAGAAGTCAGGAACAGGCCAAGAGTCAGAGGTCAGGAATGAGCTGACAAGGCAGAAACCACAAGCAGAGAGAGGTTGTTCAGCAGCCTGCGGTCAGCCACTGCGGGTGTGCTTAAATTGGAGACCTGCTCCCTTTCTCAGCCACTCAGGCAGTGCATAAGCTGTTGTTAATCCACTTATTTTCCCTTTTAGTTTTAGTTAAGTGTTTACTGTTATCTTACTAGATTCAGTCAGAAGGGGACTCAGATGAGAACATTTAATTTTGGGGACCCTGAAAAACTTATGAGTAGGCATGCTGATGTTTAAGGAACTCTCAAAAAATCCTAAAGTGCTTTAATAACTTTTAAGCTCAATTAGATTCCCTACAGAGTTGCAGTAAAATTATGAAAGCCATACATGAGCCGAACACGGTCCAGTTTATCAGGCAGTTCAAGAGAGTGATAAGAATTAACTGACAGAGCACAAGTACACACTTCAAACTAGAAGCTGCAGTTCAGTGGTTCTCAACCTTTTTAGTCTCAAGGTACCTTTTCGAAAATGCTAGCTCTTAATTTTCACTCATTTTTTGACCCTGGAAAAATAATCAAGCCATCTTTCTGTTGTAAAGAGACCAAAACAGGTCAGAATGTTTTAACATTGTGGATCCCTATTTGAAATCTCTGGGTGCCTGTAAACATGCAGGGAGGCTGCTCTGATGTGCTGTAATTACAGCATATTGGAGCAGACTCAATTAATCGAGTCTGCTGGAACATGTAAATTAGCATGCTCCAGCAGCCTCCACATCTCATTTATCAGTGTCCTTGTGCCTCAAAATGGTCATGTGGGCTTGTTTCAACTATATAGAAATTCTATATTCCAAATAACTATTCGATGCCTAAAGCCTTCTTGAGTAACAGAAGCATAGCTGGTCTGACACACCTGCTGGCCAACACTTACTGCAAGTGCCCCTGACCACTTGGGGGGGACACATCTTTAACCGTGTCCCCAC